>NC_135631.1:17268750-17581000 GCF_053574225.1 Canis aureus | reverse complement strand
AACACCACCCTCAGCCCAGGGCCTGATTCTGGAGACCCAGGATTGAGTCCCATGTCAGGCTCCCTGCATGGAGCCTGCTTCTCCCTCTGCCTGTGTCTTTGATTCTCTCTCTGTGTGTCTCTTATGAATAAATGAGTAAAATCTTAAAAAAAAAGAAAAAGAAAAGAAAAAAAGAAAAGTATTCATCAGACATCCATCTGTGGAAGCACTCCACTAGACTCTCATCAGAGGGCAAAAATTCACACGCCCAGAGCTACAGGGGGTCTCCCATCACTTCTCCCCATACCTGTTCATTGGTTGTGCGGCCCCTAGCCACCAGCACCACATGAAATCCCGTGAGGCCAGCTACAGGGATGAAGAATAAGCCAGCCACACACATCACTGCCATTCTAAAGCCAAAGAATCAAGGAGAACAGAGCAGCATGATCTCGCCATCCCCGTCCCCTACAAGAGCCACCTTCCCTTTGACCCTCTGCTACCACAGCGCTCGACTTTCCTCCTCCTCCCCACTCCCAAGTCCACAACCCACAGAAGGATACGTGACAGCCGTGCGGACCCCTGAGAGTTCCTCCATGTGGTAGAGGACATAAAGGAGGCCAAAGCCAAACACACCCATGATGTGCGCTGTCAGAGAGAGGAGGAAGAGGAAGAAATAGCGGTAGTTCCGGCGACCGATACAGTTGTTCACCCACGGGCAGTGATGATCAAACTCCTATGGGCAAAAGAGAAACAAAGAGAAGCATCCTTGGACCACAGCCCTGCATCACTTGTGTCAAGAAGGGGACCAAATGTCAGAACTGAAGGGCTGCTTTCAGTAATAAGCAATCATGTTCACCGTTTAGTTCCAAATTAACCATAGACTCAGGCACTTTAATCTTGCAAGGGAAGACCTTCTAGAGGCTGATCAAAGGCCAAGGCCCCCTCTCAGAGTTTACCCAATATAACTAAGGAACTCTGAAAGGGACGAATATCAGAGGCTTTGCAAAACATCAAGATTCATGAGAAAAAGAGGCCTAGAAGGAAAGCCTGGCAGGCAACTGCTTACAGCTAAGTAAAAACTGATTGAGGAAAAAGGGTTAAAAAATAAAAGAGGATGCAGAAGAACAAGCACGGAGAGAAATATAGCTGCAAGATCTGAATGCAACAGCACGATATAGAGGATGCAAGAGATAACACAACAAGTCCAGGACAAATCACCAAAAAGATGAGTCAGGAAGGCTAGAGTTGGGAAAGCCTATTCTCACTTAGAGTCCCTCCTATAACAGAAGAATATTTATGCTCTACCTCTCATGTTTACATCATTGATGTTAACACTCATGGACAGAGCTAAAACACAGTCCAGATAGTCAGCCAAGGGTATACTGTACCCAAGGCCCAGAACACAGAGGATTCAATTCTTACTCAATGGGTAGGAAGATTACCCAGATTAGGCATGCAGGACTCCCCTAGTTGGGGTTCTTACCTCCACACAGTTGTCACAGACACTGCAGTGGGAACATCGAGGAGGACGGTAGAAACGGCAGGTGGCACACCACTTCATGCGTACCTGGATGCCCTTAATCTCCACTGTTTTATAAAGAGGAGCTCGGAAGTCATCTTCCTTGTCTTCATCCTCCTCAGCTGTAGCGAGGAAAACTCAATTAAAATACAACTATGCCAGACCTGTACTAGGCACAAAGGATGCAGTGATATTTAAAATACAGCAATACAGCCATTTAAATAAATAAATAAATAAATAAATAAATAAATAAATAAATAGAATAGAATAGAATAGAATAGAATAGAATAAAGTAAAGTAAAGTAAAGTAAAGTAAAGTAAAGTAAAGTAAAGTAAAATAAAATAAAATAAAATAAAATAAAATAAAATAAAATAAAATAAAAATAAAGCTACTGCCTTCGAGGAATTCAGTCTACTGGGGAAGAGAGAACAGGAACTAGTAACTAATACCGTGAGATCAGCTCTACATACAACAACACTATGGGAACACACTGGCAATGAAGTTCAAGAGAATATGACTCAGAGATAGCTCTGATACGGGTATGCTGACATTTGGTTTTATATACTATGAACGTATTTTTAAAGAAATAATTTACATATCAAAGCACATATATAATGAGCTTGCATAATAGTTCAACATCTACAAGTACACAAAAACTATAGCAATCCAAGAGAGGAATTAACAGCAACCTTTCCTTCCATGCACAAACCCCTTCCCTAGGGGAGGATCTTCCCCAACTCTATTAATTCCCTATATATTTCAGTGTTGTTTGCTGGCTCAAGATGTTCTCCTTAACTGCATGCCCTTTCTATTTCAATTATCAAAAACTCATGATCCTACTTCAAAACTTAAAGGGCACTACTTGCCTTCTCAACTACAGTGTACAAATTTTATTTTTAGAACGTCTGGGTTGCTCAGTGCTTGAACGTCTGCCTTTGGCTCAGGGTGTGATCCCAGGGTCCTGGAATCGAGTCCCACATTGGGCTCCTTGCAGGGAGCCTGCTTCTCCCTCTGCCTGTGTCTCTGCCTCTCTCTCTCTCATGAATAAATAAATAAAATCTTCAGGGATTAAAAAAAAAAAAAAAGGGCAGCCCTGATGGCGCAGCGGTTTGGCGCCACCTGCGGCCCAGGGCGTGATCCTGGAGTTCCAGGATCGAGTCCTGCGTCGGGTTCCCTGCATGGAGACTGCTTTTCCCTCTGCCTGTGTCTCTACCTCTCTCTGTGTATCTCTCATGAATAAATGAATAAAATCTTTAAAAAAAAAAAAGTTTTCTTTTAAAGGAAAAAAATTACAGTGCTACTTATTTTAAAATTTCTGATCTTTCCACACCACTATCTACCAGAAGTGAGCACTTTCTCTTCTATACGGTTCTTTACTCTTACAACTTAGCCCAGCATAGGATATTCAGTCATATAAATGTCTTCCCTTTCTTTATAGACTGAGCTACTTGAAAACAAAGAACTTTAAAAAAATTATCCCAAATGACCACGGTAATGCCTTCCATATAGATCAATAAATATTTAATATATAAACATTAAAAGCTCATTAAAATAGCCCTCCTTGAAAAAAAATTAATAAAAATAGCCCTCCTTGGCTTGAGGGACTCCACGTTCCTTTGGTTCAACTAATCTTTGAGACAGAAGCCACAAATACAATTAACTAATTAATTAAAAAAAAGAAGAAGTTACAAATAAAGCACAGTGATACAGGCTTTGTGAATACAATGATCTCAGGAAAACCTCATTTCTCCAAAGTTGCCATCCCTATCCACACCTCACTCTTAGAAGTTACCTTCACGTTTGAGAGAAATACTAGTTATCAGCAACAACCCTTATCAACTTCTCTCTACCTCTTAGGACAGTTCTGACCCTCACCTCTTCTGCTAGAACAGTTTGCTTCTTCTGCAAGCTTAACCCCTCCGACATGCACGGGAATGTACGTCCTCCCTCTAGCAGGTAACTCTTCAGCCAATACTGGTCAGATCTGACCTTGGTTCTTTCCTCATCTTCTTCTACTTTCCCTAGACAATCTTACTCCTGTTCCTTCAAACACCACATGGCTGAAGCCTCTGAGACCAAGGTCTCTGAGTCTGACTCCTGATGGTCACTGGGCAACTGCACCTGAATGATCCATACTACCTCAAGTTCAGCGTGTCTAACAGGCTATCTTCCCTCCAAACCTGTTCAACATTCCTGTAACCCCTATCTTGGTTTCTAAAAATCAGCATCCAACTGATTTCCCAATTAGGTGCCTTGAGATTACCCGAAACAATCCCTTCACTCTCTCGTTCTCCCCCAATAAACAAATGGTCGTCAAGAAATCTGTTGAGTCTACTGAAAAAAAAAAAAAAATCTCTAAATCCAGCCTTGAATTCAAGTTCTCATCTGGTTTACATTATTGCAATCGCCTCCCAAAAGGTATCTGTGCATTCTTACAAGAATGACTTTTGTAAAGGAAATCTGATCCTGTGATTCCTCCAGTTAAAGATCTCTTGCTGTCCAAAGGAAGAAATGTAATCTATTTAATTTAGTACATAAAGTCTTCCACAATTTGGCTGTTTACCTCCTACTCCTTCTGGCCCGACCATGAGCTTTATCTTCCACCCCACTGAGCTCAGCACTAGTGGCATGTACTGCTTCCTCGGCCTAGAATGTGCTTCCCTACCATCCTCCACTCGAAGTCTTTCCTGTGTCCTCCTTGCAGCATTTCCCCAATTTAATGGGGGCAGATATAAGTGCACCCTTTTATATGGTCTCACAGAACCTCGTTCATGCCTCCACTACAGTTCACACCACACTATTATAACTGTCTAATTCATCTTAGATTATCATTGCCCGACCCATATGCTCAAAATGAATCTCTGCTCAATGAGCAACTGAAAATCAAAAACTTGACCCAAAGTGAATTAAGAGGACTAGAAGTTATGACACCTATTCTGGAGGACTCTGACCAGCTTTTCATCATGAGACTACAGACATATCCCACAACCCCCAGAGTCCTAAGGCCCAGGATTAAATGCACATGTCCAAAAACCATTATATTTGAAAGGTAGTTGAGGAGTTTCCAAGAGAGGAGAGGGAGCTCTTACCTCGAGGGAAAATCCCTGGGTCCATGAAGGTGGCCATGCTGAAGTTGGCCAGCACAAAGAGAAAAACAATCGCATTGTAGATGGGCACTGCAGGTGACACACAGAGGCTTAGTCCTGGACAGCTGCACAGATAACAAAGAAAATGAGGGGCTGCCCCTAACATTTGGGACACCGACCATATAAAAATCTGAAAGTTTCAGTCCCCATACCTATAAATTACGTGTATTTCATCTCTGCTGTCTCAAATGATCTTCATCCTTCCCAACAATTGGGTCTAGTTTCCCCACAGAAATGCTCATTTTAGATCAAGGTACGAAATTCAGAATCTCTCCTACCATAACCCCTTTTACTGAGGTCTGTGTTCTTCAGATTCATTCTTCCCCTGTGGCTCTTTCCACATTTTAGAATCTGTCCTTATCTCTTTTTAGCCAGGCATAAGAGCTAGGGACTGAGTGTGTAATTGACGCCAGCTACATTCCCCTCTCTTGCGCAGCCCGAGGCTGCTGGATCTCGGCCATGCCCCACTGACCTGTACACTGGCGCAGAGCACGGGATACCACCTGCCTCTCTGGCTCCCCTTCCCTCTTTCCAGCTGGCTTTCAACCACTCTCCACTGCCTAAAATTTATTCACTGCATCAGATATTCCTGGGAGTTTTTATTCAACAAAAAGCTGGTTCTCAAGGCGGACAGGGGGCCCACACACTGATATGTAGGAATATCAAGACACAGAACTAGATCTCTTGAGGTCTATAAATGAGGCAGACAAGTAGCAGAGAGGAAAATAGGAGGGAGCAAATCAAATCAGCCCTAAATCCTACAGGAAAAAAGAAACTGGCCAAACATATTCAATATTCCACAGGGTCCAAATCAAGAGATATGCTTTAGGTAACTTTTCTTTGACACCCCCCCCCAAAAAAAGCAGGGGGTGTTCTAGTCGAGGATTAAGCTCAGTTTCTCTCAGGTTATAAGTCTAAGTAGGAATGCTATAAGAACTCTTTTCAAAAAAAAAAAAAAAAAAAAAGAACTCTTTTCTTTCTGATTTCCTGGGAGCTGGAAGTTTCAAAACACCTGACGTGCTGATCACTTTGTCAGTACTATCAAATGCCCGTTCTCCTATCTCAGCTCACGAAGAACTTCCTCTTACAAGACAGTGGCTAAATGCCCTAATCTGCTTTGTGGCTGAGAACTTAATCTCCAGAATGAGGACAGCATCTGTCCTTGTCCCCTTTATCTAAACCAGCCAGTAGTAAAGGAAGAGTTCATTGAAAGAAAGAAAGAAGTGGCCAGGAGAATAACACAACAAATGAGTCTGGAAAATGAATCCACAGTAGTCCTGGATTCTGTTCAGAGAGATCTGTCTCCATCAAAACAAAAAGCACAGCCCTGAACAAGTGATTCAGGACAATTCACAGGAATTGAGCTCCTTAATCAGATATAAACTAATAAGAGACAAGACTGACCGTCATAAAGCATCTCACGAGTCTTTACCACCTCCATCTATTTATTCAAATTCTATTTAGCCACTCATTAAAAAAAAAAAAGTAAGTAAATATTTATTGCACAGGCTTTTTAGATAGTAAATATCAATTAACTCTTTGCTTCCCTTGGTAGGTGAGTACGTAATTGGAAACAAAATAATGAAGCGAGGTAGGCACTGATTTCAAAGGAAAACAGACCCTCAGTCCCAGGTCTAGTTTTACGCTATCCACGCCTCCCAAAGAAGCCTCTGCCTCTGGGGGTTATCTGCTTCAGAAAAGATGTTCCCATACTCTGGCAGGGTTTGGGGTAGAATACAAGCAAGAAGAGTCCTCATACAGCCCCACCCAGAGGCTGACCTCCCAGGCTCCTTAGGAGGGAGGGACAGAAACTGAAAACCAGTCATCCAGGTCAGAGCCCCTCCCTAGCACTTAGCTGTCGCTTCGATTTCCGCCAGGGGAAGAGGAGAAAGGGTGACTCACTTGACTCCTACAGCCTGGGAAGATAATTAGAAGGGAAAAAGAAATTAAATCCTTAGAACACTGAGATGCCCATGATTTAAAAACCTCATTCCTAGAACTGACGACAACTGTAGCTACCATGGCCTCTTGAGCTTCTGACACACTAAAGGTTCCTCGATCCCTGAGGGGAACTAAGATGAGAGAATGAGATGTCAGCCCCTTACAGGCCCAGATGGCAGTCTTTCTGACCCCATTTTTTCCTTCAGTTTCTGCATTTCCAAATGAAGAAAATCACCCAACTTCTTGGGTAGGCTGCCACCCACCCATCCCTGTATAATGAACGTCACCCCTGCAATCTCCCCCACCCCGAGATTTTAAAGTAATCTCTACACCCACCATGGGGCTTGAATGCTCGACCCTGAGATCAAAAGTTGCATGTTTCACCAACTGAGTGAGCCAGGAGCCCCACTCCTGTAACCTTCTTGGTATCGACTCATCCCAGCTGAAGTCTGTAATCCTACAATCCAGTTCTAGAATCTGTTGTCAAAACAAAGCTACCCTCACAGTAGCAGCATCTAGAAATGATACAAATGGGGCACCTGGTTGGCTCAGTGGTTGAGAGTCTGCCTTTCTTTGGCTCAGGTAGTGATCCTGGGGTCCTGGGAATGAGTCTCGCATCGGGCTCCCTGCAGGGAGCCTGCTTCTCCCTCTGCCTATGTCTCTGCCTCTCTGTCTCTCATGAATAAATAAAATCTTAAAAAAAATAGAAATGATGCAAACAATTCCATTTCCCAGGCAGCATCTGCCCCTTGAGTGAAATCTAGGACCCACTACTTATAGACTTCATACTAGCTAAGGGAACACCCCACCAAGGAGAGACGTGAAGGAGCAGAGTCTGTTCCTGCCACATCCCATATTCTACTACTTGGCTCCAGGGGAGGCTTGCTGTTGCTTTAGTACTTTGCCAAATTCCTAGGTGACCACTCCAAGTAGCCTGTCTGAATCTGTTGCCTTTGATGAAAGGAGATGAGGCCTGGGCTGAGGAGGAGCTGTTAGGGCTGGTCCTCAGCCTATGGCAATAATCACAGAGCTCCAAAGCACAGGGAGTGGCTATAGCCCAGAAGGCTGGCTGACTCACTGATGAGACTCCCAGACCTATACCAACCCAGGAAGAACAGGTTCTTCTGCCCACCCATCCAGCACTCCCGTTTCAGAGAGTGGGTTTCAATACCCACACTCCTGGGGCATCTGGCTGGTTCAGTTGGAAAAGCATGAACTCTTGATCTCAGGGTGGTGAGTTCAAGCCCCATGCTGGGCGTGGAGATGACTTTAAAAAAGAAATAAACTTTTAAAAATGGTTAAGTTGTTGGTAAGAAAAAGTAGGAGTCATGAAACTTTGGATCTTAATCCTGTCTCAATCAATACTTCCCTATGTAGCCTTAGGTAATCTACAGCAAACTCTCCAATTTTGTTACTTTAGCTTCATAATACAGATAGAAGAATGAAGGGGAGAACATCTAAAAAGATCCTCAAATTCTCTTTAAACCAGCTGGCTTGGGCAGCCCCAGTGGCGCAGCAGTTTAGTGCCGCCTGCAGCCCAGGGTGTGATCCTGGGGACCCGGGATCGAGTCCCGAGTCAGGCTTCCTGCATGGAGCCTGCTTCTCCCTCTGCCTGTGTCTCTGACTGCCTCTCTAAATAAATAAATAAATAAATAAATAAATAAATAAATAAATCTTTATTTTTTTTATTTTTATTTATTTATGATAGTCACAGAGAGAGAGAGGCAGAGACATAGGCAGAGGAAGAAGCAGGCTCCATGCACTGGGAGCCCGATGTGGGATTCGATCCTGGGTCTCCAGGATCGCGCCCTGGGCCAAAGGCAGGCGCCAAACCACTGCGCCACCCAGGGATCCCTATAAATAAATCTTTAAAAAAATAAATAAACCAGCTAGCTTAATACTGAGCATTCACCGGTTCAAAGGCATGCCCCCTCCAACACATTACTATCACCATCATCAATTATCACTCCAGTTCCACATCATCCCTAATTCCACTTCCCCTATGTGAGGTACTAGAAATTCAAGAACACTTAAAACAGAGGTGCTAAGCTCCTAAAGAATAAGTCTAAGCTGTCCGCCCATGCCTAGCACATAGCTAGTGTTCCTTGTTGATGAGGCCAGGATGGAATGAAAAGCCCACTTCCTGCCCCTGGGGATCCTCAAGATTCCATGCAAAAACAATTCTTCCCCTCTTAGGTGGGTAAATTTCTCTTAAAATATTTGATTTGTCGTGTCTTATGCACTTTCAAGCAGCTGAGTGCAAGATGTAGGACTTGGGCACTTATTCCTGGATGAGAAAACAACGTGGGAAGTAAAAGGAACATCCACTGCTCAATTAATGCCCTAAATCACGAGGCTGCTCCCACTCAAATCAGGTGCTAGCACCTCTGCAGTCAAGAAAAAAAAGGACCAAAGGGAGAGGCACTGAGGTTGCCCAACTCTGTGGGTAAAAGGGTTGGGAGGAGCCAGAAGCAGAAACTGAAGAGAAGAAAAGCTCTCTCAGGGATGGGACACTGGAAAGACAATCATGGATTTCTGGACAACCCTGACTTTTAACCTTCTCATACAGGACCACTTGCAGCAGAGATTTTACCACTATGCCTCCCTACCAACTTTAGAAATAGACACACAATGAGACACTGGCTGATTTAACTCAGAGCTCAAGGAGATTTTAGGGAGGCAATACAGTGATTTATTTCAAATGGCATTGCCGGGAGCTCTAACAAAGACTCTGGAGTCCGCAAGGAGGCAAAGAGATACCAAGTGGCTGGGCCTCTACACACCAGCCTCACTTGAACCAGAGCAGCCTCCTCTGGTCCTCTCATGTTTACACACTGGGGTTCCACACACAATCTCATTGGAAAAAGGGTCACCGTGCTCTCAGTCAACTCCCTCATTTTACAAAGAACAGATTCACAAAGGTTAACAGACTTCACCAAAATTAGTCTCCTGACCCCCAAAAGTGCTGATTCCTCTTACCTAGCACTGCCCCCGACCCCTGCCAATCACAGAAGAGGACTAAACTACAACAAATGAGGATCCAGACCCACTATCTTAAACACAACGTCTAGGATCTAATTGGGAGGGGAAGGGTTACTTTAGCAGACACTTTCCTTCCCCAACAGAATTCCCCGTAACTCTCCCCCTTCATTTTGGTACTCAAATTCAGTGAATGGGAAGGATCAGGGATCTGGAGACACGGCCTCAACTGTTGTAGTTAAGCTTCTCTAGGGCAGATCACCTTTTGGTGACCAAACTCAGCTGATAATTTCTGCTTGCAGCTTTCCCTACCTGCCTGGGAAACAGCAAGGATAAATTGTTCCTAATGAGTCGAAGCTTACATTCCTCCACTAATTATGCCTGCCACCTGAACGGACTCTCCCTCCTACTTCCAATCCTCTAGGTCCCAAAGTCATTCCCACTTGGGACTCAGACTGATGTAAGAACAGACCATTATAGCCTGGTGAAAAGAGCAAGAGGATGACAGAATAGTTACAGATTTGAGGCCCCAAACAGGAGTTGGTTCAACAAGAGCCTTCCTCTGGTGCTCCTGGCTGGCTTAGTCGGTAAAGCATACGACTCAAGAGATCTTGGAGTTCTGGGTTCTAAGTTCAGAACCCACGTTGGGTGTAGTGATTACTTAAAAATAAAATATTAAACAAACAAAACAAAGAGAGACTTCCTCTTGTCTCTCTACTTGAAACCAGAAATTCTTTTTTAGGTTGTATGTAGTTTTAAACAGGAGTGGCGGATGGGGATTTCTCCACGGAATGAACCTCAAAGGGATATAACCTGGGAGGGAGGGATCCCTGGGTGGCGCAGCGGTTTGGCGCCTGCCTTTGGCCCAGGGCGCGATCCTGGAGACCCGGGATCGAATCCCACGTCGGGCTCCCTGCATGGAGCCTGCTTCTCCCTCTGCCTATGTCTCTTCCTCTCTCTCTCTCTGTGTGACTGTCATGAATAAATAAATAAAATCTTTAAAAAAAAAAAAAAAAAAACCTGGGAGGGAACAGTTTCTGACAACAGTGGCAGCTCAGCTCAGATATACACTTAGAGAGTAACTACTGTGGTCAGCTGGAAAAGAAAAGATGAGCATTTCACAGGTACCAAGAGCTAAGAGATAAACAGGGCGTTTGTCTCCATGCAGTGGGTAGGGGAGCCCCTAGGAGGGAAAAAGCCCAGAAACTGGTCCTGCGGAAACTGCCAGGGGAAACTCTAGCTGTGAATGAAGTCTCTTCTAGCTTTGGATTAGAGGCAGTAATTCTGAAGTCCATTATTGTCCTCCAAAATTCTGTTTCCTGGGGCTGAGAGTCCACGGAATAAGGGGGGGCCCCTATTTTTCTGGCACCAGGGAATGACAAAGTAGGTTAAATAGCTTCAACTATCAGTGGAGAAAATGCCTATGTCAGGACAACTCTTTGTGGCAAAACTGGTATAACCAGCCAAGCACTTCAATGGCTTCAGATTAACAAAATAGGAACGACGACTCTGCCTGCCGTATCTCAAGAACAGATGGGATGGAAGAGAGACGGCTCTGTCAGTCCCTGGATTTCCTAGCTTCCCAAAGGCCTTGCCTTTTGAAGTAAAACAGGCCCTCCCCTTCAATCAAGCAGCCTAAGGGTGTCGACCTGGTCTTGCAACACCCTCCTGACACAGCACCCTCAACCCCCAGGGACAGGGAAGATCCCATATATGGAAGATCCCTTATGTCCCTTGGTTAAAATACTGATTCTAGGGGCGCCTGGCTGGCTCAGTCAGTGGATCATGTGACTCCATCTCAGGGTCGTGAGTTCAAGCCCCACATGGGGTGTAGAGATTAAACATTTAAAAATCTTAAAAAAAAATAAAAAAGCTGATTCTATTTATAAACCACAATAGCAGAAACCAAAACAAGACTAAGACTGAAGACTCACATCTCCTTATTGATAGTCAATATGTGAAGGACAGAACACTAAACACACTGAATTTAAGTAAGAGAAAGAAACTATACAGGGAAGGGATCCCCTGGGTGGCTCAGCAGTTTAGCGTCTGCCTTCGGCCCAGGGCATGATCCTGAAGTCTGGGGATTGAGTCCCACATCGGGCTCCCTGCATGGAGCCTGCTTCTCCCTCTGCCTGTGTCTCTGCCTCTCTGTGTGTCTCATGAATAAATAAATAAAATCTTAAAAAAAAAAAAAAAAAACTATAAGGGAAAGTCAGATAAAGAAGAGTACAACAAAGAGTAGGGCTGCTTTAGATCCTTGAGGGACTCGACAGGCATGCTCAGGCTGGAGAGCTGGGGGCCAAAGAATCCATGACCTCTCCCCTCCAGAGGTAAAAAGGATGATGTTCATACCTAAGATAAGAGATCCATTTTTTCCCTTGTTTAAAAACTAAACAGAAAAAATCATTACTCTGTTGACTCTATTGGCCAAACAATCCAAATCTTTTAGAATTCCTTCTGACATCTGCAGCTCAATTTTTTTTTTTTTAAAGATTTTATTTATTCATTCATGATAGTCACACACACAGAGAGAAAGGCAGAGACACAGGCAGAGGGAGAAGCAGGCTCCATCCAGGGGGCCCGACGTGGGACTTGATCCCGGGTCCCCAGGATCGCGCCCTGGGCCAAAGGCAGGCGCCAAACCGCTGCGCCACCCAGGGATCCTTTTTTTTTTTTTTTTTTTTTTGCAGCTCAATTTAGGACGGTAAGGGAGAGGGGTTTCCTCCTCTCCTCAGATTTAATATCTGTTCTTAGGTTTCTCCCCATAACAGTAACTGCCCCCTCCCCAGCAGTTCCTGCTTCATTCACCTTCAGTGGGTCCAAACTGCTTATATTCCCTGCCACTTTCATCCATTTCCTTCCTCTTCCCAGCAACCTCCCCTTGCTCTACACAGCACCTCACAATTAGGTGTGAGCCTGAAATCACAGCAAAGTGAGCTCCCCAGAAAATCTAGCATGCTCTGTTCCAAGAGCTACGACTAGAACACTAACTCGGTGACTCAACAATTTAAGGTTCAGAAACCTGCTACATGTTAATTCATAAAATAAACAGGTAACGGCGAAGAGGTAGGCCAGGTGGTCAACAGCTAAAATACTGAGGGAAGAGGAAAGATAAATCAGTCTCCTCCAGATGAACAAAGTCTGACTATCCTAAGCAGGAAACCTTTCAATGCCAACTGCTTTTCCTAACAGGACCAGGGAGGAATTACTGCCATGCCTTTAGCAGGAAGAGATGTGAAGGCAGCCTGCCAGGACTCTTCCTAAATAAAACCTGCCCTTTCCCAGTGGCCTTCACTGGTCCAGGCTTCGGCTATGAGAGTGCAGAGAAAACCATCTGAGCAACAGGAAAAGCCCAGCTGTCTCCTTGGTATATCTTCTAAATCAATTCTGCAATTCTCCAGTCTGCTCAGCTTCAGACATCCTGAGGAAAAGCCATTACCATCTAAAAAACCTCTCCTCTAGTCTAGTTCTCTCACAGAACCAATTGCTTAAGCTGCTTCAAGCCTCTCTGATGGTTTCCTCCTACTTCCTTCCTAGTTCACAATCATCTCATGATGGAGAGCTGGGTAGGAAAACACAAAGACATCTGTAATTCCCAAGGAAGGGAGAGGATTCAGTACAGTAAAATTTGTAACAAGACAAGATAGGCCTTTTCTCCCTCTGCTTACCACGTCATTGAGATTTGCTGTTGCCTCTATCAGACATCAAGATGCCCAGGCACGTGGCAAGTAACTAGCAAAACTCAGGAGCCAAATACCTCCAAGTCCCATGAGCCACCACCACCACCACTACCACCACCACCACCACCCCCCACCAACCCACCCAATACCACCACTGGGAAAAAACTCACGTAAAGGCAAAGAAAAGGGTCGTGGCTCCCACTAAGAAGATGGCGGCTGCTGAGACCGGAACATACTTGCTGGGCTTGAATCTCTTTCCAGACTCTGCGGGCATGTTGGAGCTCTGATGGGAGGTCTGCCCTGCCGCATAGCCCAGGCCCACACAGCGGCAGAACAGACAAGAAAATGGGACGAGGGAAACACCGGAGAAGAATACAGAAGGAAACCAGGGAAACAGAAATTTAAAATTATCACCCTTCCCCCTCCCGAAGAAAACCAAAGGTCAATAGGTCTCAAATGAAAAAAAGCACATGGGAGGGGGAAAGGTGATTCCAAATGATGAATAACCACCTCCCCAGAACAAGGCAAGACGGAGAGATTAAGAAGCACAACTTGTACAGTTTAAAAACTGGAGACAAAGTAGGCTGTACACATGCAAATGGCTGCAGGTGGACACCATGGGCCGGCAGACAGATCAGGGAATAGCTCATGGATGGAGGCAAGTCTTCGAAGGGCACAAAGGGGAGAATGTCAGGGTAGGGGAGAACACGTCAGGCAGGAAAGGTTCTTCGGGAGGAGACACTTGAACACCTCCACGACTACCACACTCCACCAGGTATGAGCTGCACGGAAAAGAGGTGCACCCTGTGTTTCTATTTTAATCCAAAAGGGAACCAGAGGCCCTCTCCAGTTTTAAAGAGAAGCTGTTTTTACTGCAGTCCTTGTCCCTTTGAGGCAGTTTTCTCAATGCCACCACTCCCACACCTTGACTTCAGGGCTTGTTGTCTGGCAATGGTGGTTTAATTTTATTTATTTTCTCTTGATGGCTAAAGCTGGGCAGCAGCTGTTACAAGGTTCAGTTGTAAATCCTTTTCTTCCACAGGGGAGGGAAAACAAAGAGAGAGAGAGAGAATAGGAGCAAGCCTGTCTTCAATCTCTTCTTGTTATTCCCAAGCCCTTTAAGGGCTCCGTTTCCAATCGGGTTCATGCAAAACTAAAGGGAAACGTAAAATCCCCGTAGCCATGTTCTTCCCAATGCGCAAAAATAAGATGAAGAAATCAATTCCACTCAAGGATAGTTCTACAAGGGTACTGTGGATGAAAGCAAAGTTCCAAAGAGGTCCCTGTTTCCAGGTTAGTCAATGTCTTTGATCTTTCTTCTTCAGTCTTGGGCTTTCTAGATGCAGAATTCAACTGGGTTACAGTGCTTCACCTGGGGGGGGAAAAACACAAATATCTCTATCAGATAAATTCTTTCAGAGAATTTCTTAAGACCATCAAGGACAACACCCCACAGGCTACTCTGTTTAAAAAATGCCTTTTTATGCCATACACTTCACCTAAGTACACATAGGAAAGGATTCTGGGGCAGCTCTGATGGCTCAGCGGTTTGGCGCCTGCCTTTGGCCCAGAGCGCGATCCTGGAGTCCCGGGATTGAATCCCGCATCGGGCTCCCTGCATGGAGCCTGCTTCTCCCTCTGCCTGTGTCTCTGCTTCTCTCTCTCTCTCTGTGCCTCTCATGAATGAATGAATGAATGAATGAATGAATGAATGAATGAATGAATAAATAAATTTTTTTTTAAGATTTATTTATTCGTGACAGACGGGGGTGGGGGTGGGGGTAGGGGGGTGGGCAGAGACACAGGCAGAGGGAGAAGCAGGCTCCATGCAGGGAGCCCGATGCGGGACTCAATCCAGGGACTCCAGGATCGCGCTCTGGGCCAAAGGCAGGCGCCAAACCGCTGAGCCACCCAGGGATCCCCCAATAAATAAAAATCTTTTTAAAAAATTAAAACAAAAAAAAAGAATTCTGAATTGGGAGTACAACGGATTCAGAATCCTTCACCCTTCTAAGTGCTGTTCATACTGGAAAGAGAAGAACGTGGCTTCACCTAGCCTGAGGTCATCAAAGAACAAGCTCTTTTTTTTTTTTTTTTAACATTTTATTTATTTATTCATGAGAGACACAGAGAAAGAGAGAGAGAGAGGCAGAGACACAGGCAGAGGGAGAAGCAGGCTCCATGCAGGGAGCCCGACGTGGGACTCGATCCCAGGACTCCAGGATCAGGCCCTTGGCTGAAGGCAGCGCTAAACCGCTGAGCCACCCGGGCTGCCCAAAAACAAGCTCTTATTAAGGGGTGCATCGCACCTGACACAAATGGGCAGTAACAAATACCATGAATATCAAAACCTAAAAACAAACAACAGCACAACAGAAAAGAACAGTCCTAGAAAACATACTTCTCTTTGGACAAAAAGTATTTATTGCAACAATGAAAAAAGTAACCTCAAAATTAGGACAGTATATCTCATTTCCCTTCTGTGTATGTCTCGGTCTCTTATCTCTCTATGCTTTTTTAGTTATAACCCTGAAGAGGCAGAGGCTGAGTTTCTGGTCTGCTGGAATAATCCATGAAAGGACCTAGCTGAGAAACGTCCTTGAACTAAAAGGTAGCTGCTCTCTCTGAGAAACTGAGTCAACCATAGGGGCTGGTCCTTTTCTTCCCCATTCAACAATGTATTCCTACATTGGCCCATCAGAAGTCAACTGAGCCCCCACACTCCCCATATGATTCAGAGTAACAATTATTTCTGTTGATGGTAGGAGCCAAATAACAGCAGCACTTTGGATTTTATAGGATGCTTTTCATCTAGTGATCTCAAAGCACTTAACTCACATTATCTGGTGACACAGTCCCTTACCCCACTCCATCAAATTGAAGGCTAGAGAATGCCTGAGGCCAATCTACTTAATCACTTGAGCAGTCAGGTTAAGAACCAGAGTTCACATGCCCCTTTGCCAACACAAAGCCTTTCTACCACTTTTTCATCCACTACACTACTTGCCCAATGACTGCATCTCGCAATGTGCAGACCAAAAATTTTACTCAAGTTAGAGTTTAAAAATAAAAGTTTATTTGACCCAAGCCATCCAGGATTTCTCTTAATATCAATGGCAGAAATCCATAGGTCAGGAGGTTCAGCTAGTGAAATACAAGTGTGCCCCGGAATTCATTACTTTCTCCCGTAGCATGGCACCTTCTTTCAAGATGCATGTCTTTCTCCTAAAAATGTTAAACAGAGTATCAGGGGGCCAAATGGCAATATTATAATAGAGTTAACACTCAAGAGAGTACAAGAAATTGTAAAAGGCCTAAAAAAAGATAAATCCTCTCTAGCCCCTGATTTTGTGATTTAACGCTCAGTTTCTATAGGAATCAAAGCCCAACCTGCTCAATTTGGGCCTAAGTAACTTTGTGAACAATGAGAAGGAAATTCTTGATTTGTGGACAGTACTATCAAAGTAAACTTTCCCCTCAAAACCCCTAAGAGTAGAGAAGATGGAAAGCTGCACTGCTTCGATTTTACCTAGACTGCATAATACCATTTAGACGCTATATGTTATTTCAGATTATACTTTCTGACAGGAAGAAAATGACATGGGCTAATACTGCCATAGGAAGGCAGGATCATAAAAGGCCATACAGTTTGGGGAGTATGGTACTGAGAAACCCAAGAAATCAACATCTGAAGTGTTTAGGGAATACACTTTAGAACGGAGAAGACAAAAACCGAACAATGTATTGGGTATAATAAAGACACACCAAGTCTTAGCCGAAGAATGTGGTCTGGGCAGTAGGGATGAGACTGCAGGGTGAGCATGGTTCATTACAGCCAGCAGTCTGGATCCCGACCAGCAGGAGAAAGGTGTACAAGAATGTGTAGGACATATTCAGGCACAAAGTAATCGATGGAATGGAAATACATATATAGAGAACAAACTGGAAAACATACAGCGCTAAGGTTTAATACAAGTAGGTACCTTAGAGGTGTGAATGGAAATCAGCAGTACCACCCATAGCAGGAGCTCAACATTTGTGGAAATAAGTAATGTAACAGCGCAAGAGTAAATCTGAATACAAAGTATAATCCGCGTGTCAAGATGTTGGCTGGAGTCAAGCAGAAGTTTAATAAGGGTGTTATTACATACACAAGTAGCCACGTACATGGCGATACAATTCTTATAGGCATTAGGTGGGTATTTAAAAATGGGTGACAACGAGCATTCTGAAGAGATCTGATAGAGCACAAGGGATACTGGGATAAAAAAGATAGGGATGTGAAGAGAAGACCAACCTAGACAAGATGGCATTAACCAGGAAGTGAAAAATCCAACGCAAAAAAAAAAAAAAAAGGTCTAGGGTATAACACCCGATCCTACACCTCTTTCTGTAACTTTTAAGTCACTTTCTTACTTCTCATTAGCGTGTTTTCATTTGGCCAAGTGGGTAAAAACGCTTTCCACCTCCCTGTCCCACGAAGGGATTCCTATAGGTGAAATATTGGCAAACGCATCCGAGCTCCGCTGGCAAAAAGTACAAAGTACTAAAAGCACGGAGCGGCCAGCCGGTGGGGGCAGGGGAGGCAGCGGACGGGTGGGAGAGAACAGGTACCAGGACGAAGGCTTGAGCCAAAATAAGTATCAGCAGAAGGGGGCCAGGGATCTGAAATGCGGGGAGCTGAAAGGGGAACAGCACCCCGTCCCCACCCGGGAGCTGGGGCAGGGAATCGCCGCACGGGGGAGGCAGGCTGAGACCGAGGAGGCGGAATCGGCGGCCGCAGGGCCCCCACGGAGGCTGCGGGCGACAGCAGAGCCCGGGGGCGCAGGGCCGGGGGCGGAAGGGGCGGCGGCCCGGCGCCAGGCGCGGAGGTCCCGGGCGAGCCCCGGCGGCCGCGGAGCCCCGGCCTCTACTCGTCGTCCGTTTCCGGGGCCCACGGGTCCCGCCGCAGCTGGATGGCCCGGCCCCGGGGCAGGAACGGGGCCTCAACCCACGTCCCCACTCCTCGGTCCCCCTTCCCTAGAGGTCACTCTCCCCTCCCACCTCCCTGGCCCGGCACTTCCGGTTCCGCAGGGGCCGGTGTCCCCGGCACTCACCCCCGGCGCGGTTCCCGTCGCCGCCGCCGCCGCCGCCGCCGCCTCCCGGCAGTGCCGTCCGGCCTCTGAGAGGCCGCGCGCGGCCCCCGCACGCTCCACGCCCGCCCTGCTACGCGCGCTCCCGCCTGGCGACGCTCGCCTTCGAGCCGGCGCGCGGCCGTTGCCCTCAGCGCCGGGTCTCGAGCCCTCCCAGCGCTCCCATTGGCTCCCCGTCCCGGACGCGCGCGACGTCTCGCGCGGGGCACGTTTCTCTCATTCATGCGGCTCGCGCCGCCGCGCCCGCCCCCGCTCACTCTCCCATTCACCCACAGCCCCCACCCCCACTCCGCGCTAGGGCGTGCGCGCGACCCGGCGACCGCGGCGACCTCGCGGCCTGATTGGCTGCAGGGGCGCAGCGCCGTACGCACGCGAGAGAACGAGCGCGCGCGCGCACGGCCGTCGGGGTCCGCGGGCGCCTGGGAGAGGAGGCCTGGCCTAGTGCGCAGGACTCGGAAATGGGGAAGTGGCCGGGCGACTCTTCCGTTTCCCTGCGTCCTGTTTTCTATCCCTACGGTATCCAAGAAGGAATGCTCGGAAGTAAAAACAGGCTTATGTGTGTGCTGGACATGCTCACGAGCGAGGAGCCACCTCCCTCCCTCTCCAGACCCCCTCCAAGTAAGTGGTACGGCCCAGACAGGCTCCTGCCGTAGCCAATCAGCGGCCCGCCCCGCCGGTCCTCCTGCTCTCAGCCCCTCGGAGCATTGGCCGAGCGCTAGGCCACGAATGCCTCCCCTCCCCCCCATGGCGAGAACTTGAAAGCACTGCGAACGGCGGAGTCCGCGGCGGAGCGAGTTCCCCGGTACCGGCGGCGTCGCGGGGAATGGAGCGGTCTGGCTGTGGCTCCCGCGTGGAGGGGGCGCCAGGACTGCAGGGTCGTGGGGGCGAAGCTCCTGCCGGAGGCCCGCGAGGAAGAGGAAGGAGAGCGGCGCGAGACCTCAGCCCAACCGCGGAAGGAGGCGCAGGGAGTGAGCGCCCGCCCCACCCCACCCCCAGGCGGTGGCGGTGGCGGCAGCCCCCCGGAATGCCAGCGGGCTCTTGGCTTCATTCCCTTAGTTTCTCACTGCAGCACGAGGGATGGACGCCCGCTTCCCGAACCTCGCCCCGGCCGGGAACACAGGCTGGAATCCGGCTGTCCCTGGCGGGCTGCTGGCCGACTCTGCTTAGATCCGAGCACCACGCTTTTGCCCTAATTAGCCCTACCCAGCTGTGAACCCGAGAGCAAGGCCAGGTGTTGTTCTCTCCTCGTTTAGCCCGAGGCCATTTCTTTTCAAAGCAGCTCTGGCTATTACATAACACTCAGAAAAGTGTTCCAGCAGCCACTTCTCTGAAGCAAAGGTTGCTCACCTGCAAGGTGTGATCCTAAATCCTGCGGTCTGTCCCTGGGTTCGGTGTGAAGTGTCGAAGGCTTAAACTGTGGCCTAATACTTTAGTACTAGACAGCAAGGATAAGGGGGAAAGGTCTACCTCCCAATTTTCTGGGGTCTAGTCTGGCTCTTCTGACATGGCATATGCATCAGGTTCTAGTTCACTCTTGCTAGAGATTTCAAGCCACCATTTACTGCAGAGTTCTCTTGTAATGACCAGTGTGTATTAAAAAATTTTTAAATAATTTATTCATGAGACACACAGTGAGACAGAGACACAGGCAGAGGGAGAAGCAGGCTCCCTGCAGGGAGCCCGAAGTGGGACTCGATCCCGGGACTCTAGGATCACGTCCCGGGCTGACCCAACCGCTGTGCCACCCAGGCATCCCTAAATATTTTTTATTTAGGGTTTTTTTTTTTTTTTTTAATATTATTCCTGTGAGAGAGAGAGAGAGTCAGAGACACAGGCAGGAGAAGCAGGCTCCATGCAGGAAGCCTGACGTGGGACTCGATCCCAGGTCTCCAGGATCAGGCCCCTGGGCTGAAGGCGGCGCTAAACCGCTGAGCCACCAGGGCTACCCCTATTCAGGGTTCTTTTAAATAAAAAATGAAATCTTTGAAACACTTTAGCCCATGTAAAAGGTAAAGTTAAGGTATTACTGGAGATACAATATTTCTTTTATAGAGACTTATATCTGCTAATCCAGCTTCATTTGTTTCCTTAGGAAGAAATCAAATTTCATTTTTCTATCGTATATTTTTCTTGGATTTTAAGATTTCCATTTCCCCAACGTCACATTATACATTTTTCTTTTCCTATTTTCAACAACATAAGAATCTGTAAATTTTGTCTTTCGGCTAGACACTGCCAAATGAAAATAAAATTCCATCTTCCAGGGGTGCCTGGGTGGCTCAGGGGGTTAAATGTCTGCCTTCCACTCACGTCATGAACTCAGGGTCCTGGGATAAAGCCCAACATGGAGCTCCCTGCTCAGCAAGGAGTGTGCTTCTCCTTCCCTCTCCCTGCCATTGCACTTGGTTGTGCTGTCAAATAAATAAGATCTTTTTTTTTTTCCTGATTTGAAAGTGTGAGCACAAACGGGAAGCTGCAGCTGAAGAAGAAGCAGGGTCCCCAATGACTGAGGAGCCAGATGGGCTCCATCTCAGGAGCCCAGGATCACGACCCAAGTCCAAGGCAGATGCTTAGCCAACTGAGCCACCCAGGCATCCCAAAATAAGTAAAATCTTAAAAAAAAAAAAAAAAAAAATCTGATCTTCCACCAACCAACCACACATACTAAAGCTCTCCTAGGACACTGGACTACTGGATGCCAACCTCTTACCTGGATGAGCACTAATGGCATAATCACTATCCCAAGGTTTAGACACAATTCCATGTTCTTGTCCAGTTTATTTTAGGACCATACAAGATATTTCCTGGAAAGGATGTTTAATGAAGAACATAAGGTTTGGGAATCCCTGGGTGGCTCCAGTTTAGCGCCTGCCTTTGGCCCAGGGTGTGATCCTGGAGTCCCAAGATCGAGTCCCACATCGGGCTCCCTGCCTGGAGCCTGCTTCTCCCTCTGCCTGTGTCTCTGCCTCTCTCTCTATGTCTATCATGAATAAGTAAATTAAAAAATCTTAAAAAAAAAAAATAATAAGGTTTAAACTATCAACCATTTGAGAAATATTGCAGAGTAAAATCTAAGCTAAAACAATGGAGCATCCAGACCAAATTATTTTGCTATGAGTATCAGGTAATACCTTATAGTTTTTTTTTCTAGTGTATACCTTTTTCCACTCCTTCACTTGCATCTTGTCGTGCTGATACATGGCAAACCACAAGGTCGTTTTTAATTCAACTTACCCATAAACAGGCAGAGGCAGACAAGAACAAACTGTAACCCTTGGGTATAGACACAGAGAAGATTTAGTTTTTCAATACCAAAACCACCAATGACCTCTTTGGGTTTTGTTTTTGTTTAAAGGAATCTACACCCAAAGTGAGGCTTGAACTCATGACCCCAGATCAAAAGTCACATGGCTTCTGAGCCAGCCAGGTGCCCCAACCTCTTTATATTTAAATACTGCTGTCTTCCCTCATGTCCTTAGGCAATGTCTCCAGTTGTTTTAAAGCACTTTCTCCCCTTGTGCTCTGGATCCCATCCCCCTCCAAATTTTCTTTCAAATTTGACATTGTATTTGAAAAATACAAAACAAAATAGAATGGTGTCAAGAGGGATGCCTGGGTGGCTCAGCGGTTGAGCGTCTGCCTTTAGCTCAGGGTGTGGTCCCGGGGTCCCAGGTTCAAGTTCCACATCAGGCTCCCTGCATGGAGCCTGCTTCTCCCTCTGCCTGTATCTCTGCCTCTGTCTCTATTTTAAAGAATAAATATTTTTTTTAAAAAATGGTGTCAAGCTTCTCCTCCCCATCATTAAATTCTCACTCAAGGCTGTTGATAATGCTAAGGAATCCTATCTAAAAAAACTAACAAGGTAGCCCCGGTGGCCCAGCGCTTTAGTGCCACCTTCAGCCTGGGCGGTCCTGCGTCAGGCTGCATGGAGCCTGCTTCTCCCTCTGCCTGTGTCTCTGCCTCTCTGTCTCTCATGAATAAAATCTTTTTAAAAATATAAATAAAAAAATAACAAATCTTCCCTTGACCCTACATCCAGCTCCCCCCACCTTTCTTAGCAAAGCTTCTTGTCCATAGAGATTATCTCTACTTCTTCAGTAATGTATTTCAATAGGACTCATATTCCTACCATTCCAAAACTACACTTTTTTTTTTTTTTCAAAACTACACTCTTAAGGTCAACACTGACATCCATGCTTCCAGATCCATGGTCATGTCTCCTTTGCTAGTTCTCATTACACTTCACCTCTTATGTTTGGAGTGCCCTGAAAGTCCATCTGTCTCCTGATTTTCATTTACAGAGTCCCTGACTTCAATACTACTGTCTTAAAAAGCCATCTGTAAGCCAATAGTGCCCATGAATTTTCACCCCTAACTTCTCCAAGCCTAGCTTCTTGTTTCCATGTGTTCACACAGCATCTCCATATGGATAACTGGTAGACAGCTAGAACTTAATACTGCTAAAGTAGAACTCTTGATACTCCCTCATCCCTGAGTGAAACTCCCTGAGTTTCCCCAATCTCATATCCAATCTAGTTACAGGAATCCGCTTTGATTCCACTTTCTTTTCCTCACCACTCCCATCAGCAAGTGCCATCTTACCTCCAAAAGATCCAAGGCAATCTACTCTCCTACTCCACCTCTGCTAGTCTAATCCCATCAATTCTCACATTGAAACTACAAGTCTCACATATCCTTGCTCCTACTCTTCCGTCTATCATCCATATTCTACACAGCAATGATTTTTTTCAAAATCAGGCCATTCCTCCATTTAACCACCTGCTTTGCTGGAATATGTCACCCTAAAATTCATATATTGAAGTCCTAAGCCCCAAAGATAATGGTATTAGGAGGTGGGACTTTTGAGAGGTGCTTAGATACTATGAATGTAAAATCTTTGTGTGAGTGGGATCAGTGTCTTTACAACAGAGGCTCCACAGTAGATCCCTGGCCCTTCCTTCTACTATGTGAGAACATAGCTAGAAATAGGCAGTCTGCAACCCCAAAGAGAGCCATCATCAGAACACAACCATGCTGATGCCTTGACCTTGGACTTTCCTGCCTCCAAAACTGAGAAATCTGTTTATAAGCTACCCAGTCTGGCATTGTTACAGCAGCCTGAATTAAGGAATTAAGACACCACCCCTCTCCCATCCTTTGCCACTGCTCTGAGATTATAAGAGCCCTACATTATCTGGTCCCTATTGCCCCCTCCAGCCTCAATTTTTACCATTCACCCCTCAGTACACCACACCACCCTTTCCCTTCATCAAATACATCAATATTTTTCCTTTTTTAGGATTTTGAACTGTTTCCCCCACCAAGACGTTGTCCCAATTTCACACAGCCATTCAAATCTTAATGTGAAATGTGCTCAGGGGAGGCCTTTCCTGACCACCCGTTCTAATTAACCCTCCCAGTCACTCTGTCTCAGACCACGCAATTTTAACTCTACATAGCACTTACCTTTTTTGTCTGCTTATTCTACGTAAGCTCTGTAAGATTTTGTCTATCTTGTTCCCCATCTAGAATGGTTCCTGGCCAATAGCATATGCTCAATAAACACTTGTGGAAAGAATGAATCAAAGGGTATCAGATAATACTCAATAATCCAGTCTAAACTAGGAACACAAATCATTTGCAAGAAATCAAAGAGAATGGGGCTTTCTTTCCCAGCTTCTTACCACCCGAAAATTCAATTTACACCTTGACCTGGGGCCCAGTTCCAATCAGAAGGACAATAGGAAAGACAGCTGCAGCTGAGAGCAAATGAGCTATGTATGGAAAATAATTAGACCAGAAATCTCAATCCAAGTTTATCACCAGCCTCTGTAGCTCCTCAAAGTAAACATGGCATTAACAGATTTAGCATCTATTTACCTACAAGGAAAGGAAAACCATTATAAAAATTCACCTGCTTGGCTCAAAGGTGGGCCCTTGGCTTTCTTTGAAGCATTTAGCAATAACTCACTTCAATAATGTTTCCATCATGCTTAGGGAGAAAAACAAAATTAAAAAAAAATTATACCAACTTCTGTGGTATGGCAAAAATATTTATTAAAATTTCCCAAGTTTGAACTTTACTAGAAAGAGGCCTTCTGATTCAATCTTTCATCTTGGATAAATGGAATAACAAGTGCTATGTACAGAATATAAAGCAGTGATAATTTTTTAAAAAGTTCCTCCTAAAAATTAGTCCACCAAGTAGCATAGTGGAAAAAATACGATTCTCCAGGGCCTCGGAGAATACAAAGCGGCACCTTTGGTGATCCAAGAAACCAATTATGTTCTCCTGGTTCTTTTTGGTTCAAGATCAGAAGAGTTAGGCTCCCACCACCCATCTTAAGAGGTAGAAATATGCTTTCTACTAGTTCACTATTTATTCGTCTGTTTGGCCTCAACAGAGTCTCATACTTTAGCCCAACTTTTTTGCCTTTCATGATGGCCAGAAGATCTCGATGCCCCAGGCAGCAAGGCTTCATACCAGTCTCTACTTAAGATCCATGAACCGGATATCCATGATGAGAAGGAAGTTCTTAGGCAGTGGGCGGGGGGCTGGAGAGAGAACAGTAAACACCTGATGTTCCAGGTCCACACTGGTCACCACGATGAAGCCAGCCACACTGGTCTCAGAAAGGTTCTCCTCTGTGCCCTCAGCAGTGCTAACACTCAGAAGGTGGTGCACCATATCTCGTCCAGGTGTGACTGGTACTAGCTTGAGCTGATTGTCCTCCTGAGACATACCCAAAGGCAAACAGGAGTCTGGGATGGTGGGTGCCCCAACTTTGTAGATTTTCACATCTGAAAATTTGACATTGAAGGCATGGGGATAGAAACAGCCCCGGAATCCATAGAAATACTCACGGATACGCTCATCCCTACACTCCCGCCGGAAGTCTTTGGAGCGTTCAACCACACCCCCTGATTTAGGGAGCAGCACAGTTCGGACGAAGTGAGGCAGGTCCCGTTTTAGTTCATTGTACAGTCGTTCTTGATCCAGAACCACAACCACGTCTACCTCAAAGGCTGAGGCTGCATGCACCAGGGCCTGATACCCAGAACCCTTGACCCAGCCACAGGTGTTAATGACACAGCCACTCACAGAGGCCCTTCGGTTCACTTCACACCTTTGATTGAACACATCCGCTAAACGAGATGTAATCTGCAGAAGAGAGCATCAAGGTGAGGAAAGGAAACACAAAATGAAAGAATTCAATAGTTATGTAGAATAAGTGGCTATTAGGTACCAGAAAACAATGACATTCTTAATGGCTAAGGTTTTAACCCCATAACACAGATTTCGATTTTATGTTGCTTCTTCTGTTTCGTGTCCTAAGTAGAAATTTAGTACATTACTTAAGAACAGGGCCACAGGAATATTGAAGAACCTGAGATTGACTTATAATTGAAACTGTCTTGCAAAGTCATGTGACAGAAATCCCAGCTGAAAGGGAGCAAAGAAATGGCCATAGACAGTTTTAATTAGCACACTTTTGCACAGCTTCCTACCCTGACAGCAGCCCTTCCCTCCATCCCACCTTGACTCTGGCTCTGACCTTATTATAAAGCTTGATGTTGGTGCCAGGAGTGGTGGAGCCAAAATGATACACCAGAGGGGCCTGGATAGAGAATCCCTCTTCGACATCTGCTGGCCGCTCAATGTAGAGGGCCCCCATGGTACCAGGGATGGAAACAGACCCCTGGCCCACATCCAGCTCCACATAAGTGGGACGGCGGCCCAAACGCACTGCATAGTTGAGCAGCAGACGGCACACTGTGGACTTGCCCACATCAGTGGGGCCCACGACCATCACCCGGGGACCTCGCTCTTCTTCCTTCTCCGCCTGCCTCCTCATCTGCTCCAAGGCTGTGTGAGTGTTGAGATAAAGCAACATAGGAGTGTCCTTGGAGACATAAGCCACCTCGGTGCGGCCACTCAGCTGTAAAGAACAACCATGCCAAGTGAAAACAGCCACCTTGGCACCAGCATCAAAGGTGAATTTCTTGTTTCGGGTCAGCTCTGTGCCAAATATTTCTGCCATGCCAGCCAGCAGCTCCAACTGAACTGACTGAGATGCCTCCACCTCAAAGCGAAGTTCTGTTTCTCGCTCTAGTTCAAATTTAGTTGTTGGCTTCTTGTCGTCATTGGCTTCCTCTCCCATCTTTTCTGTGTAGTTGCTGTGCCTAGAACACAAATTAATTACCAGACTGAAACAGGAGTTAGGACACTACTCAAAATCCTCCCCTGGATATTTCTCCTTACCCTCATTCTTCCCCTTAGCTGTGATCACCCCGTCTCACTATACATTTGCCTGTCTACCCCCACTGGAATGTAAGGGTTAGGCAGTCTGGTTTGCTGCTGTTACTTCCAGTATCTAAGGCTCGACAACCCATAGGCACCTCATAAAAACACCGACTGAATAAATGACTCATACATTAGAAAAGTATATCTACACATTGACCTAAGACTTGATTATATCACTTCCATCGCTCCTTTCGTCACTCTATTGGGATACTCGACTTGAAAAGGAGACAAATACCCTCCCAGCTCTCTTAGTCCACAAGAAAGGGCGTCTGCAAACTGAATGCAAAGCAGAGAACCCTGGGTTCGGACTTAGGAAATAGCCTGGGGTGAGGCACCTGGCTGGCTCAGGGGTTGAGCATCTGCCTTCCGCTCAGGTCGTGATCCCGAAGTCCAGGGATCGAGGCCCACATCTGCTCCCTGCAGGGAGCCTGCTTCTCCCTCCGCCTGCGTCTCTGCCTCTCTCTGTGTGCCTCTCATGAATAAATAAATAAAATCTTAAAAAAAGAAAAGAAAATAGCCTAAGAACCCGCTCAGCATCTGCTACTACTGTCGTTAGACAAATCACCTGATCTCCCCAAGTGTTGTGGGGATCGGTGAAGGGGAAGAAGAATTACTTCGTCAACTAGAAAACGCCGAGGAACCGAGGAGTGGTGAACAACGATTTCCGACTGCGAACCGCAAGTGTAAGTCCAACATCTGTCCCAGCACCCCGAGACGCCGAAACGTGCCCTGGTCCCAAAGCGCCGGCCGTTCTCTCACCTGCACAGCCGCAAACACAAACCGGCAAACCGAGGAGCCCCCGACAGCGCCTAAACCCAACGGCACGCCGCGCCCGCCCGGATCCACGCCGGAAACAAAGGCGGTTCTGCGCAGGCGCGACGCAGGAACAGTGGGAACAGTGGCCGCGCGATGCCTATCGGGATCGGTAGTTTTGCCGGAACTGCCTCCAGCGGCGGAGCTCGCGCAGCCGCGCGGCCTTCTGGGAGTTGTAGTTACAAGATTGTTTTGATCGTGACGCCATAGGTGGGCGGGGCGGCGGCGTCCTTGTTTGCGAAGCCGGCGAGCCGCGGGTAGGATGCGGTGACGCCCCGCGCGAGGCGGGGACCCGCCGAGGAGCCAATGGTTGCCGGGGCGCGGCTGGAGCGGACTCTCGCCCCCGAGGTTCCAGCTCACCTGCAGCCCGGGAGAGACGGGCGGGCCGGCTCGCCGTCTGGGTCCCGCGACCGTCGGCTTGCCTGGTCCACAAGCCAGGAGGTCGCGGAATTAGCGGAATCCCTCGGAACCCCTCGTGGGACCCGGGGACGTCTGGGCTAAGGGAGGTGGAGGAGGCCGGCCTGGGTGTCGTCCCCTCCCTGACAGCGCTTGGCACCGAGACGGCGTTGCAATTTATTTTTCTTAATATTTTATTTATTTATTCATGAGAGACACAGGGAGAGAGAGAGAGAGGCAGAGACGCAGGCAGAGGGAGAAGCAGGCTCCTGCACTGGGAGCCCGACGCGGGACTCGACCCCGGGTCCCCAGGATCACGCCCCGGGCTGAAGGCGGGCGCTCAACCGCGGAGCCACCCAGGCGTCCCTACAATTTGTTTTAATAAAACACTTAAACGTCCAAGAATTCCTTCCAGTCATTACCCAACAACGTCTCTCCTCCGGATCGGGGATTTCTTTGGGGGGCTCGGTTTCCCTCCCTGAACTCCCAACAGTTGTACAAGGCCGCCCACCTACCCCGCAGGCAGCAGTTGGGGCCGCATCCATCAGCCTCGCGAGCTTGGGCTTTGGAATCTGTGCTCTGCTCGGCCACTTTCTCGCTGTGTGGCTTTGGGCAAATCAGGCTAACTCTCTGAGACCCAGTTTCTTGTCTGTAAAACAGGGATAATAACAGTACCCAACCTCTTAAAGTCGTTTTAAAGATTGCATGGATGACTCATGTAAAGTCCTAAGCACAGTGTAACACAGTGTAACACAGCATCTGACGTTAGCTTTTGAGTTTTTATTATAGGTTGAGGAGGGGGAGCTCTTATAATGCCATCCACATACACAGCAGTTTCAATTTTTTATTTTTTTTTAATATTTTATTTGTTTATTCATGAGAGACACAGAGAGAAAGGCAGAGACACAGGCAGAGAGAGAAGCAGGCTCCATGCAGGGAGCCCGACGTGGGACTCGATCCCGGGTCTCCTGGATCACGCCCTGGGCTGCAAGCGGCACTAAACCGCTGAGCCATCTGGGCTGCCCAGTCTGAATTTTTTAAAGCCCTTTCCAGTATTTTCTTTCTCAGCCAACGTGTAAAGTCAGTGGTATGATCTCCCAATTTCAAAGGAGGACAGAGACAGGGGAAGGGATTTGCCCATGTTAGGACTCAAACTCAGGATTTGGGAGTCCGAGTCCAGTTATCATGATAGCAAACAGGTAGTGTTAGATGCCAGGTACTGTTCAATGAGCTTTGCAGGTGTAAATTCATGTAATCCTCTCAGGAACCCTATGAAACACATACTATAATTGTCACCCCCTCTTTATAGATGAGTACTTTCTTCAGTCCGGCTCTCATGGTTACTCGGGATCAAGAAGCCTGGGACAATTTTCTGGGTTGGCTCTTTCACACCCACTCTTACCTTCACACTCATTCTGTCAGCAGGCAGTGCCATCCTCACTTTCTACGGCTTAGTCCTTGATGGTTTACTTTAATTCATTCGTTCACCACACATGCGTTAGTTCTCCTGTGAACTCTCAGGTATCCCGTAACCATTCACCATCCTTCAAAACTTCAGTTCCAGGCTTCTGTTTGCAAATTCCCTCCCTGAATGAGCTCAGCCTCTCCTCTTTCCCAGCAGTCTATTTCCCAGATCTCTTTCTTCGCCTCCACACTCTCTCCCTTGAGGCAATTTCTCCCAATTATCTGAAGGTCATCTTTATTTGGCTTATTTGTGCAGCCATCTCAAGCTGAATTTAGGGAAAAGAAACCTCTCCCCGCCTTTAGACTATCTCCCATTTCACTTATTTTTAAATAAAGTAATGTCTACCTTCAATATGGGACTCTGACTCACAGCACGGAGATCAGGAGTCCCATACTTCACCTAGTGAGCCAGTCAAGGCGTCCCTCCAACTCACTTCTTTATTTTTTTTAATTTTTATTTATTTATGATAGTCACATCACACAGAGAGAGAGAGAGAGGCAGAGACACAGGCAGAGGGAGAAGCAGGCTTCATGCACCGGGAGCCTGACATGGGATTTGATCCCGGGTCTTCAGGATCACGCCCTGGGCCAAAGGCAGGCGCCAAACTGCTGCGCCACCCAGGGATCCCCTCCAACTTACTTCTTAAACAGAGTGAGGGCACAGTATTTACAGCATCTAGGCTTGCCTGCACTCCTTTTCTCCCTTGTCATCTTACACCAAGCATTCCTGCCATCTCCACACCCCCCAAAGAAGACTGTCTTCATGTCTTTTTCATTCTCACCAACTAAACCCTTGATCATTTTCTTCCTGAGTTAAATTAATTGGCATCCCTTTTCTGCTTCCAAACTTTCCATCCTTGCCTTAAGGACTACTCACCTACATTTTTTCCCACTTCCCATTGTTTTCCTCAATAGTTCCTCAAATCCCTCCTCTGCTTACCTTTCCTCTCTCATCCACTGCCCGTACAGAAACACTTCCTTCTTTACCCAAGTCTCCCTCTTAGTTCCAAACCTCTGATAATATCACTCAAGGCACCTGCACTGTGTTTCAGAATTTATCTTCAACCCCAGAATCTTCCTTGGTTAAATCTTCAGAATTCCTTATATTTTTTCATACCCAGCTAGCAATGCTTCCCATTACCCACCATTGACCTACGCTTCCCTTCCTTACATGTGAAAAGAAAAATGACCCACGAGCTGTCCTCCCTGAGTACCTATCTTTGTCACACTTCATTTTCTAGATGGTAGCTAGCCTCCGTTAGAAATTGGGGTTTGGGGGCAGCCCGGGTGACTCAGCTTGTGTCTCATGAATAAATATGAATAAATAAATAATCTTTTTTAAAAAATCCTTTAAAGAAATTGGGGGTTTTATCTTAGAGGATATGTTCTGTCAGGCAGCCCCGGTGGCGCAGTGGTTTGGCGTTGCCTGCAGCCCGGGGTGTGATCCTGGAGACCCGGAATCGAGTCCCACGTGGGGCTCCCTGCATAGAGCCTGCTTCTCCCTCTGCCTGTGTCTCTGCCTCTCTCTCTCTCTCTCTCTCTCTCTCTGTGTCTCTCATGAATAAATAAATAAAATCTTAAAAAAAAAAAGGATATGTTCTGTCCACATACTTCAGAGATATACACAGGACAGCACTCCATGAGAAACAGAATCTGAGTCAAATGAAATATAATTGGAAGCTGATAGAAAAATAGCACCGAAACATAGAGGTTCTTCATAAGAAAGAGATTTGGTACACGTCTCTTGAGATATCAGAACTTAATAGTAAATCCTCTCTGGGTTTAAGGGTATTAAGTGGAGAACACCGTTTTGAAGTAGCTACGGTTTACTAAGTGCTTATCACGTGCCAGGCACTTTTTAGGTGTTTACATGTTACCTCGCTTCACTCTCACATCTCCATGAGGTCAGTATCATGAGCTTCACTTAGCAGAAGAGGAAACGGAGCAGCACAAAAAGGATCAGTAAGTTCCCAGCGGTTCCTGGTGACTATACTGGCAGAGCTGCTATTCTAAGGTCTCTCTGACACCAGCGCCAGACACTTGGACCACGTCTGAAGATGCAGCTCCACTGCCGGTGTGTGATCATCTTCCGTCGGGAAGCTCTGCGCTAGGCACTGCAGTCCCGGGATGCAGACAGGAGTTGCCCAGAGGACCTTTCTCAAAGTTTACAGCCCGGTGGAGAAGCTTACGTAATGTGGGCGTCTCTGTTCACGAAGCACAAGGAACGTGGAGGTAGCTGAGAAGAGGTGCCTGCTCGAGAGAGGTCAGACTCCATCTAGGAGTCCTTCAGGGGCATCAAGCTGAGGCTCTGAGGCTTGGAAGCACCCGGTTCAAGCTTGGGGGCACAGTTGGCCCCGTGTGACAATTAATATGTCTTCCTTTTCCCTGCGTCAGGGCTGGCGTCCGAGCTGAGATGGGGAACGTATCATCTTGGATGTGTGTGCACACGCCTGACTCTGCATCCATCTCTCACTGTCACCGCCTGGCCGCCTCCCTTCCTCCAGCCCTGCCGCCCCTACTCCATCCTTGCCCAGCCCCATCCTTTCCCCAGGTTCCTTCCGTCTCCTTGGCCACGCTGCCTTCTCCTCAGCAACCAGCCTCTCCTCTAGCATCCCGCCTCCCCAGCCGGCCGGCCCTCTGCTCCCACCCCCCTGCACCCTTCTCTAGACCCATCCCTGATGCCTGCCCCCTCCCTTCCTGCCGACCCGCCTCCTGTGTCTCCCAGCCCTGCTCTGACGTGGGAGGTGAGGGGGTGGGGGGACGGATGACTCACAGTGTTATGATGCAGTTCCACAACACACAGCTACATTCACCCACAGACCGGGGTACAGACGAGAGACAACCTCTGGCCCCCCAGCAGCTGGCCAGCTTGGCAGCCCCAGGCCCGAGCCCCTAACTCCCCTCCCCCGCCCCCATCCCCTTCCCCATTGAAGGAGCGGAAAGAGAAGAGAGAAGAGTGAGCAGAGAGATTGAGAGATTGAGAGAGAGAGAGAGATAGACGGAGATCTCTGGAGCAGACCTCAAGGTGAGGGGGCAGCCCTTCTCCAAATGAATTTTTTTCCCCTTTGCAAATTTCCTCCTCCTGCTGCGTGTTGCTTTCTCCCCATCGCAAAAGCATTATTCATCCACCCTTTGTCCTCCCTTCCCCCTCCCCGCTGCCTCGGCTCCTCTCTCTCAGCTCCTCCATCCCTCTCCGAGCTCTGACGGTTCCCGCACTTATTTCCCGGCAACTTTGGCTGCTGCATCAGGCCTCACTGGTTATTGTTTTGCTGCTGGTGCAGACCCCCGAAGCCCGCCCGCCCGGGGAGCTGGCTGCGCTGCTAATTATTTGGACCATACCATGCCGAGAATGCCAGCCTGGGGAGGGGGGGGAGGTGAAGCCTCGGAGCAGATGAGAAAATCACTGTGAGCAGGTGTCGTGTCCCCCCACCCCCAGCCACAGGATTCGCACCTGGTTCCTGGAGCCTCCTCCTGGGCACCTCTGCTGTCAGCGCTGGTTGCTCAGCACCCCCCCTCCCTACCCGCCAGCGCTCTCTCGCCCCCACCTCCCACGGTCCAGCCCCATCTCACTTGGGGGAACATCCTCTCCCTGGTGCTCAGGTTGCCTTTGTTTTTTTCTTCATTTGCCCAACTTGAATCTGCCTGTGATCTGAGCCCGGGAAGCGATGACCCCCTGCTCCCCCTCCTGTGAGTGATTCTCTGGCCTTCTGGGCAGCCTCTCCTTGGCCTGATGGGGAAGCTGGGGAGAGAGGGAGGGAGGCGAGCTGCGGGCTGGAGAAGGACCTGGCGAGCTGGGACCCAGTGCAAGCCCCCTGGCCGGTGCAGTAGGTGGAGCGCAGCAGAGGGGAACTCACAGGCAAAGTTGAAGGCAGACCTGGGAAGTGGGCACTGAACACTGGATGCTGGTGAGAAAGGCCCATCTCCTGCGGCCGGAGCCCAATGTCACCCTGAACTCAGCTCAAGGTGTCTTTCTAGGGCCCAGCCAGGGGTAGAGGACCTCAAACTGAAGATGGGCTCTTCTGGGGTTCTGCAGAGAGACTACCTGGCGGGCCCAGGAAAGGCTGGAACAGCTGGGGCACAGGCGGCCACCGCAGAGGACAGGACGAGAGCCTGTGTGCCCTGGCCACTCGCAGCCACACCGCCTCTACTCTGCTTAGTGGTCTTGCATTGCCAGAGCACCCAACTGGCACCTCTGAAAAAAATCACCCATCACAGGCCCGAAGGCACCATGGAGAAAAAGGCGGGACTTCACCCACTTATCAGAGCCAACAGATGACCCCTCCCTTCTTATCTGCTGCCTCTAGCACCCTCAGCCACTTCGGGGCTGGAGTCTGGGCAGATAATGACATCTTCCTCGGCCTTCCTAATGAGAACCTAGCAATTTTATCTAATGTCACCCACAGAGTCACTGCTGTTGGTCCCTACCCCAGGAGGAAGGTGGAAACATGCTCTGCCTTGTACCCCAAAGCATAGGTTTGGAAAACAGGAGTCCCCCCCCACTTCTGCTGCCCGTTGCTCCCACAGCACACCACTTAGCCCCAGAATGCGGCCTTCCCCGACGTGATCCCCATTTCCCATTGCTTCCAGCTGTTAGAGTTGCCTGAAAGAAAGGTATTTTCTCTCCTAGGGCTGTATGTCCAAGTCTTTAACTGAGGCTAAGGCAACAGTGAGCAAAGAGCAGTATATAGATCAAGGGGCTCAGAGGCTGAGAGAAGAGCCAGTTGCTGTTTCTGAGCTGGAATGAGTGGGCCAAAGTGCAGGGCTGGCGAGGGGCCACGTCTGAGGTCTCTGGTAGCAAAGGAGATATCTATGAAATTCTAGTTCCCAGGGTGCAGGACTTCAGCCCCCAGGAGAGGGCTGACTAGGGTGTGTGTGTACCTGCCTTCTGGGCTGGCCTCCCCCCCTCCCCTCCCAAATCTGTGAAGGACCAATTGCATTGCAAATAGAGGCGCAGAAGAGAAAACCTGCCAGGCTTCCCCAACTTGTAAAACGCTCTGAACCCGAGCCTGCCAGCACATATGGGATGCAGACCCTCACAAAAGGGCTGAAGCCCAGGAGAGGACACTCGCCGCCGATGACGTTGCTCCCATGGCAGCGTTGGTAGCAGCAGGCTGCTCTCGGTGGAGACTGGTAAAGGCTCCTCCCGCCCCAGGAGGGACAGACACTGCGTCCCCGCCTGTGGCACCGGAGGCCTGGACCGGCCACCAGCAGAGCCGGGATTCCAGGGGCCTGAGAGACAGTGGGATGGCACGCTGAGGGTCTCCAAAGATGCGGTCTTCTCCATTCCCCCTGAGGAGGGGCTCTTCGGGAGGTCAAGACTCTCCTGATGCACTCTTTCCTCTTTGCAGGTGACTTCCATTTCTATCTGGTTCACGTCTGGGGGGGCCCTGGCCGGGCAGCCCCCCCACATCTCTCCTGCCCTGAAACACGGCTCTAGCCAACCTGCTCCGCTGCTTCACCTGCGACCGTCTGTGTGGGGGCTGCACGGCGCCAGCCCCTCCGGCCCGCCAGGGCATCGTCCTCCAGCCGGTCATGCCCAGCTGCGATCCTGGCCCGGGCCCCGCCTGCCTCCCCGCCAAGACATTCCGCAGCTACCTGCCCCGTTGCCACCGCACCTACAGCTGCGTCCACTGCCGCGCACACCTGGCCAAACATGATGAGCTTATTTCCAAGGTACACCAGGTGGGGGACCACCACTCCTCTCTTTTCTGTCCCAACGGGGATCATCCAGACTCACCGAGGGGAGAGGCCACAAAGCCGTCCGCCCTCCTCCTCACCCCTGGGGCATGCTGGCAGTGGGGCCCTCGGGCCACCCCGCAGTCACCGTCTGTCCTATGTCTCCACAGTCTTTCCAAGGGAGCCATGGCCGAGCCTACCTGTTTAACTCCGTGTGAGTCTCCCTCTCTCTTTGTGTATGTGCGCGTGCGTCAGAGTGTGGACAAAGGGGGTGAGCCATCAGCAGGTGGCCTTGCACCTTCGGCTTTTGCCTCTCCTTTCGCAAAGGGGTTCAGAAACTCAGTCCGCAGCTTGTGTCGTGGAGAGTCTGGGCAGAACTGACTCCCCGGAGAGAGGAGGCCCAGCCACTAGTCCTGGGGGCCGGAGCTGCCGGCAGGGCTTCCAGGGGGCGGGGGAGCACTCCCAGATGGAAGTTCCTTGGGGCTCTTGGGGGGCCCGAACTGGCAGAGCAACTCCACCGGTGCTGGGTCCTTCGTGTTTCCCGAGACAGGGTCAACGTGGGCTGCGGACCGGCTGAGCAGCGTCTCCTGCTCACGGGGCTCCACTCGGTAGCTGACATTTTCTGCGAGAGCTGCAAGACCACCCTGGGCTGGAAGTATGTAAGTACCCGGAGACGGGGCGAGCCTCTACGTGGACAGGTGCTGTGTGGCCCTCCGAGCCCCAGTGACCACTGCAGGGTGTTGCGTGGTCCCGAGAGGCAAGAGGGAGCTGCTGGGTTGGACTGGGCGGCAGCCCCTGGGGGCGGGGGAGGGGGGACACCAGGTAGGAGGAGGTGGGGGGTGTCTGTTTTGTCCTACATTCACTGCTTCCCCTCCACCAGGAGCAGGCTTTTGAGACGAGCCAGAAGTACAAGGAGGGGAAATACATCATTGAAATGTCACACATGGTGAAGGACAACGGCTGGGACTGAGGGGCTCAGGCAGGCTGTGCCCTCCCTCCGCATGCCCACCCTCCCCACACCTGTCCCCTGGCCCTGCCAAGCAGTCCATACCAGCATGAGTACTGCCCCACCCCTGGGGGGAACCCAACTCCCACCACCCCTCCCACCTCGTCACTCCTAGGCCCCTTGGGAACAGGGGCCCGGGGTACCCCAGGGGTGTTCAAGGCTCAGGGAGAGACAGATGGTCGCGGGTCCTTCTAACGCTGAGGTCCTGAGAATGGAGGTAATGGCAGGGTATAAGGCAGGCAGAGGACCGTGGAAGGATCCGTGTTGGCCCTAACCTCTCTTCTGGGTGAATGGAGGACAAGCCTTAGACACGGGGCTGGTAGGTCCCAGGCCACGGGAGTAGCAGATGAGAAGGGGCTGGTGTTGGAGTGAAATTTTGGCCTCAGACACCGTGAGACACCAGTCTCTGACGGTAAAGCTTCCCACCCCCGTTCGCAGGAGAAAGGATTCGGGGGTGGAAGGGAAAAAAAAAATCCCAGATCCCAAGCCCTGGGAAATAAAAGAATCACAGGGGTTTCCATTTCACTCCACTTGTTTGCTCATCTTGGCACTAAAGAGGCACTTTCGGAGTATCTACCCTTCGCCAGTGGGTGGGGTGGGCAAGCTGCTCCTGGGACACCCCCCACCCCGGTCGGCTGCTTCCAGAGCGAGCGGGCTTTCTGGGCATGCTGAGGCCCAGCCGCTGCTCCCGGGGCCACGGTCCCGTGGAGGGGAGGTGGGACAGCAGTACCACGGGGCCAGGCTTCCTTCGTGGCTGCCACCAGCGAAAGAAACTTTTGTATGATACATAAAGTGTTTGGGTCTATTTTTAATAAAAAGGGGAAAAGCAACTGGGAGGCACTCTGTCCTCTTGACTTTCCTTCCCGAGCACCTTCAGTATAGGGTCCTGTCACCACCCCCCTGGGGCCTGTCCCTTCGGGCCACTAGAGGGCAGCAACTGCTCCGTCCGTGCTGAGACCCCACTGGAGCTTTAGCCAGAGGATGGGTCTTCGGATGAGATTAGCTTAGTGAAGAGGGAACTTTTATTGAGCGGTGTCCCAGCGGGAGCATCCAGGTCAGCTCCTCTTCCAGAGCCCTGGACAATGAACCCGGTTGTGCCAGGATCCAGGATGGGGTACCTGGAAAGGGGCTCATCCCTGAACCAGTGTATTCTTGGTCCCACTGCCTTTCAGCCTGATTTTTTAAATGTTCGGGTCAGCTTGTGGCCACACAGAAGGCTGAACAGAAAATCGATCAACCAAGGTGCTGCCCTGGGCAGCAGGGACCAAGTGGAACTAAGGGCTTAAAATCACAGCATCGGTGCTGTGTGACCCACGCGCAGTTCCTTGGCAGTGATGTGAAATTCCCACTGTTGTTTGCTGGGTCACAGACAACGGCAGGGTGGACTGTGCACATTATAGAAGTATTTTTTTGGAGGGGTGTACACTAGCTTGTTATTCTGGTTCATTCACTGATACCGCAGATCTTTGTAGAGCACCTGTGACCGGCCAGGCCTTGTGTTCAGCACTAGGGATGCAATGATGAACAAGGCTGACTTCGGGGGACTTTCAGTCTGGTGGGAGGACAAAACAATAACCGGGCAAATCCAGGGCCAGGGGACAAGGGCTCTGGGCAGTGGTGGTGGTAGGAAGGGTAGGCTCGGGAGCTCCTAGGAAAGGCTTAGCCTAGATTTGAGGCATCAAGGAAGACTTCAGTAGATTTCATAGAAGTGATGACTGATGGGAGGTAGCGGAGGAGCCATCAGGTGGGCACAAGGGGACAAAGGGAGGGGGCCTGATTCAGGCAGAGAAAACTGCGAGCCAGAGTGGAAGTGCCAGTGGGGGGGGGGGGGGGGGAGAAAGAGAAAGAGAGAGAAAGAGAGAGAGAGAGAGAGAGAGAGAACACAGGAAAGACAGACCATTTGGGGATCTAGATTTCATCCCAAGGGTATTGGGAAAACACTGAAAAATTCTTGTTTTCTAATAAGAGGGGAGTGACATCATCAAATGGCTGTTTGTGCCCAAAGAGGCTCAAACAGAAATATTAATACATGGAAGAAAGTAAGGGACATAAGCTAACTGTCAACATCTGAACGGAGAGGCTGTCTGGGCAGAAAGGCAGAAGGGAAGCCGAAGACCCAGAGATGCAAGAAGGCAAATGCAAGCCACGAAGGAATGATGTCCCACACCTCCGTGCCTCAGAGCAGTCTGTCCCATCGCTCAGGTTCTGCACGCCCACTGATGCCAGAGAGGCTGCTCTCAGGCTCCATCCAGCAAGGGACCTGAAATCCTAGCACCGAAGAGGAGGAAGGCTTCTCTTCTCAGACCCCAATGCTAACCCTGAAAAGCAGGCACAAATAAGCTACCTTCTTAAAGCTCCCCAAATCTGCCCTGCCCTCACAAATTCTGACTAAGCTACATACGTAGATACCGTGGGAAAGAGAAGAGGGGTAGAGAGTTCTTTGTAATCTCTCTGGAAGGAATCATTTAGTGGCCTTGGACCCAGGGATCCGACTTAATTTTTAAGGTCAGGCCATGGACAGTACTTGTCCAAACCGTGGATGCTCAGACAGGTGGGCCCTGGAGAAGCATCACTATGAAATCCCCTGTATGTCCCAGCGGGGTCACGCTGGGAACTACAGGTGAAGATGGGGTCTCCTTTCTGTGCCCTAAGAGCTGCAGGTGCAGGATGCTAGAGGGACAGATCCTTGCCACTGGTGAGGGTTAGCTCTTTTCCTTCACTGTGCACCCACTCTTTCTTGTGGAGGTCTTATCAGTGACTCTCTCAACCTTCCCCATCTACCCTCCAACCCCAGGAACTCTTCTGAGACAAGCCACCACTTTTGTCCTTAAAGGTTTGAGGCTTTGTTTTTTTTTTTTTTTTAAGATTTTTAATTTATTTATTCATGAGAGAGAGAGAGAGAGAGGCAGAGACACAGGCAGAGGGAGAAGCAGGCTCCATGCACCGGGAGCCTGACGTGGGATTCGATCCCGGGTCTCCAGGATCGCGCCCTGGGCCAAAGGCAGGCGCTAAACCGCTGCGCCACCCAGGGATCCCCAAGGTTTGAGGCTTTGGAAGATACCCTCATACAACCAGCAGGTGGCATCCAAACCCTCCAACCCCTCTGCTCAGGTACCCTCTCCCTGGACCGAACCCACTCCACCCTCTCTCCAGATAGGTCCACAAAAAAATGGGAGAGCTGTCAGACTTAGGACAGGGTTCTATCTAGGCTCTGCAATTTAAGGGCTGTATAACCGTGGCCGTGGTGCCAGTCTGGCTCTCAGTTTTTTCATCTGTCAAATGGGGGAGGTTACTTGCCAAGAAGTTATTCGGTCTCACCACCACTCTGAAGTGTCTAGCACGTGGTGGAAGTGCTTCCATACATGTGAGCTGTTAGTATGGCTACTAATAGGCTTCCCAGATGCTCACCAGGAGGACAGCTGATTGGCGCCCAGATGGGAGAGGAAGTCTTGATGCTGAGGAGGCAGCCGGCGCTGGGTAGTGCTACGCGGCCAATGCCCTTTTAACATTGCACTGCTAGTGGTAGGTGCAGACAGTAGCACAATGTGAAAAGAGCTCCGGCCCGCAGCAGAGGCATGCCGGCCCTGCCTCCTCGCCCCTTCTCCCAGGCCCTGGCCCACTCAGCTCTCTTGGCCTCCCTCTGCCCTTTCTCATCCTGAGACCCCTGTCTTCCCATCTCAGGGCTAACCCTCTATTTCTTGTCCCCTTCCTCACACTCTTCCCAACAGACTACCTTTTTCTTAAGGTTTTTTTTTTTTTTTTTTTTGGAGACAGGGTTCATGGAGGTAGCTAAAGGGATACATTGAGCTTGGCACTCAATCAGAAGGGACTGGTGATAACCACACAAGTTTAGGGGACACTCACATGAAACTGTGTTCCCCTGGATGTGATCTGGGTCAGCTTCTCTTTTGGAGGAGCTTGCTGACCTGGACCACAGCACCCTCTATTCTTCCCTACTTGAAAGCTCCCTCCTTAGTTCAGATAAAGAGGAGTGCTAGGCCTTCCGGGGACAACCTCAGATGTACCTCCAGGACCAGAGTGTGGAAGAGTAGTCACAGGTCCCGGGAAACCCAGTGATGCTTCCAGGTCTAGAGGTGGAAGCTGCAGGGGAAGCCTCACCCCTGCATCTCCCCTCTGAGGTCTCCAAATCCACGGTATGGATTCAACATCGAACGAAATTGTGAGGGCGAGTCCCCCCCTCTTGTAGTGAGCGTTAAGGGATGGGTTTTCATTGGCAGTGAAATCAGAATCTTAGCCGTTCCTGGTTTTATCCAGGGACTCTGCATAGGGTTTTCAAGCTCACTCATAAGTTCCCCCATTTTATCCTAGTTAAGGGGGCTTAAACACAGGATGAACAACCCTGAGACTCAAACCCCAAAGGCAGAAGACTGCCATGGAGGGGCACCTGGAGAGCCAAAGGTGCAGAGCTCCAGCATGGCCTGATCCTGGCTAAAGCGCCCCTCTCAGAAGCCCAACTCCAGTTCTGGCCTGGTAAACTGTGCGAGCCCCAAAAGGGCAGAGGCTGCGTGTGTGGAGGGTGATTCCTCAGGCCCACCCGTCAATGAAGGCCATCAATGAAGGCCTCCAGAGATGGAGCTGCCTCTGGGAGATGCCCTCCTCCCCATTCCACAGCCGGGAGGCACACAGGGCAGGATTCCAGTTAGGAGCTCTTCCTCAGGGCTTCCCCTCCAGCTTCCTCCCACCCACCCCCACCCTCCCGGAAGCAGGAGAGGTCGCCCCCCGCCCCGCCCCGCCCCGTCCCACAGTTTGCACAGTTGTAATGGCGGAAACCAAGGCCCCACTAGGGTCAGTCACCAGGTGTCGGGCGAAGCAGTCCCAGCTGGGAACTGGATCAGGCCAACAGGGAGCAGAGGAGTAAAGGCAGGGCGGCCCAGCCAGCTTCAGGGAGGCCGGTGGCAGACTATTCACCAGGGAGCGCCCAGATCTCTCCCCGGGCAGAGCAGGGAGAGGGGGCTAGGGCCAAGATCCCCTCGGCTCTCCCCCCCAACTCCTTCCAGAGCGGCCCCGCGATGCACCAGCCAGCAGGGCCCCTCCCCCACCTTGGGCCCAGGAGCCATCCCCCAGCTCCTTCCAGAGGCGGGTGCAGAGACCGAGGAGGAAATGGGGGAGGGGAGGCCCCGGCTCAAGTTCTCTCCACTCCCCCTCCTCATTGGCCACCATCTTCCGGCCCCTGCCCCCCGGAGCAGCAGGGGATGGGGCCCAGCCTGCGGAAGGGAGAGAAAGGGCAGGTGGAGGGTTAGCCGGAGCAGCAGGGGCAGGGGCCGGCCCCAACTGTCTCCTCCCACCCCCTCCCCGCAGCCATGGCGACGGGCGCAGGAGACCGGAGGGTCCTGGGCGCCAGGCTCGGGGAGCGGGCGGAGAGGGGCAGGGGGAGTGCAGGGTGGGGGCTCTCTCCCGCGACACCCAGCCGTGCCCCCGCACACACACCCCTCCGGGCTGGACCACACGCGCGCGCACACAAACTCCCAGCCCTACTTGCCACTCGGCTCAGCCCGCACTCCGCACTTCCCCGGGCAGCAAGCTGTGCGGCGCGAGCCCCAGGACCCCCGATCCCCGCCCCGCACCCCCGCGTCCCGCACCCTGCGAGCTCCAGGGCCGGCCTCGCACCCGCACGCAGCCACCCCGGCTCACCCCACAACTTCTCAGGATGCACAACTCCCCGGCCGGCTCGGCCCTCCCCGCACACACCCCCGCCCCCCCGCCCCCCGCACACGCGCCCGGGCGCCGACGGACCGCCCGGCCTCAGCCCTGCCCCGCCGCACCCCCCCGCCGCCCCACCACACCCCCCGCTGGAAAATGACAGGGAAGCCGCCCGGCGAGCGTGCCCCGAGCTTCCCCGCTGCGGCCGTGGGCAGGGGAGGGCAGGGCAGGGCAGGGCAGGGGAGGGGAGGGGAGGGCGGCCCCAGAAGGGATGCCCGCGCGTGGGGGACGCAGGGGGCGCGGGAAGGCGAGAGAAAGAGCCCGGACCACCCCTCCCCGCCCGAGGCACAGCACAACCGAAAATCGCCGGCGTTACCCTTCTGGGAGCTCCCGACACCCACACAGGCTCGTCGTTAGGTTCCTCTGCCCGCCACCTCCTTCTTCCCGGGCTCTTTCTCTGCCCTCCCCTCCCCGCGCCCCTCCCGGGCCTCGCCGCGCCCCGCCCGCGCCCCGCGCCCGCCCCGGCCCGGCCCCGCGCCCCGCGCCCCGCGCCCGCCCCGCGCCCCGCGCCCGCCCGCCCGGCCCGCCGCCCTCGCCTCCGCCCGGCTCGCTCTCGCCCCCTCGCCCCCTTTCTCCTTCCACACTCCCTGCCGTCCATCTTGAATACTTGGGATTCTTGAATGGAGTGAGCAGGATCCGCTCCCCCGGGCTCCCATTGGCTGCGGGTTAACCCTTTTGAAACGAGATCCTCCCTCCCATTGGCCGCCGGGCTCCCCTCCTCCCCCCCAACCCCCATCCCCTCCGCCTCCCGACAGCCGGCGGGGTCAGGGCGCTCCCGGGCGCCCCCTCCCCTGGCCCCTGGCCCCCTGCCCCCGCCGGGGCGCCCCCCTTCCCGGCCCTTTCCGTCCCGCCACCGCCCTCCCCGCAACACCCCCGCCCGGGGCTGCAGGTGGAGGCAGGTCCGCTTCCCGCCAAATGCGGCCCCAAGGCTGGGCTTGCAGAAGCCTTGCTCCCAGACGCCCCTTGTGCTGGACTTGGAGACCTTGTTAGATGTCGGGGTGCGATTTCCTGCCCCCCCGCAGCCCCCTCCTGCAGCAGAAGCGCCTCTCCGGCACGGAGTCCGCGCGGGAGGGAGGGCCGAGGGCTCGGAGCGACCCCGGCCGCCCCCCGGGCCGGGCAGGAAGAGGGCAGCTCCGGAAAGATCTGAGGCTCTTCAGAGAAGCTCATTCCCCGAGCGCCGCGGGGCAGGTCTGACCCTACCAGGAATGTGCAGCATCTGGAGCTCTGCGCGGTCACAAACAGCCCCTGGGACCAGCCCGGCCTGGCCCGCGTGCTGGGCCCACTGGGGGCTCTGAGTTGGGGGAGCCCAGAGAGGCGTGGGGGAGGGAGGCCGCGGGGGGCAGGGTAGGAGTCAGACCTGGCCGTCGGGAACCTTTGCTGTGTGTCCACATCTGCCCCTACCTAACACGCTTGCCGCTGTCTGCGCGCCAGGTCTCAGTTTCCCCATTTGCAACAGATCGCTCTAGCAGAGCATGGTCCTATACAAGTTTCTGTGTGAAGAGGGAAATGTTCTAAATCTGTGTCACCTGGTAGGGTATCCACTAGCCACGTGTGGCTATCGAGCCCTCGAAATGTGTGGCCAGTGTGACCGAGAAACTGGCTTTTTTACTTTATTGAATTGTAATTACTTTTACGTTTTTTTAAAAAGTAATCACACTCAACATGGGGCTGGAACTTACAACCAACCCCGAGACCAAGAGTGGCATGCTCTAGTGACTGATCAAGCCAGGCACCCCTGTAATTACTTTTATTTTATTTTTTAAATTTTTTTAAAGATTTATTTATTTATTCATGGAGACACACGCACACACAGAGAGAGAGGCAGAGACACAGGCATAGGGAGAAGCAGGCTCCATGCTGGGAACCTGACGTGGGACTCGATACCAGGTCTCCAGGATCATGCCCTGGACCGAAGGCAACACTAAACCGCTGAGCCCCACTGCACCCCGGGCTGCCCTGTAATTACTTTTAAATAGCCACAGGTAACCAGTTGGCTATCCTACTGGACCGCATGGGTCTAGAACCCTTGTGGTCCTGCTGGTGAATAACATCCTATGATTCGTGTTGGGGGGAAAAAATCCTTTCTCTTCACCTGCAGGTACAAAATCCACTAGATCCAAATCGCAAATCACCAAGGGCATGGATGCCCAGGAAATGAGGTTCAAATCCCTGACAGCTCTGTCAGGGATCCTTTTTTTTGAGTTAATCTCTGTTCTGACAGGGGAGCTGAGATACACACATGCACACACAATACCATGGGAGATGTGGGCTAGCTAGGGAATTGCAGGTTGCCCAAACTTGTTCTTTCAAGGATGTAAATGAGGATGGTGGGTGTGGGGGTGAGGGTGGGAGATGTCCCCTGCCCAAGGGCAAACTGCAGGTTAGCTTACTTTCAAGTTAACACACATCCGTGTATTTAGTACACATCTTTGGGCCTCTGCACACCACCCCCCTCCCCAACACACGCACACATACATCATTAAGTTCATTCAATAAAGGCCCCTTATCTGTGTTCCACAAGCATTCTTCCCAGGACAAAGTGGATACCAGTATCCCATCAGGGGGTGGACTCTCCTCGGTCCCTCTCGGCTCATTCTACAGTCTCTGGATGCCCCTGCCCAGAAATGGACTGCATGGAGAAAGCTTCCTTTTTCGCTCACCACCTTCCAAACCCCTGCTTGGCTCATTGGTTCTCAGGAAAGAGTTGAAAAGGAGGGCAGCCAGGGTGGCTCAGTGGTTTGGCGCCACCTTTGGCCCCGGGCGTGATCCTGGAGACCTGGGATCCAGTCCCACGTCGGGCTTCCTGCATGGAGCTTGCTTTTCCCTCTGCCTGTGTCTCTGCCTCTCTTTCCGTGTCTCTCATGAATAAACACATCTTAAAAAAAAAGAGTTGAAAAGGAGACCAGGAACAGCGAGAAATGGTCCAACCTGTTATAAGAGCGGATTTTGTTTTCTTTTTCTTTTTTTTTTTTTTGAGAGAAAGAGCAAGAGCGAGAGCGAGAGAGAGAGAGAGAGAGAGAGAGAGAGCACAAGCAGAGGGGAAGGGCAGAGGGAGAAGCAGACACCCCGCTGAGCAGGGAGCCTGAGGTAGGGGCTTGATCTCAGGATCCTCGGATCATGAGCCCATGACCTGAGCCTGAGGCAGATGCTTGACCGACCAAGCCACCCGGGGGCCCTAAGGGTGTTAAAAAAAAGGATCCAGGGGCTCTTTGGCTCCTAGCCACCCCATCACGTCCCTCCCTCCACCTCTGGGAGGCCCAGGATGTGCCTGGGCTTTGTAGTGGCCTCCATTTTCCCACTATCTCCACAGCAAGTCGGGATCATTCTGGGAGTGCCCCCTTTGCTTTCCTCCTTGGAGCCCTACCCAGGGTGCACCACATGGAACTCCGTGATTGTGAGGCAGGGAGACCATCTGCCCCAATCCTCCACCTCTTGGAAGGCCTGAATCTGAAATGCTAGGAAAGAGTGGCGTCCCTGCTTCAACATCACTGGGGGGAACTTGGTTGCCACTTAGTGGCTCCTAATTCATGGAGATGACACAGGCCTTTCCATCTGAGCCTGTTCAGTTTTCCCTCCTTCTCTGCCTTCTTACATCCTGCTTCTGTCCACTACTTATGTGTCTGAGCACTTCCTGTGTGGAAGGCTCTTGGAATCCTTGCTAGGAAGCATTCCTGGCCCCGAGATGCTCCCAGTTGAGGAGTACAGGGCAGATACACCAAGAGGAAGTCAGACAGATGCCCAAATAAATGTAAGTACTTTCTTCCTGAGGTGAGCCCATTTCCCTGAGGTCTTAATCCTATTCTTGCTTCATCAGTTGTCCCGTTTTTGCACCTCCAGTCCCTTTACATGACCCAGAGAGAGCTGGGGTCAGCAAACCCCGGCCCACGGGCCCAATCCTGCCCCCTGCCTGTTTGAGAATCAAGTTCATCGGATCACAGAGGTGCCCGCTTGGTTATGGACTGTCACCGGTGGCTTTCCCCCTACAGTGGCAGAGCTGAGTAGTTGTGACAGAGACCACATGGCCAGCAAAGCCTAGAATAACCAGCTCTGTATAACAGAAGTTTGCCAACACTGAGTTTGCAGGAAGTTTTGGTTCTTTGGTTTCTCAGCGGGCTGTCATGGAACCCAAGAGAGGCCGCTGAGAGGGGCGTGGAGGGACATAGCCCAGACTTTCCTCCTCGGCCTACACAGGTCTGCCCATGATGGGCCAGGAAACTTCTCCCAGTTGGCTTTCTGCATCTCTGCTTCCTGTCCCACCTACTCACTCTTAAGCCCAAGCTGTCAGGCTTTGGTCCCTCTTTTCACTGACAGGGCTCCCACTAGGACCACCCATGATGTCCTCATTACCAGTCCCATTCTTTTTTTTTTTTTTTTTTTATTTTATTTTATTTATTCATCATAGTCACAGACTGAGAGAGAGAGAGGCAGAGACACAGGCAGAGGGAGAAGCAGGCTCCATGCACCGGGAGCCCGACGTGGGATTCGATCCTGGGTCTCCAGGATCGTGCCCTGGGCCAAAGGCAGGCACCAAACCGCTGCGCCACCCAGGGATCCCACCAGTCCCATTCTTTTCTCAATATCCATCACACAACCTCTCTCAAGTATTTGCCTTTGTAGACTAGTCAGAAATGGGTCTCTCTCAGGTCGCCTCCTACTTCTCCAACTATCCCATCTCTAGTCCCTTCCCACGCTTCGTCCTCTTCCTTCCCCTGCTGCCTACATATATGCAGTCTGCAAAGATTTGTCCGGCCCTCTTCTCCCTCCACACTCTACTATCACTGGGCAAAATCATACACATGCCTGATTTCAAGAGTCAGAGAGCAAGAGAGCAAGTGAGCAAGGGGTGGGATTGGGGAGCCAAGGGAGAGGGAAAGAGACAATCATAAGCTGGTTCCACACCCAGCCCAGAGCCTGATGCTGGGCTGGATCTCAGGACCCTGAGATCATGACCTGAGCAAAATCAAGAGATGGATGCTTAATGTTGGGGGTGCCCAAGCAGCAGGTTACTTCTATGTTGATGGCTTCCCAAAATATAACCTCTAAACTAAATGCCCAGATTTCTAACAGAACTCAGATGCATGTCCCACTGACCGGACAAATTGAATTTGTCCAGCATCAAACACATCTTCCCCGGGGATCCCTGGGTGGCTAGGCGGTTTGGCGCCTGCCTTTGGCCCAGGGTGCAATCCTGGAGTCCCGGGATCGAGTCCCGCGTTGGGCTCCCGGCATGGAGCCTGCTTCTCCCTCTGCCTGTGTCTCTGCCTCTCTCTCTCTCTATCATAAATAAATAAATAAATCTTAAAAAAAAAAAAAAAAAAACACGTCTTCCCCCACCTCTCCCCTCACTTAATCATTTTTGCTCTTCTTGCATCTGCCCCTTCATTGTTGCTATTCTCAAGAGATCTGCTCTTGACCCTTCTCTCTTTGGGGGCAATTGTATCCATTCTTATAGTTTCAACAATCGCTGATGCATGAATCACTGTCAAATCTCTATGCCCAGTTATGTTTCTAGCTGCCTCCCTATATTCCTAAACATTTGGGTGGGGCAACCATCTGATGCTTTTGCCTGCCCAGATTTCATCCTCCTTCTGGTAACTACACCTTAGCTTTCCTTTGTGGAGACACATATTCTTTACTTTCGGTCCCCATGATTCACCTGTGAGTTGACCTCATCTACCCCTCCGGGTGCAATCACAGAACCCAGGTGTCACTAGTTGTCTGTTGTGTAACCAATTAGCTCCAAACCTAATAGCCTAGGACAACACTCATTTATTTTCTTGCAGTTTCTGTGGATCAGGAATCTGGGCAGGGCTTAGTTGGGTCCTCTGATCATGGTGTCTCGTGAAGTCGCAGTCAAAGTGTCTCCCAGACTGGGTAATATGCTCTATGTTGGCAAATTCAACTCCAATTAAAAAAAAAAAAAAAGTGTCTCCCAGAGCTGGGTTTTGTCTAAAGGCCCAGTGGGTGAAGGAATTGCTTCCAAGCTCACTTGCATAGTGGTTGGCAGGATTCTGTTCCTTAAGGGTCTCATTTCTTTGGTAGCTGTTGGCTGGAGCCTATCCTCAAGTTCCTAGCAATGTGGCTGTGTCCAACGTGGCAGCTTGCATCATCAAAGCCAGCAAGAGAGAATCTGTTAGCAAAAGAGAAATCATGATCTTTTGTCACCTAATCACAGAAGTAACAACTCCTCAGGGCAACTGGCTCAAAGAGCCTGCAACTCTCCATCTCGAGGTGATGAGTCAAGACTCACTTCGGATTGAGTGTAGTGATTACTTAAAATAAATAAATAAATTTATTTTTAAAAAACTTGAAAAATAAGTAGCAGCTCCTCAACATTGCCATATACTATTAGTTAGAAGTTATTCCAGGGATCCCTGGGTGGCCCAGCGGTTTGGCGCCTGCCTTTGGCCCAGGGCACGATCCTGGAGACCCGGGATCGAATCCCGCGTTGGGCTCCCGGTGCATGGAGCCTGCTTCTCCCTCTGCCTGTGTCTCTGCGCCTCTCTCTCTCTCTGTGACTATCATAAATAAAAAATAAAAAAAAAAATTAAAAAAATAGAAGTTATTCCAGTGGAGGGGACTATACAAAAGTACAAATATTAGGAAGTTCCATCACTAAAGGGCCAACTTAGACACTGTCAACCACCGCCGATTTAGCCAGTTAAATCACAATAATTGATTCAAGGATGGGTATCCAGTCAGACAGAGTCCATCAGAATCAGGCCTGAGATGCAGGCTGGAGCCTTTGGGATAGTGGCATTGCTGGGGTTGTTATGCTAGTAGAAGGTAAGCTTGAAGCTGCCGGTGCTCATAGCTGCTGTAATGTTGAGAATCTGCCTACAATTAAAACATAATAGAGAAAAAGAAGACAAGGGATGGGAAGAGACAGATGCTTCACAACATCATTTGAGAACCTGATACGGCCATGCTTGCAGCGAGATGTCTTAAGCTTTTAGTCATGTAAGCGAATATGTTCCCTCTTCTTTTTTTTTTTTTTTTAAGATTTTATTTATTGGGCAGCCTGGATGGCTCAGCGGTTTAGTGCCTGCATTCAGTCCAGGGCGTGATCCTGGAGACCCGAGATCGAGTCCCACGTTGGGCTCCCAGCATGGAGCCTGCTTCTCCCTCTACCTGTGTCTCTGCCTCTCTCTCTCTCTCTCTCTCTCTCTCTGTGTCTCTCATGAATAAATAAATAAAATCTTAAAAATATATTTTATTTATTTATTTGAGAGAAAGAGAGAGAGAGAGAGAGCATGAAGAGGGAGAGAGGGAGAAAGGAGCCCAGTGCGGGACTTCAGGACTCCAGGATCATGACCTGAGCGGAAGGTAGACTCTTTTTTTTTTTTTTTTAACTTTTATTTATTTATGATAGTCACAACAGAGAGAGAGAGAGAGAGGCAGAGACATAGGCAGAGGGAGAAGCAGGCTCCATGCACCGGGAGCCCGACGTGGGATTCGATCCCGAGTCTCCAGGATCCTGCCCTGGGCCAAAGGCAGGCGCTAAACCGCTGCACCACCCAGGGATCCCACGGAAGGTAGACTCTTAACTGACTGATCCCTCCAGGTGCCCCAGCACATTCCCTCTTCTATTCATATAGGTTTTAATATTTTGTCAACTGCAACCCAAAGGTCCGCAGCTGATAAAATGTCTCAGAGATACCTGGGGGTGCCTGGGTGGATTAGCCAGTTGGGCTCCCTACTCTTAATTTCAGCTCAGGTTATAATCTCAGGGTCGTGGGATCAAGCCCCGAGTTGAGCTCCACACTCAGTGGGGAGCCTGCTTGAGCTTCTCTCTTTCCCTCTGCTCCTCTGCACCCCACTCCTAAAATAAAAAAAAATACATATTTTAAAAAAATGTCTCAGAGATACCTTGGATTCAGTTTGGCCAAACCCAGTTTGATTATCATACCCTCACCTTTCCCACACACCTGCCTCTCTCCCTACGTTCTATTTCACTGTTAAAATCACAGCACAGTTGCTCTGGCTGAAAACCTTGGAGTCCTCTTCCTTATCTGCTATGGAGATTGGAATAGTCTGTGCAACACGGCTCCTTTCTATGGAACCCCAGGAAAAACCGTCTGCTATGTTTACAAAGGCAGGGGTCACTCTGAGGTGACCCATGGAAACACCATCTCCACATAGGTAAACAGGTCACTCTAGGATCTTACAGAATTTCTAGATGTGAATCACATGACGTAGAGGATGAGAATAGTGTATCTGACTCTCCTATCAAAACACACCATAGGCTAAAATGAAATTCTGGCAAACTGCCTAGTAGCTTGTGGTTTGGAAGGCACCCTGGGCTGGATTTGTGAAAATATTCCTTCTGTACAAGAAATTGTGCCAGTTGTACGTTAAATATACTTCAAAAATACAAATAAAAGCAAATAAATAAATAAATAAAATAAAAATAAAAGAAATTACGACTGACATAATTTCTTTTATATCTTCTTCCTCAGAGTTCCAGTCATAATTCTGATCTTTATCTCTCTTTCCCTCTACCACTTTCATCCAATTGCCCTAAATCCTGTGCATGCTGCCTCTCAGTTGGTCTTGTTTTCTTCATTCCCCTGCCACCGGCTGAATATCCCCCTTGGGCGTTTGTATCAGCCTCTGAAAACTTTCCTCTAAACCCCTCCACTCTATCAGAGTATGAATCCTCAATACAACCTCACATTGTTCATCTGCCCCATATTATGGTGGCTCCCTAGTGCTCCCTAATCTTTACTGGGTCATGGACCCATTTTTAAGGTGATGGAAGCTATGAGTAACTCCAGAAAGATCTGTAGTTTGTGTTTTGGTGTACATCTCAAGGGGATAATGAACCCTTCAGACTGCATTTACATATACAGATTTTTAAGATTTTATTTATTTGAGAGCGAGAAAGAGAGCAGAAGCAGAAAGAGAGGGAGAGGGAGAAGCAGTTTCCTTGCTGAGCGGGGAGCCGGAGGCATGGCTTAGTCCCAGGACCCCAGGATCACCACCTGAGCCAAAGGCAGATACTGAACCAGTTGAGCCACCCAGATGCCCCATTTACATATTTTTTAATTAAAAAAAATATTTTATTTATTTGAGAGAGAGAGAGAGAGAGAGAGTGTGTGTGTGTGCGCGTGCACGTAATCTGGGAGAGGGGCAGAGGGAGAGGGCAAAAGGGAATCTCAAGCAGACTCAAGCAGGCAAAAGGGAATCTCAAGCAGACTCAAGCAGGAAGCCTTGGTAGGGCTTGGGGCCTGGCTGGATCCCAGGACCCAGAGATCACAACCTCAGCTGAAATTGGGAATACAGGCTTCACTGGCTGCACAGGCCACCCCAGGTGCCCCACAGACTCCATTCACATACTGCCCACCTGAAAACATGCCCTTTCATCTCCCTCCAAGTTAGACAGTCTTATAAAGGATGTAGTCCTGGGCGCCTGTGTGGCGCTGTTGATTAAACTTTTGACTCTTGGCTTCAGCTTGGGTCCTGATCCCAGAGTCATGATCTGGGGGCCCTGAGATCCAGCATTGCAGCCAGCTCAGCACAGAATCTGCTTAAGACTCTCTCTCCCTCTCCCTCTATCCCTCCCCTTCCTGGCCCTATGCTCCCTTCTGCTCGAGCACCCTCTCTCTCTCTCAAGTAAATAAATAAATCTTAAAAAAACAAAGCAAAACAAAACAAAAAAGATGCAGTCCAAAGTTGTTAGCACATTTCTGGCCTTCCAAACTTATCTCTACCTGCCTTTTTAGCTACATCTTCTGTCTTGTGCAGTTTTATATATATATATATATTTTTTAATTAATTAATTAATTAATTAATTTATTTATTTATTTATTTATTTATTTGAGAGAGCACGAGTAGGGGTAGAGGCAGAGGCAGAGGGAGAGGGAGAAGCAGACTCCCCACTGAGCAGGGAGCCCAATATGGGACTTGATCCCAGGACCCTGAGATCATGACCTGAGCCGAAAGCAGATGCTGAACAAACTGAGCCACCCCGGTGCCCCGGTTACCGTTATTTTATGTCTGATTCCTCACCAGACCAAAAGCCTCCCTGAGAGCAATGACTGTGCCCTTCATTTTTCCTTCTTATATCTCCCCAGATGGAAGGAAAGTTTCTCTGGAGCACTAATCAGAACACCTAGCTTAGTCTAGATAAATCATTGGCTCAGTGTGAGCTGTTTATTTTAGTTCTTTGTGCCAAGAACTCTTAACAAGAGCTCTATCCTCTTAAACAAATTTGCAAGTGGACAATACACTATTGTTGACCACAGACACAATGCCTTACAGCAGATCTCTAGAACTTACTTGTCTTGTTTAACTGACACTTTATGCCAGTTGATTAGTAATTCCTCGTTTATGCCAGTTGATTAGTAATTCCTCGTTTCCCCTCCCTCTGGCTCCTGGCAGCCACCACTCCACTCTTGGAGTCTGAGAGCTCGGCTATTTTAGCTCCCTCAGAGAAGTGGAATCACGCCGTACTTGTCTCTGTGTCTGGCTTGTTTCACTCAGCATAAGGCCCTCAAGCCACATCCGTGTTGTTGCATATTACAGAAATCCCTTCTTTTTCAAAGTTCAATAGTATTCCAAAAAATAAAATAATATAAAATAAATTTAAAAATAAATCTATAAATATATATCCCCCTACATTTTCTTTACCTATTCATCTGTCAATGACCATTAGGTTTTTCCTTCAACTTGGCTATTGTGAATAGTAGAATGGACTGCTGGGTCTTTTAATCATTTTCATCAGCATAAAGGTTTCAGGGTGACGGGCTGAGATAATGTGATACGATGTCAGGCTCCCAATCTATATTCTTTTTTTTTTTAAGATTTTATTTATTTATTCATCAGAGACACAGAAAGAGAGAGAGAGAGAGAGAGAGAGAGAGGCAGAGACACAGGCAGAGGGAGAAGCAGGCTCCCTGAGGGGAGCCCAACGTGGGACTCAATCCTGGGTCACCAAGATCTTGCCCTGGGCTGAAGGCGGCGCTATACCGCTGAGCCACCCAGGCTGCCCCTCCCAATTTATATTCTAGTAGGTTCTGAGTTCAAAACTTTTCAGTTTTAGTGGACCCCATGGGTATGGGAACTTCTTAGAACTTGTGACATAATTTTGGTTTGGAGACTATAGGTCCCTGATAGTGAACTTACCACATTTGCCATTATTGCTGCCAGGAATCCTTGCCTGGTAGCTGGGGCCTTTGGGGGTCCCCAGATAAACTTTTTTTTTAAAAAAACATTGTTATTTATGTATTCATGAGAGACACACAGAGAGAGTCAGAGACACAGGGAGAGGTAGAAGCAGGCTCCCTGCAGGGAGCCCGATGCCGGACTTGATCCCAGGACCATGGGATCACGACCTGAGCCAGAGGCAGATGCTCAACTGCTGAGCCACCCAGGTGCCCCTCCCCAGAGAAACTTAAAGGACTGGCCCAGTTGGTGAACTCGTAGGTGAGTTTATTGATTTCGTATTGTAGTCCTCACCCAATCCTGACCCTCAACACAGGGCAGGGCAGGAATGTCCCCTACGTCCTTGCAGAATAGGCATTCTGGAGGGATCTGAGGCAAAAAAAAACTTGCTCCTGCTTGGTCACATTTCAAAATCCTTCCCACATTTTATTTATTTATTTATTTATTTTTATTGGAGTTCGATTTGCTCCTTCCCACATTTTAGTCCTTCGCCCACACCCCTTATATTCACTGGGACATTTCATAACATGTGGTGGAAAATGGAAAGAAGATCGAAGACCATATGAATCCATAATAGTGCATGTACCGAGGGTAAGGACTCTGTCATTTTTTTTTTTAAGATTTTATTTTTTTATTCATGAGAGGCACAGAAAGAGACAGACGCAGAGAGAAGCAGAGACACAGGCAGAGGGAGAAGCAGGTTCCATGCAGGGAGCCCGATGTGGGACTTGATCCAGGGTCTCCAGAATCACACCCCGGGCCGAAGGCAGGTTCTAAACCGCTGAGCCACCCAGGCTGCCCAGACTCTGTCATGTTTGACGCTGTATTTCCAGTGCCAATATAGTGCCTGGCATCTAGTAGGCACTCAGTTAATACTCAGTGAAGGAATGAGTGGGACATTGGGAGAAGTCAGTGGACCTTTGTTTCCAGTTGGTGAATGCCTTGTGATTCCCTCCAACCACAAGCACTGACGGATCAAGGTCCCACTAAATATGTGAACACCAACAGGGTGATTCACAAGTCTCCCACACGCCACATACGCAGCATTGATAAATCAGATAGACTCACTCTAAAAAAAAAAAAAAAAAAGATAGACTCACTCTGTGCACGAGTTGCATGTGGCAGCGTCCACATGCTGCGGTTTGAATTGTAAGTTCAGATTTGACTTTACTTCACAACCCACACTGGCCACTCAAGTTCCAGCCATCATGTTTTATTCCAGCTTGCGGAAAGAAGGACTAGAGAAGGGTGTGCCCCTATTTTAGGGACTCCTCACAAAACTATCCCTGATACCTCTGCTTACGTCTCACTGTTCGGAACTTAGTCACATGTCCACAACTACCTTCAGGGGAGGAAGTCTTTATTTCAAGAGTCAGACACTGAAGGATTCTTGGCTGACTCAGGTGGTTAAGTGTTTGCCTTTGGTTCAGGCCTTGATCCCAGGGTCCTGAGATGGAGCCCCACATGGGGCTCCTCCCACTCCTCCTGCTTGTGCTTTCTCTTTTTCTCTCTCTCTGGAGAATAAATACATAAAATCTTAAAAATAAAAACAAAAGAAGAAGTGGAGAACATATATTAGGGGAAATTGTTAATATGGTTGGGGAGGTGGTTTGACATGGAACGTCTGGCCTTCAAAACCGGAGAAGCCTGTCTAAACTCACGCCCCCAACTCACTGCTGTTACCTGGAGAGTGACAGGCAGCAGGCCAATCCCACCTAGGGGTGGAAGAGTGAGCCGCGTGGGTAGAAAGCGTGGCTGCTGAAGTCAGGTGGCCATGGGATCAAATACATCTCTGGAACTTCCCTTTCCTCCGAGTAAGAAACAAGGAAAACAATACCCATTGAATGGGTTGTGGTATTTTACCAAGGAAATCCCTAGGACAAAGTTGTTACCCAAGAGTGGTGCTTTTTTATTACTATTGTGGTGAAACACATATGACATAACATTTACTCTTTTAATCCATGGTTAGTGCACAGGAGTGTTAATATATGCACACTCTTGTGCAACAGATCTCTAAAACCTTTCCTCTTGCGAGACTGAAACTCCACATCCACTGAACAAGAACCCCCTTCTGTCTCCTCCTGCCACCCCTGCCAACCACGACTCTTTGTTTAAGGGCATGACCACCCTGTGTAACTTATATGTAGAATCATGCATGCGGTATTTGTCCTTTTGTGACCTGCTTCTTTCATTTAGCATAATGTCGTGAAGTCCAAGTTCATATGGTAGCAGGATTTCCTTCTTTTTGAAGGCTGAATTATATTGTGTTGTATGTATACACCACATGTTCTTTATCCACACATTCTTTTAAAGATTTTATTTATTTATTCATGAGAGACACACACAGAGAGACAGAGGCAGAGACACAGGCAGAGGGAAAAGCAGGCTCCATGCAAGGAGCCCGACGTGGGACTCAATCCAAGGAGCCCGACGTGGAACTCAATCCCGGGACTCCAGGATCACGTCCTGGGCAGAAGGCAGGCGCTAAACCGCTGAGCCACCCAGGTGTCCCTATCCACACATTCTTCATCCAATGGACATTTAGGTTACTTCCACCTCCTGGCAATTGTAAATGATGCTGGAAGAATAGTGTTTCCTACCTGAAACTAGTTAGTATCAGAAACTAGTTCTTTCTTTTAATTCCCTTGGGGAAGGACGCCTGGGTGGCTTGGTGGTTGAGAGTCTACCTTCAGCTCAGAACCTGATCCCAGGATCTGAGATCAAGTCCCACATTGGGCTTCTTACAGGGAAACTGCTTCTCCCTGTGCCTATGTCTCTGCCTCTCTTTCTGTGTCTCTCGTAAATAAACAAAATCTTAAAAAAAATACGCTTGGGGGGAGCTTCGTGGTGCATTTGCTTTTTCCGCACTCTAATAATTGTTAGGTTAAACATCTCAGGTGTTTGGATATGAGAATTCTATAGATACTACATATTAATTAGGGGGAAAGGGGATAAAGCTCCCCCCACACCCACCCCGGACAATAACAGAGTACAGATTCTCTTTAGGTGGCCCATCTGACCAGATAAGGAAAGACAATCTATCTGCTGGGCTGTCACAGCGTTTAATCCTTCAGCTAAAATTCCAGACGCCAGATGTTTACGTCCATGAAGGGTGTGGAACCATCACCCCCAGTTCTGACAGATGCAGCCCATCCATGGAGTCCCAGATCCTGCCCCAGGGATCAAAGACAGAGGCGAGGGGCAGCAGTGAGGAAGAAAGACCACCCAAACACAAATGCGTGATTCCCCGGTTGAGAGATACTTGTCAGGGAAAACCCTGGCTGATAATAACCACAAGAAGCTGTGCTTTGCTATTCCTTCCTCTAGTGGTTTCCTGAGAAGCCTCGTTAAATAAGAATAACATCCATGTCATCATTATAAAGTAAAATCTTTGCCCAAGTATAGACATTGTATACTTTGTGGGTTTTTTTAAGACCTTTTTTTTTTTTTCCTCTTAAATTGAGTGAGCTCCTCTACACCAGCCCAACATGGGGTTTGAACTCAAGACTCCGAAGTCAAGAATCTCATGCTCTACAGACTGAGCCAGCCAGGCTTCCCTGGACATTATATAATTTGAATCAAAGGTGTCTGCTGCACATTTATAGGCATAGATGAGGCCAAAGAAGCACCGTATGAGGCAACTTCCTAAGGAGCTCCCTAGGAGTTGGAGTGAAAAGGCAAATACTCATGCACATGTTACAAATTATACAAGGCAACGTATGCTTGGCACTGTGTTTGGAAGAGGGGTGGTTCTATTAGCCGGGAAGAGCAGAGATCCTTGCTGGGGGTGGGGGTTTGCACTGGATACAGAAGAATGGCAGCATTTATTTTTTAATTTTAATTTTAATTTTTTAAAAATTTTTATTTATTTATGATAGGCACACAGTGAGAGAGAGAGAGGCAGAGACACAGGCAGAGGGAGAAGCAGGCTCCATGCACCGGGAGCCCGACGTGGGTTTCGATCCCGGGTCTCCAGGATCACGCCCTGAAATGGCAGCATTTAAATAAGTGGATAGGACTCAGAAATGCACTTGTTGTTGTGTTTTGTTTTAGCTGCTATGGACTGAGCACCAGCTCTGTAGGTGCCAGGCTCCATGCTTGAAGCTGAGGATAATGAGAAAAAGACATGTCTCTGCCTTGAAGGAGGCTTTCAAACTCATTTCAGCAGGGGAGTGGATGTTTCCGGGGAGGACCATGCTGCCCTAGCCCCAGAGACACCTCCAACACACTCAGTCCCCAGGAAGCAGAGCTAGATGACCAGGGGTGGGGGACCCAGGGCTGACAGCCTGGCTCCAACTCTGTGTCCTGAAACCAGCCCAGTCCGGCTGCTGCCACCACACGGACCTGGCCCACAGTGAAGGCATCGCTAGCGGCCCCTCTCATGCCAGCCGGCTCAGTTGCCACTCATTTGCAGCACAGCCCCTACGCCTCAGCCCTGGAGGCTGGTATTTGGGCCTCCCCCTGTGGGACTCCTTCAGACTTTGGTTCTTTTAGCTGATATAGGAGAGAAGATAAGAAAGAAGTGCCACCAGGTCTTCCAAGAGAAAATGCTCAGCAATAAGGGGTTGACTGGGGGAGTCACCTGCATGGAGGTGAGAGAGGAGATGGCAGGAGAAGCCCTGGGATCCTGGGACATGCAAGTAGCAAACTCTGCTTTGAATACTATCTCTAGCCATCCTGGCCGGTGACCCTGAGCAAATTATTTCCTACGGGCTCCTTTCCTGCATTTGCAAACCTGGCCAAACCTGTAGATTTTCAGCAAAATAGTGAAAATGAAGCCCAGTGTGGAGCACACAGTAAAACCCACTTGGAAGAGGGTAGGGCATGGAAGGGCCTGGGGCGGTGTCCCAGGAGCTCTCCCAGAGTGCAGAGAGAAGAGGCAAAAGCCAGCAGCCAGGCCAGGGCATGTCCACAGTCGTGATTCTGGACAGGACCGACGCTACAAGGCCTGCCCTCGGCAGAGCCATTCTACGGTCACTCAAGGAGAAATGGAGTGCAATGGGGGAGGGGGGAGGCGGCTGTGGGGCCAGCCTGTCGGCCCCGAGATGATGGATGGGCCTATTCCACGCCTGGTAATTAGTGCTGACTGGCTCTGAAATTCTTACTGTGGGGGAATGTTCCCTGTGCCTCCGTGTCCCGGAGGCCCTGCTCCAGGATTGGGGCTGGACAGGACTGGGTGTAAAATTTGCCCCACCGCTCCGCCGCACCTTTCCACAGGCTGGTGTGCATGTGTTTCTGTACACAGGTGTGTATGTGAGTGCACGTGCACGTTGGTGACTCTTGTAGCAGTGTATGTGTGTACAAAAGTATGTGTGCATCCATCTGGCTATGAGTGTGCATGTGTGCTAAGCTGCTAGCCAAGAGCAGGGTTAAATATGCAAGGAACTTTCGGCTGCAGGAGACAAAGGAGAAATTGTTCGGGTTATCTCGAATTCAGATTCACCTGACCCCAGCCACCTCCACCATGCTGCCTCAATTGGACCCCGACAAGATCCACATTGCATACCTGAGGTGCTCAGGTGGGGAAGTGAACTCCGAGTCCGACCTAGCCTGGAAGATCAGCCCACTGGGTGTGTCTCCAAAAAAGGTTGGTGATTGGAGATTGGAAGGGTCTGAGGATGGCAGGGGTGCTGACCATTTAAAACAGACAGGCTCAGATTGAAGCGGTGCCTTCTGCCTCTGCCCTGATTATCAAAGTCCTCAAGGAACCACCAAGAGACAGAAAGAAGCAGAAAAACATTAAGTACAATGGAAATACCACTTTTGATGAGATGGTCAACATTGCCTGAGAGATGTGGCACCAATCTTTAGCCTGAGAACTCTCTGGAACCATGTCTCTGGACATCCTGGGGATTGCCCGATCTGTGGGTTGCAATGTTGATGGCCACCACCCTCATGACATCATAGATGACATCAATAGTGGTGCAGTGGTATGCCCAGCTAGTTAAGAACTGCAAAGGAAAATATTTCAATAAAGGATCATTTGAAGACAAAACAAAACAAAACGCAATGAGAAGAATTTGCCAAATGCTAGTCTTTTCTCTGGGTCACTTGAAGCTGACCGTATTTCAAGAAGTCCCTTGGCTGGTGCCTGTTAGTTATCCAGACGGTAGGCAGCCCTTGTCCTGAGGAATAGAACCCCCTGTCCTTAGGGTCAGTGCATCCATGCTTCTATACAGGCTGCCCCTCCCTGAGTAGCCATAGCAGGTCAGGAGAGAAGTTTGGATATACAAAACCCAACTTGTTGTTGTTTTTTTTTTTAAGATTTTATTTTATTCATGAGAGACACAGAGACATAGGCAGAGGGAGAAGCAGGCTTCTCGCAGAGAGCCTATTGCAGGACTTGACCCTGGGACCTGAGATCACTACCTGAGCCAAAGACAGACGCTCAACCCCTGAGCCACCCAGACATCCCCAAAACCTAACTTGTGTAAAGGTTTTTCTGAAATGAAGGGATTCATATTTCCTCAACATTTCTTCCTAAGATCCAAAATTAAGTACAGCTCTTGGGATGGATGTGTGTAGTTTGAACCAAGGCTTAGGACAAGGAATACCAGTAAGTTCTCAAAGATGAACTTGGGGGGCATCTGCCTGGCTGCATCCATAGAACATACAGCTCTTGATCTCAGGGTCATTAGTTCAATCCCCATGTTGGGCGTGGAGCCTACTTTAAAAAATAACATGATATAAAATCTTTAATAAAAATCAATTAAGTAATTAACATGAAATTACCTTGAGAGAAAGGGAATCTAGGTTACTAAGCACTGGAGTCTACTCTCCACTCCATCATTCATCAACTATGAGACCTTAAAGGAAAAGATACATTGCTTTCTTTCTTTCTTTTTAAAAATGTATTATTATTTTTTTTTAAATTTTTTTTATTTATTTATGATAGTCACAGAGAGAGAGAGGCAGAGACATAGGCAGAGGGAGAAGCAGGCTCCATGCACCGGGAGCCTGACGTGGGATTCGATCCCGGGTCTCCAGGATCACGCCCTGGGCCAAAGGCAGGTGCCAAACCGCTGCACCACCCAGGGATCCCTAAAAACTTATTATTATATACGTTAGTAATCTCTACATCCAATATGAGCCTCAAACTCACAACCCCGAGATCAAGACCTACATGATTTTCCAACTAACCCAGCTAGGTGCCCCTTTGAAGATGAATTGCTTTCTAAGACTTTATTTTTCATCTACCAAAAGAGGATATAATGGGTGTAGTGCTATTATATATTATGTAAATTTGAGTTAAGCAAATTTGAAAAACTGCAAATCTCCCTAAATTCTTTATTTTTAAAAGATTTTATTTTTTTAGTAATTTCTACACCCAACATGAGGCTCAAACTCACAACTCCAAGATCAAGAGTTGCATGTTCTACTGACTGAGCCAGCCAGGTGCCCCTATATCTTCCTAAATTTAAAGAAATCACCAAGGGTACATAATTTCAAAATTGGTGAGTTGACTGGGCCTGTGCACTGTTTATAACCATTGCCACACGACAGCATCCCTTGAGCTGGCAAAAGTAAATAATGGCTATTAGTGCTCATATTGTGTGAACTGAGCCATTGTTTATATGCATCATAACTTCTGAGAGTGGTTGCTAATGACTGATGCACTGTTGTTTTAATATTCAGCATTATCATTTAAAATATTTTCTGTATCTTGGAATGATATTTTCTGAGTTCATTAAGTGCTGGCATGAGTGCCAAAAAACACAGTCCAAAATCAATAACTTTGTAATGGAAGTTAGATATGATAAAACACTATGAAAAAGCCCAAAGAACTGTCGTGACATGGCAAGCTGTTACTTTAGGAGTGCCTATCTTGTGAAACATTAGAGATTTTAGTGTTTAGTAAATAAAAAATAGCACAAAGGCAAAAAATATTCTGCAATGGTTGAACATTCCTCTCCCCATCCTTTTATAGTGATTCTTCTGGAAAATATAATGTCAAATTACTTGAAGATTTTATTTATTTATTTGAGAGAGAGAGAGAGAGAGGGAGAGCGCACACTGGGGGAGCCCCAGGCAGGAGAGGGAGAAGCAGGCTCCCTGCTGAGCAGAGAGTGGAGCCCAATGTGGGGTTGGGTCTCATGACCCTGGGAATGTCAAATTACTTAAGTCTTGAATTATCTGACATCTTCTGTAGCATATCCTTTCTATAAGGTGTGACCTTGCCTCAATGAAATTATGTAATCCATGAAAAATTATTTTCTTTCTTTCTTTTTTTAAAGATTTTATTTATTTATTTATTTATTTATTTATTTATTTATTTATTCATGAGAGACATAGAGAGAGAAAAAGGCAGAGACACAGGCAGAGGGAGAAGCAGGCTCCATGCAGGGAGCCCAATGTGGGACTCGATCCCAGGTCTCCAGGATCCTGCCCTGGGCTGAAGGTGGTGATAAACTGCTGAGCCACTGGGGCTGCCCTATTTTCTTTTTTAAAAGATTTTATTTATTTATTCATCACACACACACACACACACACACACACACAGAAATAGGCAGAGAAAGAAGCAGGCTCCCTGCAGGGAGCCCAGTGTGAGACTCAATCCCAGGATCCCAAGATCACATTGTGGGCTGAAGGCAGATGCTTAACTGCTGAGCCGCCCAGGTGTCCCGAAAAATTCTTTTCTTAAAAGGATTTTAAAAATTTATTTATTCATGAGAGATACACAGAGAGAGAGGCAGAGACACAGGCAGAGGGAGAAGCAGGCTCCATGTAGGGAGCCCGACATGGGACTCCATCCCAGATCTCCAGGATCCCACCCTGGGCTGAAGGCAGCGCTAAACTGCTGGGCCACCGGGGCTGCCCGAAAAATTCTTAATGTGGCACCTCACAACTTGGTAAAACCTCAGTGCTGTGGTTGGTGCTGTTGAGGTTATCAGTCTGGTCCTGAGGGTTCTCAGGGACTGGACTGGTTTGGACACAGCATGTGGCTCAGGTCAGAGTTCTGGAATCCAGGCAGAACCTGAAGGTATTGATCTTTGGGGAATAATGGCTGATTGAGTATAAACTGTACAATTTGCAATAGGAGTTTAAATCCCCATCTGGGCTGTTAAACATCTGGAACCTCACAGGAAATCAAGTGTCCAAAAGGCTGCGCAGGATGAAGTTTCAACAGTGACACCATGTGGTGACCAGGACTAACTGCAACGGAGCCCTGATGACACTTCAGGGTCTTTTAGAACTTCCATCGTTCCATGTGCGGAGAACCGTGCAATTGGGGAAGGAAGGAGGTCATTACACAGAATTTTGTCTATCCCAGACTAGGACTGCAGGGCAAGGAGAGAGGGCAGGGGTCCTAGATGTGTGTATGTCTGTGTAAGACCTTTCTTTCTTTTTCTTTTTCTTTTTCTTTTTCTTTTTCTTTTTCTTTTTCTTTTTCTTTTTCTTTTTCTTTTTTTCTTTTTCTTTTTCTTTTTCCTTTTCTTTCTTTCTTTCTTTCTTTCTTTCTTTCTTTCTTTCTTTTTCTTTCCTTTTTTTTTCACGATTTTTTACTTATTTATTCGTGAGGGACACAGAAAGAGGCAGAGACACAGGCAGAGGGAGAAATAGGCTCCCTGCAGGGAACCCAATGTGGGACTCAATCCGAAGACCCCAGGATCACGTCTGCCGTCAAAAGCAGACACTCAACCACTGAGCCCCCCAGGTGTCCCAACCTCTGTCTTTCTCAAGTGACACATGTACGTGGCAGAGCCAGAACTTACTAAATATACCACAGAGGGAGCAGCAGCAGCAGCAAGAGTAAAACTATATGTAGGTAACTTGAAACTTCACGTAATAAATCATTTCTGATATAGACAAAAATTGTCCTTGATTTTTTTTAAGATTTTATTTATTTATTCATGAGAGGAACACACACACACACACACACAGAGAGAGAGAAAGAGAGAGGCAGAGACACAGGCAGAGGGAGAAGCAGGCTTTTGCAGGGAGCCCAATGTGGGACTCGATCCTTGGACTCTGGGATCATGACCTGGGCTGAAGGCAGGCACTAAACTGCTGAGCTACCCAGGGATCCCCTGTCCCTGATTCTTTAAGGAAAATCTCAGAACAGCAAGGTGCTTGGAAAGTCGCTAATAGTTTCTCTACACCTACAGAGGACCACTACTGTAGATTGGGAAATCGGCCACAGCTCTTCATGCTTCCTTATATCCATGCTCTTCACAGAGTGACTTTGCAGGTCTTTTGAGACATGAAGACTTTTTCCTTACACTTTGATTCTGAGATGGTCTAGGATGAGGCAGGTGTGATGTTGTATTACTTCAGATTCAAGAGACCTTCGTGTCTCTACTGACACTCTTGGACTCCTACAACCTCTGTGAGTAAGTCCAGACTAGCCTGCTGGTGGATGAGAGACCACATGGAGCAGAGCTGGTCAGCTGAGCCATCTCAGCCAAGATCCAAGACATGTGAAACAGCCTCCATGAGCTTAGCAAAGCCAAGCCTCATCGGGACTTCCAGCTAACCCCCCAGCTGGCACGTAACCAAGGCCACCCTAAAACTCTCAGGCCCACACTGATTCAATGACTCATAAATGTGTATCATTTTAAACAAACAAACCAACCTTAAAAAGTGACAAGAAAAGCCTCAGAACAGAAAATATTTCAATTCTCTCAACTTCCAGATTTGGATTTTCTACTCTTTTCCTGCTACCAACTTCCAAATTTGTTTTTTTTTTTTTTTTTTTTTTTTTTTTTTTATTTTTTATTTTTATTTATTTATGATAGTCACACAGAGAGAGAGAGAGAGAGGCAGAGACATAGGCAGAAGGAGAAGCAGGCTCCATGCACCGGGAGCCCGACGTGGGATTCGATCCCGGGTCTCCAGGATCGCGCCCTGGGCCAAAGGCAGGCGCCAAACCGCTGCGCCACCCAGGGATCCCCCCAACTTCCAAATTTGGATTTCCTATTCTTTTCCTGCTACCAGGTGATGCCTTCATTCAATCATTCAACTGTTTCTTTTGTTTGTTTATTTGTGTGTGTGAATGTTTGGGGGTAAGGCACTTTAATAGGTTTGGTGGGGGCATATAGAGCAGAATATAAGAAAATACAGATCCAGGGGGCTCCTAAGTGGCTCAGTTGGTTGAGTGTCTGACTCTTGGTTTCAGCTCAGGTCATGATCTCTGTGGGTCCTGGGATTGAGCCCTACATCCAGCTCTGTGCTCAGCGGGGAGTCTACCTGAGGCTCTCTCCCTCTGCCCCCCATGCCACTGGCATGTGTGTGTGCACATGCTCTTTCTCTCTAAAATAAATAAATAAATCCTTAAAAAAAAAAAAAGAAAAGAAAAGAAAAGAAAGGACGCCCGGGGGGCTCGGTGGTTGAGCGGCTGCCTTTGGCTCAGGGAGTGATCCCGGGGTCCTGGGATCGAGTTACACATCGGGTTCCTTGCAGGGAGTCTGCTTCTCCCTCTGCCTGTGTCTCTGCCTCTGTGTGTCTCTCATGAATACATAAATAAAATCTTAAAAAAAAATTTTTTTAATCTTAGAAAAAGAAAAAAATTGATTTAAAGTCTAGTTTGGAAAGAAAGGAAGTAAGCCTGGCCAAATAAGCTACCTACTGAATTTAATTCAGACAATGTGGGATCAATTAATAGTTGAGCGACCTTTGGATAGTTACTTAATCTTTCTGGGTTTTAGCTTCCTTATCTCACAAATGAGAGTAATACCTGGCTCTCAGCATGGTGGGGAGGGTCCAAAAAATTGGGAAAGTGCTGGGCCCCTGGTTCAGAATCCACTTTCCACCTCCTGACATTGCTTGTTCATATTTCAGGTGAGTATTGAGCATCGTCTTTAAGTCAGGATCTCCCCAGGGAAAAAGGAATCTTCCTGAATTTCGGAGGTGACTTGGCTTTCAGCAACCCCTCACATACAAGTCAACCCAGACAGGGAACTTGGCATCTCTCCAGTGGCCTGCAATGGACTTTTGCACATTGAAAGGGAAAGGTGCGCAGAGCTCCCCTGGCCATCAGGCCTGTTGTGAAGTGGTGAGCTCTCTGTGCCCAGACAGCTACAAGTCGTCTGAGCGACTCTTGTTTCATTCGCAGCCTTGGCTGGGGAGACTGAGCTGTAAGGAAGGCCTCTGCCCTGAGACCGGCTGTCCTGAGGTTTGGCCCCAGGGACCGTCTGCACATAAGGAGCCAGGCCTGACACAGTCTGAGAGCAGGAAACAGGAATAGGAGGTGAACCCAGGGCAGGGGCTAAGCCAGGAACACCCCTCATGTCTTCTTTCTGCCCCTCTAAGAAGTCCGACTCAATCAACAGAGTGTGCAACTTTTGACCTTGGTGTTTTGAGTTTGAGCCCCATGTTCGGTGTAGAGATTACTAAAAAAAATTATAATAAAAAAACTTTTAAAAAATACTTAAAAAATAAAATCTATCTTCCTATTTGTCCCATTAAGCTGTAGATTTTGAAGGTAGGATGTAGGGTCATCTTCACACTTCTGCTGCTTAGCATAGTGCCTGACACATCCGAGGTACTCAGGGAACAAATAAATGAGATATTTAATAAAAGTGGGGATTTTAAGACAGAAGGGCAGAGAGATAGAAGAGGGCAGGCGCTGAACTTCAGTCAGACACATGCTTTCACATCCCAGTTCTGCATTTCCTAACTGCGTGACTTTGAGCCAGACTTCTCCTTTCTGAGTTTTCCGTGGGACGCTGCGGTGGGGATTCAAGGTCTGTGAGGCTCCCAGCACGCTGCCCATGGAAGTTCCCAACAAAGTCCTTGACTGCTGTTACTGTCAGAGTCGCAGACAAGCAACGCGGGGACCGTGATAAATGCAGGGCATGGGGCGCCTGGGGGGTTCAGTCGGTTAGGTGTTGGACTCCTGGTTTTGGCTCAGGTCATGATCTCAGGGTTGCGAGATCGAGCCCCCAGTCAGGCTCCATGCTGGACATGGAGCTTCCTTAGGATTCTCTCCCTCTCCTCCTGCTGCCCCTCCCCTCTCCCCGACCTCGCAGGTAGCCCCCCCCCGCCCCATGGTGACCTCATCTGTAACTTTGTAGTGCCTTTCCACTCTAACTCTAGGTCCAGCCAGGTGACGTGCTCTGGCCAATGGGATGATGATATAAATGCAGGGCAGCCCGGGTGGCTCAGCGATTTAGAGCCTCCTTCAGCCCAGGGTGAGATCCTGGAGATGCAGGATCAAGTCCCACCTCGGGCTCCCTGCATGGAGCCTGCTTCTCCCCCTGCCTGTGTCTCTGTCTCTCTCTCTATGTCTCTCATGCATAAATAAATAAAATCTTAAAAATAAAATAAACTTGATGCAAGCCAAGGTGTGGAAAAGACTACTCCTTCCTGAGGCCTTTCCCAGAACTCTGCCATTACAGGGTAGTGGCTAGAAGGGTGCAGGAGAGACACAGAGGAGAGACACGGTGTCCCCCAGTTGAGGCCAATATAGATCAGTCGTCCCCCGACTATTACAGGTGCATGAGCAAACTCAGGGAAGATCAGCCAGGTGAAACCAGGTCAGCAAGACCACTCAGCCAATCCTGAGACTTCCACGAAATAACACAGGGTTGCTATGTTAAGCCACTGAGTTTGGAGTGACTTGTTACACAGCAATACTAGCTGACACAGGAGCCATGGTAGCCCTTGTTGTATAAAATTGAAAGGTAGATACAAGGGGTGCCTGGGTGGCTCAGATGGTTAAGTGCCTTCAGCTCAGATCATCATCCCAGGGTCCTGGGAGCAAGTCCTGTATTGGGCTCCCTGCTCAGCCAGGAGTCTTTCTCTCCCTCTGCTCCTCCTTCCTGCTCATTTTCTCTCTCTCTCTCTCTCTCTCATTTTCTCTCTCAAAAACAAACAAACAAACAAACAAACAAACACATAAAACACCAACAACAAAGGTAAATATGAGAAGAAGTCATGGTCTGTCAAGTTTTATTTGTAGAGGTTGGTTAACTTGAACCAGAGAAAGCTATAAAAAGTGCTTTGGGGAGCAACAGGGAAGGATGATAGAGGAAGGGCCTTCCCCAGACCCCAAGGGAGCCCTTCACATGGACAGCAGGGGACAGCCTGGGGCAGAGGTGGCTGGGGGCGAGTCCAGGCAGGCGGTAGCAGGGCTTGCGTGGTACGGCTTGCATTAGCCTGGTAGCCTAAGGGTCTCAGACCAGGGGGTCGTACACCCGCCCCATGAAGACAGGGAACCTGTGCTGCTGGTCCCAGAGCAGGAAGAGAAAGGGCTGCTGCACTTCAAAGATGACCAAGTTGCGGGCCACAGAAACCGCTGACGCTGCGGCCGCCTCCACCCCGGACTCCGTCAGCTCCAGCATGGTCTGGTGCTGCATCGCAGAAACCTGAAGATCTATGTCTTCGGTCAGCCCACACAGGTTGAGGTCATAAAGAAAGTCAAAGAATTCTAGAGCATAACCAGAGAAAAAAACAGTGAGTCGAAGGCCAGCAGGAGGGGCGCCTGACTAATGGCTCAGTCAGTAGAACACATGACTCTTGATCTCAGGGTTGTGAGCTAGAGCCCCACACTGGGTGGAGAGATTACAGGAAAGAAAGGAACAGAGGAAGGGGGGAGGGAGGGAGGGAGGAAGATCAGCTCGAAAGCCTTAGTTACTGGAGACATTTTTCCTAAATTTTCTGGGTTGGTCCCAAGTCCTACATTTCTCTTTGTCTTCCTCCCTTGCTTGTCACACCATCTATTGGGCCTTCTGGGACAGTTCACAGGATCCTCTATCAGTGGGCCCATCTTCATTCCAATCACCATCTTCTCTGAGGAGGTTGAGAGGCCTTGCCCAATCCCCCCAAAGAACCCTGAAAAATGACATCCTTGTTTCCAAGGACCTTAGAGGGGAGGTAATACATCATAAAGAGGTCACATGTTACCAAATGAGGTCATATACAAGGGTGTGATGTCATATACTAGGAAACAAGTTCACCTATTAGAAGGTCAAGTTCTGTAACAGAAAGTGAAGTGATCTTTCTGGACATGAGGTCAAAGATCAGGAAGTGAGGCCAATGGTTGGGTAATAGAGTCTCGGTTGCCTCCTCTACAGTCAGAAGCCTCCAGGCTCTATTATCCAGATCATTCTTGCATAGTCCCATGGGGTGGCTGAGTGTTATGAAAGGTCCCTACGGAAGAGGTGTCCACGACCCCCCTGGTCACCTGTCCCAGTATCTTTGTTGCAGTGACCCTGGTGGATAGTCGGGTTGGAGACTTGGGTTGATGTTTTGGCTCACTTCTAACTAGCTCAAGGGACCCTGGGTAAGTCAGGTAAACTATGACTTTCCATTTCCTCACTGAACCAATGGGATAATAGCATATGGCCCTCTAACTCACAGGACTGAGGAACAGACTGAGTCCAACTCTAGAGTACAACCCACATTTTAAGGACATCCCCAGGGGGTGCCTGGGGGGGTCAATTGGTTGAGCATCTGCCTTTGGCTCGGGTCATGATCTTCAGGGTCCTGGGATGGAGCCCTGCATCGGGCTCCCTGCTCAGCGGGGAGTCTGCTTCTTGTTCTCCCTCTGCCCATCCCCCATTCTCTGTCTCTTTCTCAAATAAATAAAATCTTAAAAGAAAAAAAATAACAAAAAAAAAAAGAAAAAAGAAAAAAGAAAAGGCCCTCCCCCTTACTCCCCACCCAATGGCCTAGGAGCAATCCTGAGCAGCCAAGGCTTACTTAGTTTCTCCATGACTGTCAGCATGTCCTGGTTGCTCTTCACTTTGATGCGAGGCAGCGTCAGGAGAGTGGGCTGGAACTTGGTCATCTCCAGTTTCTTCATGATGGCCTTGAAGACAATGGGGCTGAGAGCCTGCTCCAGGTCTTCGAGATAGTGTTTCGTGCTCTGGGGCACCATGATCACCAAGCTCAGATTGTGAGAGAGCTGCAGCTGCCCTACCTGCAGAACAAGAGATGCACCTTACCCGTCTTTCTACTCCAACTCTCCTGGATCCCACACCCTACATCCCAAGGCTCATCTTCAGGCTGCTGCCATACTGCGTGCAATTGCCACAAGCAGCAGCTGGACCTAGGCTCCCAAGCTTTGTGACAAAATGGCAATGCCAACTGGGTGAACAGTGCTGGTCTAACTCTGTGCTAGTGACATGCAGAGGAATGAGTATAGCTTTCTGGTCACACAGGCTGAGGACTACAACTTGACTCTATTGCTGACTAGCCATGTAATATAGACAAGTGATGTGATCTGAGCCCTGCTCCCTTCTCTTCCAGTGTGCAGTGCATAAAGAACGTGACGTGTATAATATACCACCAGAGTTATCAGATGTGTCCTTTTAAAGACTTTTAAAATATTTTAATTTGGGGGGCACCTGGGTGGCTCAGTCAGTTAAGCCTCTGCCTTTTGCTCAGGTCATGATCTAAGGGTCCTGTGATGGAGCCCTGAGTGGGGTTCTCTGCTCATTGGGGAGTCTGTCTCTCCCTCTGCTCCTCCCACTGCTTGTGCATTCAGGCTCACACTCTCTCTCAAGTAATCTTGAGTAAACTCTCAAGTAATCTCCACACCCAATGTGGGGTTCAAACCCACAATACCAAGATCAAGAGTTGCATGCTCTACTGACCAATCCAGCCAGGTGCCCCGGTCCTTTGAAAGATTTTTGATAAAAAAAAAAAAAGACTTTTGATGGCTCTTTACTGATTACAAGATTAAGTATAAGTCTTAGCATGGCATTTGAGACTGTAGACAAACTGATCCTAGCCTCCCTTTCAGGCCTGCCACTAAAAGGACTTCCAATTGGCAGTCAGACAGTAGTATGACACAAGTACAGGACCCATGCATTTAATATAAAGGGGTTCTCCACCCAGAGTGAATTTGCCCCCAGTGGACATTTGACAGTGTCTAGAGACATTCTGGTTGTCACAACTGGAGGAGAGGGGACTCACAGGGCTGCTGGTATCTAGTGGATAGAAGATAGGGATGATGCTAACCCCTACATCATGCCCAGGATAGTCCCCCTGACAAAGAGTTATCTAACCCCTAACTAACGGTAGAGAAACCATAGTGTAATAGGATGTAAAAGACTATCATTAAAATGGCACCACAGTTAGAATTGGGACAGGGATAAGAAGAAACTAGATTGCAAAATTCAACCGGGCAATAAAGAGATTAACGGAAATCAATCATTGTTGGAATATAAAATAATTGCCCAGAAGAAAATGGTTGTAAACCAATATTAACTGAAAAACATGGACAAAGAAAGGGTCTCTGTTGGCATAGGCACTGAATAGGGCAGACTCAGTGGGCAGGGTGTACCCTTTAGGTCCTGTGTACAGACGCTGAATCTCTGACCAAAGTATCACCATGCTGTGGTCTTGACTTTTCTTTTCTTTTCTTTTTTTAAGATTTTATTCATTCATTAGAGAGAGAGACAGAGACAGCATGAGCAGGGGGGAGGGGCAGAGGGAGAAGCAGACCCCCACTAAGCTGGGAGCCCAACGTGGGGCTCGATCCCCAGACCCGGAGATCATGACCTGAGCCGAAGGCAGATGCTTAACCATCTGAGCCACTCAGGCGACCCTGGTCTTGACTTTTTTTTTTTTTTTTTTTAATTTTTATTTATTTATGATAGTTACAGAGAGAGAGAGGGAGGCAGAGACACAGGCAGAGGGAGAAGCAGGCTCCATGCACCGGGAGCCCGACATGGGATTCGATCCCGGGTCTCCGGGATCACGCCCTGGGCCAAAGGCAGGCGCCAAACCGCTGCGCCACCCAGGGATCCCTGGTCTTGACTTTTCAAACCAGTACCCCTCCTATGCCGGAGTTGGTAAATCTAACCCCCTTAGCTGGGTAAGTGCTCTTAAGTCCCAGAAAGATTTAGAAATTAAATATGGATATGACAAAGTAAACCAACTCCACAGTATTAACATTAGGGTAAATTGAGGGTAATCTGTGCGTCCATTATTCAAAATAGTGCTTGCAATTTTTTATTTTTTTTTATTTTTTTATTTTTTTAAAATATGGAACGCTTCACGAATTTGCGTGTCATCCTTGCACAGGGGCCATGCTAATCTTCTCTGTATCGTTCCAATTTTAGTATATGTGCTGCCGAAGCGAGCACAGTGCTTGCAATTTTTAAGAGAGTCAGACATACTAGTTTTAGGCTTTGAAGTCAAGAGGTGTAGGATAATTAAATGTGAGAAGGATATTGAGGTGTTGGTGGAAAGCTGATTTGCGCTTCAAATTTAATTTTTATTTCACAGGGGGCTTTCAGTGCTTGGAAGATACAGCCAAACAGGGTTGTAACTCAGCCTTGACGGGTAGCTGACATGCTTGAAAAGAAAATCAAGTATATCAAATTTACACATGCCATTCTGGTTCTGTTAGCCATGAGTGGTTAACTACGTTAGATAGGCAGAGATGGGTGGGTGGAAAGGTGCACAAATAGTCAAGAATGGTCAGAGGTAGCCTCTTCTGTGAAGCCTTCCTGGCCATCCAGAAGTGGGTTGTACCCTTTACCACCCTCCAATGAATTCACTCATCTATTCAGCAAACATATAACGAGCACTTATTATATGTGGCATTGTTCTAGGCCCTGGGGACAGGAAACAGGGCAGGTAAGGTTTCTGGTCCCAAGGAGAGAGACAATATTTCAGAGAGACAAATAATATTGTAATAAAATTTGCAAATGAACCACCTAATTTCAGATAGTGACAGGTACCCTGGATATAATAAACCAGCGCAATGTTTCAGGATGAGGAGGCAGTTCCTTTAAGAAGGGGGAAGTTCTTGCCATTAAGGTGAGCTTTGAACTGATAGCTAGACATGCAGAAGGAATAAGTTACGTGAAAATTTGAGTGAAAAAGAGGGATCCCTGGGTGGCGCAGCGGTTTGGCGCCTGCCTTTGGCCCAGGGCGCGATCCTGGAGACCCGGGATCGAGTCCCACGTCAGGCTCCTGGTGCATGGAGCCTGCATGGAGCCTGCTTCTCCTTCTGCCTGTGTCTCTGCCTCTCTCTCTCTATGTGACTATCATAAATAAATAAAAATTTAAAAAAAAAAAAAGAAAATTTGAGTGAAAAAGGGTCAAAGCAGAGGGAAAAGTTAGGGAAAGTTCCCAAGGTGGAAACAAGCCTGGCACTAAGTCACCGGGTATTCTCTCATTGTATTCTATTTCATAAATCTGTGTCTTGCTGTCCTAACAAGGCAGAAATAGCTAGAAATAATTAGAATCTTCTGGGATCCATATATAATCTTCCCTCCTTCCCATCCATTGAAATTCTACTGTTCAATTTTTGCAAAGGTATGTAAGCCGTTTAACACATGCACACCTGTGCACCTACCCCACCTACGCACACGTTTATACCTACCCGGACATGTGTACACCTACATATGCATGCTTTACACAGGCACACATGTACACACAGGACTTACTAAGTCACCAGGAGGTTGTCTCACCACCAGGCTGACGGGAAAGAGATACCTATGAACAGACTCACGTTTTGCCATTCGATGCAGTAGAGACGAAGAAACTTTAGGATCCCGCTTCCCAGCCTAAAATAAACAATGCCTGCCTCGGCCAAGCTACAGAGGGGAAAAGCAGAAAAGACAGGGTAGAAATACAGATGGAAGGAGTGGAAACGATGAATTCATAAGGGTCCGCCCCACATTGATGGGGCCATAGCAGAAAAGACATCGGGACCCACCAGAGCCTCAGAAACAAGAATGGGAAGGACCGAGAACATACCTTGGCCTTCAAAGTTGAGTCAGTGAAATGGGCCACAGGGTATTTCTTGCTGTTCATCATGAACGCTTTTATCACAGAGGATTTGAGGTAAAAGGGCTCCAGAGAGGTTCTTTTTGGATCAAATGTTGTCTTCCACTTGGCTAGAGGGAAGAGGAAGGAGGGTTACTCTAACACAGGCAGGAGAGGATGAAGAGGAGTTAAAGCCCAGTTGGCGAGGGTGGGACGGGCACAATGGGATCCAGCTGTGGAACCTGGGGCTGCATGGGCTTCGAGGCCAGGAAGAGAGAAAGGACACGGGATGGAAAGACCTCTGGGTCCAGGGCTCCCTTACCACTCAGGTAGACAGCATTGAGGAGGACAAGGCGGGTGTCCGAGGGCAGACTTTCCAGCAGTTCTGTGATCTTGTGGTTGGTCTTCTCTGCCACCCAGGTGTTGATCAGCTCCACGTTGACATTGCTGTCATTTCCCAGGACTCTGGGGCTGCTGCCATACAGGCTCTGAGAGGCATTCACAAAGGTGTCCCTTATGGGTAGGTCTGGAGGATGGGGGGCAGGTGGAGAGAGGGAGGCATCAGTCCCCTGAACATCCTCTCCCTTCTAGGGAGGCTTCGGGAGGGAGCATGTTTCCTACTGCTTTGGGCTTGCTGGGGCAAGCATAGCAGGTTGGAGACAGGGCCCAGCCCACTCCTCTTACAGATATGGCAATTGAGGCCCCTAGGAGGACGCCTGCTAGGCCCTGGCTACCTCTCCTTGCCATGCACCTGTGGCTTGGCGAAATAACTAACTTCCATTTGCCAGGGTTTTCCCTTGGTTCTTCCCTTAATTCAGCAGGGAACCCACTCTGCTTCTCGGCTTCGGTGGAAGTTCATGGCAAAACTTCCTGGATTTTGTTCTCCAAAGGTCAAGTCCACTAAAGAAAACAGTGTTTGAAAGAGAAAATTTTTTCCTGGATTAAATAGATAATATTGAATGCAGTTGTATTTTCTACCAATCTAGCAAGACTGACGATTAAGTTGATGGATAGCAAATAAGTACACATGGTGTTTCTTGAACACCTTCAACAAAGATTGTTCTCATCTTTAAAAAAGAGGGTATTTCTTTCTTTTCTTTTTTTTTTTTTAAGAGAATGGGCTGATAGGTGAGTTTCCTTTCTTTGTTTCTTCTTCTTCTTCCCTGTATTTTCTGTTTTCTACAATGAATGAATATCGTTTTTATAGATTAAAAAAAATGGGAAAAAATTTTTTCCCTTTAAAGGAAGGGGACTGGGATCCCTGGGTTGCTCAGTGGTTTGGCACCTGCCTTTGGCCTAGGGCGTGATCTTGGGGTCCCAGGATCGAGTCCCGCATCGGGCTCCCTGCATGGAGCCTGCTTCTCCCTCTGCCTGTGTTTCTGCCTCTCTCTGTGTGTCTCTCATGAATAAATAAATAAATAAATAAATAAATAAATAAATAAATCTTAAAAAAAAATAAAGGAAGGGGGCAGACTAGATCTGTCACTCTCAAGGCTTTTTAAGGAACTGAACTATCCTGAAACAGTCACATCTGAAGCCCACAATTAAAAGGGCTCTGGTTGGGGCACCTGGGTGGCTCAGTGGTTGAGCATCTGCCTTCAGCTCAGGTTGTGATCCCGGGGTCCGAGGATTGGGTCCTGCACTGGGTTCCCCGCAGGGAGTCTGCTTCTCCCTGTGCCTGTGTCTCTGTCTCTCTCTGTGTCTCTCATGAATAAATAAATAAAATCTTTAAAGAAATAAAATAAAATGGTTCTTGTTGAGGCTGGGTGAGGGCTCAGAGGCCAGCTGGCTCCATTTGCTTCCCAGAGGAGTGGGAACCCCATACCCCACTCAACCTCCCTGATCCCTCTCCACTCCCACCATGACTCCTGAAGCAGCTCAGCAGAAACCCAGGTCTCTGGGGAAGAAAATTTGAAAATTATGGTATCAAGTCATTTTGGAAGCTTATTCATCTTATTACATATTCAATAATGCAACATTTGTAAATGACCGCAAATTCATAGAACACAAAAGTACAAAAAACTAGATGTCTCAAGACTCCCCTGGCCCAGATGAACATTGTTTCTCTTGAGCTCTCTGGTACTGTCTATGAATAAATGCAGAAGGACATTCTTATTCTAACCAGAGCTAATGAATGGAAATGACTTGCCCAAGGTCTCACCAGGAGACCCATTGTCCAAGGTCTCACCAGGAGGCCCATTGCCCAAGGTCTCACCAGGAGGCCCATTGCCCAAGGTCTCACCAGGAGGCCCATTGCCCAAGGTCTCACCAGGAGGCCCATTGCCAAAGGTCTCACTAGGAGACCCATTGCCCAAGGTCTCACCAGGAGATCCATCCAGCTCCTGAAGCCAAAGGACATTCCTGCTGAGGCCTTTACCTACTCTGCAGCCCATCCCTAACCTGTAGCTCTAACATTCCCTCTGTCCTCTTTGCCCAGGGTCGAGTCTGCCCCAGAACTCTCTCAGAATGCTGCTCGGCAGCTGCTGCTCTTTCTCGGGGCACTCACCTGGGCTGTGGAAGATCTGAGAGACTGATGTGAAGCCTTTGGATGTGAAGGCCTTCAGGGCCTGGTGGACACAGGCAAAGTCCTCGGGGTAGGAGAGGAGGTTCTCCAGGTTTCTCTTGGTGTTCTCCCCGGCCCCTGCAACAAAGGGCAGAAATAGGGAAAAACTGTAGGATCGAGATGGGGGGCCTGCCATTCAGGACTAGGATTGAGGGACCAGGCTGGAATTTGGGAGGTCGTTTCCTGCTATGGAGGGGATCACAAATCAACAGAGCAGGGATGACTGCTTCTGAAGACCATCCATAGGTCAGAATGAAAGGGGTGGGGCAATTAGGAATCATCACAGTTAGGTTTTTCCAGGGCTTTGAATCCTCTTCTCCACTTTCTACCTAATTTTAACCCCACACAGCACTGAAAGCCCAGTCCAATCACTGCCTATTGCACATGAATGATGATTTGGCTGGTTTGGGTGTATGAAGGTTTAACCTTCTAGGCAGGACACTAGCTCACTTTTAAAAGTAGAAATCAGAGGATCATAAAGAGGAGAGATGTTCAATACCCTTTTCGTTATTCATTATTAAATATTTATTGTGCACATATTCCCTGCAGTAAGAGATAAAATGTATGGAGCACTTACTGGGTTCCAGGCATCACATACTGACTCCCATATTAGCTCACTGAATCTCCACAATAATCCTTTCACATCAGGGTCATTACTCTCCCTACTCACAGATGAGGAAACTGAAGTTTAAGGGATTAAGCAATCTGGTGCCTGGGTGACTTGGTCTGGGTCTGTTAAGTAAGCATCTGCCTTGGGCTCAGGTCATGATCATGGGGTCCTGGGATCGAGTCCCACATCGGGCTCCCCTGCCCCACGGGGAGTCTGCTTCTCCCTCTCCCTCTGCCTCTGCCTGCCACTCCTTCTGCTTGTGCACTCTCCCTCCCTCTCTCTCTCTCTCTCTCAAGGAAATAAATAAAATCTTATATAAAAAAAGAGAGAGACAGATTAAGTGATCCACTTTACTCAAGACCACAGATTTAGGCAGAAAAGGGAGAGAAGACTCAAGCCATAGATTCTGGGCAATAGGGATCCCTGGGTGGCGCAGCGGTCTGGCGCCTGCCTTTGGCCCAGGGCGTGATCCTGGAGACCCGGGATTGAATCCCACGTTGGGCTCCCGGTGCATGGAGCCTGCTTCTCCCTCTGCCTGTGTCTCTGCCTCTCTCTCTCTCTGTGTGACTATCATAGATAAATAAAAATTAAAAAAAAAAAAAAAGATTCTGGGCAATAAAGAAATCTGCCAAAGCCAATCAACTGAAATGTGTCTCCCAGCGGACATCTGGCAGTTTTGGTTGTCCTAACTGGGGAGTGTACATAGCTGTATACCCCATGGGACTTAACAATATCTCTCGGGAAGGCAAGGGACTAACGTGTTTTGACCTCCCTCTAAGCCAGCCACCAAGCTCTCTGCTTTCTTTTTTAAAGTAAGTACAACTATCTCCATTTCTCATGTGAGGACTCAGGCTCAGAGGAGTTGAGTAACCTGCCAATGTCCCACAGCCAGTAAACAGGATTAGCATGATTCTACTCTATGTCTATCGCTCATGGTTTCATTTTCCTTGTTGCCTTACCCTGAGACATGGCTGGGGACTGAGAACCTGTTTTATATATTCCTGCTTAGTCCATGGGGTTTTATAAGCAATAGTGTGTGTTAAATCACTGTTAAATGAAGGAATAAAAAAAAAAAAAAAATGAAGGAATAAATGAATGCTCACCCTCCCCCTAGACATAACCCAGTTTTATAGCCTTTCCCCAAGGCATGGCTTTGCAGCCAGATGGGTTGGGGACCCTTACAGGAGGGTCCAACATACAACTTGGAGAGGACTTAGGTTCTTACCAAGCAGGACCTGGGTCAGGAGGCTGGCAATGCTGAATGGAGAAAAGGCCATGTTGGTCTCCACCTTCTTCACTGCTGAGAAGGCATGGTAGAGCTTCAGAGAGAAGGCTATCAAGGCCTCACTCAACTCGGACTCTGCCCAGTGACTCTCCGCGTCAGAGCAGGAAGTGGCAGGCCCTGGGCAGAATGGCTCAGTAGTGGGCTGGGTGGGTTGAACAGTGGACCCGATGAAAGGCTGAGTAGTGGGTTCAAGAGTGGTATTGGCTGTTACGATGGTTGAGCTGATATTCAACAAGGTAGAAGAGTCCACGGTGTGTTGAGTGGATACATTCTTGGTGATCGCTCCCTCCGAGATGTGTCCTTCGCTTCCCCCTTGCCAGCTCTCTGCCATGGAGTTGGGGCTAGTAACATTCAGATCTGAGGAGGCTCTAACCTGTGGTTCAAGAACCTGAGTTTCACTTTTCCTACTATGAGGCACAGCTCCCCCCTCAAACACTCACAGCAGGAAGGGAAGGTGGGGATGTGGAAGATGTCCTGGACCGGAGAATGATTCCTAGGAAAGCCTGGTGGGCAAGAGGCCTGCCTTGGAGCTGCCACCACTACGTCCTCCAGAGGAGGGGCAGTGCAGGAGCTGGTGGTGGTGGAGACAGGATAGTCTCCACAGAGGTAAGGAGCTAGGACTCTGTTATCTCCGAGGAATTGATCCCACAAGGGAAGCTGTTTCCAAAACTTTGGAGCTGAGGGTCAATGGCCGTTTATCCATGTTCTTGCAATTCTTTAAGTATCTGCCTGTCTTGGTTCACCTGCCAGGCCAGTACGGAGATATTCGAGCTTGTGACCTCTGTGTGAGAAGTGGCTTTTCCGATTGCGGGCTGCAAGCCATCAGCGTTCCAAAAGACAGGAAGGAAGGGAGCAAGGAAGGAAGGAAGAAAGGAGAGAAAGAGGAAAGAAAGGAAGGGGGGAGGGAGGAAAGAAGGGAGGGAGGAAGAAATAGTACAGACCAGTGGCTCTCAATCAGAGACCACTTTAATCCCTGGGGATTTTGGCAATGTCTGGAGACATTTTTGGTTATCATAGGGCAGGGAAAGGGATTGGGAAATAGGGTGGAGATGGTACTGGCATTCAATGGGTAGGAACCAGGATACTGCAAAATATCCTACAATGTCCCGGCTAGCCCCTCACAACGAATTAGCCAGCCCCAAATGTCTTGGCTTCTGGGTTGAGAAAGCACATATTATCCCATGTCAGGGATCCCTGGGTGGCGCAGCGGTTTAGCGCCTGCCTTTGGTCCAGGGCATGATCCTGGAGACCCGGGATCTAATCCCACGTCACGCTCCTGGTGTATGGAGCCTGCTTCTCCCTCTGTCTGTGTCTCTGCCTCTCTCTCTCTGTGTGACTATCATTAAAAAAAAAAAAAAAAAATTATCCCATGTCAGTGATAAAAGAAACTGATGCTGAGATATTCAGGAACTGGCCCAGGGCCTCACTGAAGCTGGTGACTCGACTCGTGATTCTAGATCCCCTGCTCAACCCCGCAGAGCCCCTGACTGCCTAGGGCACCCCCGATGCCACCTCCACAGACTCTGTGAACAGACACGCCAAAGCAGGCGCCACCTTCGAGCCTCCCATGCGGCTGGCACCCGCGGCTGCGATGGGCCCCACCCGGACCCAGGGGTCTCTGCTCCCTCTCCTGGCGGTGGGGCAGGAGCAGCCCGGGCAGGTCCTGTGTCTCCAGCACCGCCCCCCTCCCAGCTCAGCCACGAAAACTCCTTGTCTTTGCAGAACACAAAGTACTGCCCATCTCCGGCCCTCTCTAGCCTTCCACCCTACAGACCGGCACCTCTCAAGGCCACCCCACCCCGCTCGCCGGCGCCTCGCTCTCTCCGGACCCCGGGGCCAGGACCACACTTGCTGGTGCCAAGAGGAGCTCTCCTCGTTCGGCAGGCCCAGAACGGTTCATCTTCAGCTCCTCGCCCCCTCGAAGGGGCCACTCACCCCAGCCAGCAGCAGCAGCAGCAGCGACAGGGTCAGCGGGGTCAGCCTGGAGGCCATCTGGGCGGTGGCGTCGGCCCGGACCTGCGGAGACAGCCAGCGCTGCAGTGCGTGCCGACCCCGGTCCCCCCGCGCCGTCCCCCCAGCCCACCACCCCGGCCCCCCGCCGTCCCCCCAGCCCACCACCCCGGACCCCCCCTCCCCCTCCTCCCGCCCACCACCCCGGGGGCCCCTCCCCCTCCCCCCCCCGCCCACCACCCCGGGGGCCCCCTCCTCCCGCCCACCACCCCGGGGCCCCCTCCCCCTCCCCCCGCCCACCACCCCGGACCCGCCCCCATTCCGTTCCAGGCCGCGGTCCCCCGGCGCGAATTCCCGCCCCCCCGCCCCCAGCCACCTTCCCTCAGGCTCCTCCCCCTGTTTTGTTTTCCCCAAACCGCTTCCCTTTCCCGGCACCCGCTGCCCTTCCTTCCCCCTCCCAGCCCAGTCCATCCATCTGTTCCCCCGGAGGGTCCTGCTCCAGCCTAACGAGGCCGCCGCGAGGCAGGGGGAGCAGGGGACGGCCAGGGGGCTGCGCACCGCAGCTCAGGCGACACCCCGGGGAGGGGGCACGGGCGGGGGGGCGCTGAAGTCTACAGCGCGAGCTAGCCAGTGGAGACGTCAGAGATAAAGAGGGGGCAGGAAACGGGGGAGGGAAAGAAGGAGCTGGAGACACCCCACTCCCCAAACCCCCGCCCCCACCCCCGTCACCAAACCTGCTCCAAACTCCTGGTCCCTGGGCAGCTCCAGCGCAGACTGAGTGCAGTCCCACAAGGTCAGGGAGGTGGGGTGCGGAGGGGGGGCCGGTCTTGGCTATTGGCTGGCCCAGGACACTGCCCAGTTACAAATTAAGGATGATTGATCGCTGGTGTGAGTTCCCGTAAACCGGGATGGGACGGACCACTCGGTGGGGCTCTGGGTGCGGGGCCAGAATTCTGCCCCAAGCCCCTTGGGGGCCAGGGGTGGGGAAGCTTGGTCCTGATAAAAGCCGCAGAGACCCAAACTGTGCTCCAGGGTTGACAAGCAACCAGCTTTTTGGGAATCACTCAGCTTATCTCATCCTCAAAGTGACTCTTTGGAAACAGGTCCCATTGTGCCCATTTGAGAGTTAAAATACCCGAGCCTTAGAGCAGTTAAAAGTCTGGCTGGTGATCACCCTCACTTGGAAAACAGCTGGACTCTGAACGAAATCCCCTGAAGTCCTACCGGCCACCTGCTCTCTTCTGTGCTGTGTGGGTGTTCTGCTTCTCCTGTTGGAGACCTGGAACCAGTGGTTCTTCCCTTGTAAAGCAGACAAGGAATTTGAGGCACCCAGCCCAGCAAGCATTACATAAAAAACTAACAGTTGGGGCAGATGCCTTGTGGGGTGTGGAGGGGGATAGTCGCTGGAACCCAGCAGACGTGGCTTCCAGGCCTGCCTGGCTGGATGGGTGACCCTAATTGTTTCCCCCTTTAGCACCTAACTCTCTTCTCAGGGTTGCCAGATAAAATACAGGAAGCCCAGTTAAATTTGAATTTCCGATAAACGACAACAAAAAAATTATTTGGAAGGATGTCGCATGTAATACTGGAACACACTATAAAATTTTTTTGGTCATTTATCTGAAATTCAAAATTAACTGGGCATTCTGTATCTTCTCTGCTAAATCTGGCTACCCTGCCTCCTTTGCAAAATGAGGAGGTCTTTCATGACTTAATATAGCTCTGAAGTTCTATGCCCATCTCACGACTGGACGGGTCCTGTTTGGAACAGTCAGGAAAGTTGGCTGCTAGCTTCAGAACTATCTTAAGGGACTGACCAAGGACAGAGTGGGAGAAAATTTGTGCGTCTCCTTGGGGGTCATTGGAAAAGATCCATAGAGACTCTGCACCCGCTTTGCAAGGGCTTTGCAAGTGCTCCATTCCTCACGCCCACTTGGAAACCTTCTGAGTCTTGGGAAAGCTCCTTCCCCACAGGGGCATACACAATGCCACTTCCCCATCCCCAGGCCTAAGCTGGGGGCCTGGAAGGCACACTGAGCTTGAGGCTTCTGGGAAATGGGTCAGTCAAACAAAAAGAAGGTGGTGGAAGGCAATCTCATTCATCCTGGTTAATTCTCATGACGTCTATGAAATGGGCACTAATATAAATCTCCTCTTAAAAAAATAGAGAGACTTAAAGAAATTGTTATTTTTATTATTTTTATTTTTTGACTTAAAGAAATTAACTGATATACCCAACACCACATAACAAGTCAGTGACAAGCCAGGATGTGGATCAAGCTAAAATCCTGTATGAACCCCCATAAATGACTGGTAGACACCACAGGCTAACCGGAAGCAGCTACCAGAGAGAACATCCTGTGCCCAGCGGCAGGAGTATGGTGGTCTGTGGACCAGTCTAGGCTCATGGTGGACAAGGCCCAATAGAGAGGTTTGCCCAGCCTGTGGGTCTACCTCCTTCAGCCACCTTAGCTCTTTGGCCACTCTGGACGTTTAGAGGGTGTCTCTTTCTGCTTTGCAGAGACTCTCCTGTCTGGTGAAGCTGGTACTGCAGCTGAAGCTCTCCCCTGGCTGCGGACATTAGCATTTTTCCCCAACACGAATGGCCTGAGGTTGACTTAATTATGAGGTTTGCAGAATTTCTCACTAGTATGTGTGTTCAGATAGTCAATCGATTTAGGATTATGAATTAAGCCCTTCCCTCAACCCTTGGGGCAGGTCTAGGGTTTCTCTGCCACGAGAACCTTCTCTTCTAGTGGAGACCTCTTTCCCCATGTGAGATGTATCCATGGCTTCCGCCACTGTGGGTTTCCTGGACAAGGTCCAAGTTCTCATTAAAGCTTTCTCTACTGAGAACATTCTATCAGGCTTTGAGCCTTTTTCATCAGGTTGGTCCTCAGGTAGCACAAGTACAAGTTCCTATGTGGGTGAACTCCTTCTCAAGATCTATACACCTGTAGTTTCTCCTCTGAAGGAAAGTGACCCAAAACTTGGAAATAGGGCAGAAGAATCAGGGTCATTTTATTCTCAGAATGTAGAGAATTGTTCGAGGGACTATTTACTCCGTTCTCCCATAGACAGCTAGTACCACTCTAGATGCAGAGAAAAGTGAATTGATTACGTACAGAGAATGCGCTGGGCATTAGGGCTCCAGCCTCTCTTCACAACATTGGCTGAGAAATACTATTGGAGGGGAATAAGATTTGCTTTGACTTCTTATTTACTACGGATCAGGGCCCAGAGTCTGTAATGTCAGATGCTGACCCGCCAAAATGGATAAGATGCAAATGTTTTCTGTGTGGCATTGATGAAAGTAAAATAGAAACATTTGGAAGAGCAATAACGACAACCCCAAAGGTTGTGGTCTTCTTGCATTGTAAGGCAGTAGCCAGTTCTATTGCTAACTTAGCCGTATTCTTCCAGAATTCTCTTTTTCACTGAGCACGTGCACACACGCACACACACACAGTTTCTTGCATCTTTTTTTTTTTTTTTAAGATTTATTTATTTGAGAGATGGAGAGAAGGAGTGGGGGGCGGGCAGAGGAAGAGGGAGAAGCAGACTTCCCGCTGAGCAAGGAGATCATGACCTGAGCTGAACACAGACACTCAACTGACTGAGCCACTCAGCCACCTGACTGGTGCCTGTTGCATCCTTCTTTGAACCACCTTTGTCATCCTGATGTTAGTTTCTTTAATATTCTTACTGTGTATTTGTCTGAGAATGATGTTTCTACCATTTTGAAATCTGTGTGGTGGCTTTCCCTTTTGTGGGGTTATTGATGCTTTATAAGTAAAGATGGACCATTGACTGACCCTTGTCTCATATTTCCTACAAATACAGTTCTCTCTGGGGGAAGGCACAGGGTGGCAGCCATGAGTGAAAGGGGGGGTCCCTACTGTAGGTGCACCCCTCCTCATATCTTCCCTTTCTCAGTTGGCCCCACATTGGCTCTTTCCTGCTTACCATTCCAACAACTCAGCCACCCTGGGAACCCACGAGCGAGTCTTCATTCACAGGACCCTTCTTCCAAAGACCCTCTTCTCATAACTAGCACTCCTGGGGGACACCTGGGGGGCTCAGTGGGTTAAGCATCCAATTCTTTTTTTTTTTTTTTCAAAGATTTAATTTATTTATTCATGAGAGACACACACAGAGAGAGAGAGAGGCAGAGACACAGGCAGAGGGAGAAGCAGGCCCCCATGCAGGGAACCTGACGTGGGACTCGATCCCAGGTCTCCAGGATCACACTCTGGGCTGAAGGCGGCGCTAAACCGCTGAGCCACCGGAGCTGCTCTAAGCATCCAACTCTTGATCTCAGCTCAGGTCATGATCTCAGGGTTGTGAGATTGAGCCCCAGGTAGGGTCCTACACTAATAGTGCAGCGTCTGCTTAAGATTCTCTTTCCCTTACCCCATGCCCCTCCCTACCACACTCTCTCTCCCTCAAATAAATAAATAATTCTTTAAAAAATAAATAAACAAGACAAAATGAAAAGTTCTTCCAGATACAACCACTGGTAACAGTTCCAAGTGTATTATTCCAGACTCTACTCTCTAAAACTTTTATATATATATTTTATAAAAATGTATAAAAAAAAATATATATATATATATATATTTTTAAAGATTTTATTTATTTATTCATGATAGTCACAGAGAGAGAGAGAGAGGCAGAGACACAGGCAGAGGGAGAAGCAGGCTCCATGCAGGGGGCCCGACGTGGGATTCGATCCCGAGTCTCCAGGATCGCGCCCTGGGCCAAAGGCAGGCGCCAAACCGCTGCGCCACCCAGGGATCCCTAAAAAATATATTTTATAAAAATTTTATATATAAGATTATATATATATAATAAATAAATAAATAAATAAATAAATATATATATATTTATCCCACATGCATCATGATTACTTCTCCATAATTTCTTTTCTTACTCAGTTAAGTATCATGGACTTTGTTCCATGTCATTACAGGCAGCTTTACCTATTCTTCCTAACGGCTGCACGGTACTTCATGTATGGACGTATCACACAGTATTTTTGGGACAAATGGGTTGATTCCCAAACCCCCACTGACTGCATGCTAGTTCCAGAAAGCTCTCTTGCCTGCCCACTTTTACACTTGTTAGCAGCTTAACTAGTAGTCTCTCTGCCACATTTCTGTCTCTAACCTTTGACTCCAGCTCTCTGTTGCCACCTCTTGGGATAGAACACCAACGTTTGGATCATTTGCTCAGCTGTGAATTTGGTCCCCTTCCAGATCGTGATTTCTCATTTTGACCTGCTGCTTCTGTTTCCGTGCACTGCCCGATGCCTCCCCAGTCCCAGGGGAGCTGTCTAGCCTTACCCATCCCTCATTCACCTGTGTCTGACAGGGCACAGGGAGCCAACATCCTCGCCCTGCCTAAGTTGGACATGGAGCCCATATGGTCACTTACCCAATTAAAAACTATTCGGGGAGGGGGTGGTGCCTGGGTGGCTCAGTCAGTTGAGTATATGAATCTTGATCTCAGGGTTGTCAGTTCAAGTCCCACACTGGATATAAAACTTACTTAAAAATAAATGGAGGGGGGATCCCTGGGTGGCGCCTGCCTTTGGCCCAGGGCGTGATCCTGGAGACCCGGGTTCGAATCCCACGTCGGGCTCCCGGTGCATGGAGCCTGCTTCTCCCTTTGCCTGTGTCTCTGCCTCTGTGTGTGTGTGTGTGTGTGTGTGTGTGACTATCATAAATAAATAAAAAAAAATAAATAAATAATCATAAAAATAATAAATGGAGGGATATTGGTAGGTAGGTAGAGAGATAGGTTAAAAACTGTTCTTGGCTTCAGCCTCAAAAATGCAGTTGCCCTTGGCCTACGAGATATCAAGCCATGTAAATATCTCATCATCCAGGGGTGCCTGGGTGGCTCAGTCAGCTAAGCTACTGATTCTTGATTTCGGCTCCGGTCATGATTTCCAGGCTGTGCAATCAAGCCTGGAGCCCCGAGTTGGGCTGTGCACTAAATGGGGAGCCTGCTTCTCTCTCTCTTTCTCTCTCTCTCTCTCTCCTTCTCCCTTTGCCTCTCCCCCTGCTTATGCTCTCTCTCTCTCTCTCTCTCAAATAATCTCTTAAAAAACCTCATCATCCAAATATGTATCTGTCACAAATGGTCATTTTTTTTCAGATAGAAGAGTGGCTATACCTTTTCCCTAGCATCATGTGTGACGAGACCCAGCAGTGCAGGCAGGGGGAGGCGCATGTGCATGAGTTACACAAACTTGGATTTAAATCCCTCTGTTCTGGGCACCCCGGGTGGCTCAGCGGTTTAGTGCTGCCTTCAGCCCAGGGCATGATCCTGGAGACCCGGGATCGAGTCCCATGTCGGGCTCCCTGCATGGAGCTTGCTTCTCCCTCTGCCTGTGTCTCTGCCTCTCTCTATATATCTCTCATGAATAGATAAATAAAATCTTCAAAAAAAAAAAAATCCCTCTGTTCTGCTTACTAACTATCCAAGGGGCCTTAACCTCTGGGAGGAGTCATAGTTCCAAATCTGACATGGGGGTTGTACTGTCTCTCCCACAGGGTCATTTTGAGGATGAAGTAAGATAGGTTTGAAAAGCATCTAAGAGGTGTTTGAAAATGACAGTTGTGGTGAGATGCTTACTAACAGCTTTTGAAGGGTGATGGCTGATTTCTTGGAATGTCCAGAAAAAGCACCATTTTTCCTTTCCATTAGAATGGTCAGGGCAGCCCCGGTGGCGCAGCGGTTTAGCGCCTCCTGCGGCCTGGGGTGTGATCCTGGAGATCCGGGATCGAGTCCTGCGTCGGGCTCCCTGCGTGGAACCTGCTTCTCCCTCTGCCTGCTTCTCCCTCTGCCTGTGTCTCTGCCTCTCTCTTTGGTCTCTCTGAATGAATAAAGAAAATAAATCTTAGGGATCCCTGGGTGGCGCAGTGGTTTGGCGCCTGCCTTTGGCCCAGGGCACGATCCTGGAGACCCGGGATCGAATCCCACATCGGGCTCCCGGTGCATGGAGCCTGCTTCTCCCTCTGCCTGTGTCTCTGCCTCTCTCTCTCTCTCTCTCTCTGTGACTATCATAAATAAATAAAAAAAAAAAAATTAAAAAAAAAAAAGAAAATAAATCTTAAAAAAAAAAAAAAAAAAGAATGGTCATAAGCTGGCTGTTCATGGACCCAATTGTACATAAAGGGCGGGTTTGTTTCTTGAACAGAGTGTGCCTGTAAGGCCCTAGACTTTTGTTTTCATCTTCTGATGTGATGCCTAAGAATCTGCCATGGCTGCCTCTGGTCTTTGTAACATTAAAAAAAAAAACTTATAGTGAGAGATAATTCATAATGAAAATTACATAAAATAAATATACAATTTAACAAAAGATAGTAAAGTTTGTATCTATGTACCCACCACCCAGGTCAAGAAACAGAATGTGGCTGGTGGGCCAGAAGCATCCTGTTCTCCTCATCACAACTCTATTCCCTACATGAAGCTGTGACTCAAATGAGACGGTAACCAGCTCCTTACTTCTCTTTATTTTATTTCATAATTTTAAAGATTTTTTTTTGAGGGGATGCCTGGGTAGTTCAGCAGCTGAGTGTCTGCCTTCGACTTGGCATGATCCCAGTCTGGGGATGGAGTCCCACATTGGGATCCCTACAGGGAGCCTGCTTCTCCCTCTATGTCTCTGCCTCTCTCTCTCTCTCTGTGTCTCTCATGAATAAATAAAATCTTTTAAAAAAGAAATATATATATATATTTTAAGTAGGCTCTATGCCTAGTGTGGAGCCTAACACAGGGCTTGAACTCATGACCCTGAGATTAATAGTAAAAAAAAAAAAAAATAGATGCTTAACTGACTGAGCCACCCAGTTACCACTAAAGATTTTTCTTTAAAGATTTATTTATTTGAGAGAGAGAGAGCAAGAGCAGGGGAAGGAGCAGAGGGAGATAATATCCAAGTAGACTCCCCCTGAGTGTGAAGCCAGACACAAGGCTCAATCTTACCACCTATGAGAGACAAAACCAAAAGTCAGATGCTTAACTGACTAAGCCACTTGAGTGCCCCAAAGATTTTTAATTTTGTTTTTATTATTTTTTTAAAAAAAATATTTTTGAAAGATTTTATTTATTTATTCATGAGAGACAGAGAGAAAGGTAGAGACACAGGCAGAGGGAGAAGCAGGCTCCACTCAGGGAACCTGATGTGGGACTCGATCCCGGGACTCCAGGATCATGCCCTGAGCCAAAGGCAGAGGCTCAACCACTGAGCCACTCAGATGTCCCCCAAAAGATTTTTTTCAAATAGGCCCCACACTGAACACATGGCCTAAACTTATGACCCTGAGATCAAGAGAGTTCTATGCTCCAGCAACAGAGCCAGACAGGCACCCCAAAGATTTTATGTTATTTTATTTTTAAAATATATTACCTGTGAGTAATCTCTATACCCAGTATGGGGCTTGAACTCATAACCTGGAGATCAAGAGTTCCACACTCCATTGCCTATGCCAGGCCAGGCACCCCTCATTTTTCTTTTCTTGATTACCAATGAGATTGAGCACTTTGTCAGACTTATTGTCCACTTGAGACTTTTTCTTTGATGAAATACTTTGGGGCATAAAGTAATGGGCTCTTCGGGACGCCTGGGTGGCTCAGTGGTTGAGCATCTGCCTTCGGCTCAGGTCGTGATCCCAGGGTCCTGGAATTGAGTTCCACATCAGGTTCCCTGCATGGAGCCAGCTTCTCCCTCTACCTGTGTCTCTATGTCTCTCATGAATAAATAAAATCTTAAAAAAAAAACCCAACCTGATTAGCTGTTCATCCAAGTTCTTTCTTCTCCTGGCTGTATAGGTAGACCACATTTCCCGGCTTCCCTTGCAGGCATAGGAGCCACGTGGTGGGGATCAAGCTCATGGAATGCAAGCGGAAGTGACACAAGACATTTCCAGGCCTGGCCTTGAAAAAGCCCCCACCATGAAAGTCTCTTTTCTCCCTCCTCTGCTGGCTGGATGCTCATGTTTAGGATGACTTTGTGGAGCAGAACCTCCCCTGATCAGGAACATTAATTTTGGACTTTACCTGAGCAAGAAAAAAGTTCCACAATTGTGATCCTTGGCTGCTCTTACAGTTCATCCATTCTAATATTTGCCCATTTTTTAAATTAAGCCTTTTCTTTTGATTTAGGAGCTCTTTTTGGATGCAAGCCTTCTGTCAGTTATATACGCTGTAAATTCATTCTAGCCCATGCTACACCTTTTCATTCTATCAATACTATGTTTTAAAGAATGAAAATTCTTCATTGCAATATGATAAAGTTTATCACTCTTTTCCTTTATGATTAGTGCGATTTTGCATTTGTTCATAAAACTTTTCCATCTATGGTTAAGAATGTATTCTCTGGTTTTGTTATCTAAACTTTTTAAATATTTTTAAATTTATTTTTATTTTTATTTTTTAAATATTTATTTATTTATTCATGAGAGACACAGAGAAAGAGAGAGAGAGAGGCAGAGACACAGGCAGAGGGAGAAGCAGGCTCCATGCAGGGACCCCGACGTGGGACTCAATCCCGGGTCTCCAGGATCATGCCCTGGGCTGCAGGCAGCGCTAAACCACTGAGCCACCCAGGCTGCCCGAACATACAACTCTTGATCTCTTGTGGGTTACTTGGAAATGAACTCAGTACAAGCTCTTCACCCAGTTAGAGGCCATTTGGGATTCCCATCTGTCAGTCCCTAACAATTCCATCTTTTCCATCCCTCTCCATCCTTCATCTAAGTGAGTGAAAGGAAAAAGATTACCCCGGACAGGAAGAGAGCAGGTGTGAAAAGCAGCACATCAATTGCACACCAGGGTCACCTGCTAATGTCTGCTGAGGCTGGGGGCTGATGAGGAGGACGCATGGAGGTGTCCTGGGCTTCAGTCAGAATTCTGGCCTGCCTTGTGAAGAGCTCAGATTCCCTTTCTGGCCCATGCAGTTTCCTTTCAGCCTACCACCTGCCACACAGCAGACACTCGATAGATAATTGTGGAATGACTGAATGACCAAGGTTCTTTGATATAGGCCATCAAGGACACAGATTAAACTGTCCCACCGTGCCTTCTAGCAGCTCTTTTCTCCTACACACCCATCCAGACAGTCACTTCTGGCAGCTGCTACCAGGAGGCTGGTGGTGCCTGTTAGCTCCTCTAAAGAACTGATAAGACTAGAAGAGGACAGACACAGAGATATTACACGTGGGGAGGGGGAGAGCAAGCCCTCCCCCAAATTCCAGACAAACAGCTGCGCCAGGAGCCCATTAACAATTCAAGGTCAAGGCGGTTTCTTTATTTCCCCCACCCACCCCACCCCAATAGTTTCTCCAGTCCTGCTTTCCTTTAGCGACTGCTAGTCCTGGGTTATTCTCATTTTCCTACTAAAAACACCACTTCATTAAATAGATAAGACATTTTGCCTACATTTACCTGTAGAGGGCACGAAAATGATCGTTTGGTAAAAATTTTTAAATCTTACAAATGGGGGGTGGCGCCTGGCTGGCTCAGTTGATGGAACGTGTGACTCTTGATCTCAGGGTTGTGAGTTCGAGCCCCACACTGGGGGTAGAGATGACTTAAACGTAAAATCTTAAAAAGAATATCTTTTTTTTTTTTTAAGATTTTATTTATTTACTCATGAGAGACAGAGAGAAAGGCAGAGACATAGGCAGAGAAAAAGCAGGCTCCATGCAGGGAGCCCAATGTGGGACTCAATCCCAGGACTCGAGGATCACACCTGGAGCTAAAGGTAGACACCCAACCGCTGAGCCACCCAGGCATCCTAGAAAAATCTCTTTTAAAATAGAAAATAGGGGCAGCCCGGGTGGCTCAGCGGTTTAGCGCCACCTTCAGCCCAGGGTCTGATCCTGGAAACCCAGGATCGAGTCCCACGTCCGGCTCCCTGCATGGAGCCTGCTTCTCCCTCTGCCTGTGTCTCTGCCTCTCTCTCTCTCTCTCTCTTTCTCTCTGTGTGTGTGTGTCTCTCGTGAATAAATAAAATCTTAAAAAAATAAAAATAAAATAAAATAAAATAGAAAATATTACAGGGATGCCTGGGTGGCTCAGGGGTTGAGCATCTGCCTTCCACTCAAGGCGTGATCCCGGGGTACTGGGATCGAGTCCCGCATCGGGCTCCCCGCAGGAAGCCTGCTTCTCCCTCTGCCCGTGTCTCTGCCTCTCTCTGTGTCTCAAATGAATTAAAAAAAACAAAACAAAACAAAACCAAAAACAGGGCTGGACTGATGCTTCCTATCCAAACCCACTGTATTCTATCATCGCTTAATATTATCCTTGGGTTCACCAGCTCGGTTTAGGATTCATTTGGGATTCAAACCCGGTCCAGTCTTTTCATTTAAAGATTTCTTTATTTATTTTGAGAGAGAGCACGAGCGAGCACCACCTTTTCATTCAGTCGGAAGCCGTCTAGGACCTTCCTTCTGGGCCACGCTTCGGGCCACGGAGCAGCTTAGACAAGTGGCAAAAGCTCCCAGGTCACAGAACTCTACCCTGACCACGTTTTTTCCAAAGCTACATTTTCATCTCCCACCACCATCCCCATTTGCTGCCGGGAGAGCTGACCCGGGAAGCAGGCCCACGGGCCGCCTCGGGCCTCTCTCCTCAGCCTCTCCTCCTTGGAGGCTGAAATGGAAATGAGAGAACAAAACCCTGGGGGGAGAGGGAGGCCAGGTCGGGGAGGGGAGGAATGGGGGCTTCCCTCCACCCTGGGAGGTGGCCTCTGATCAGGACCTGGTTACCTGGGTGACAGGAGTCGTCCTCAGGCCTTGGCAGAGGCCCCCCCACCCCAGCCAGAATGCTAATTTACTCTTCTTCAAAGCTCATTTCTTTATTATTTTTCTTTAACAAGGTGCTGCCGCCCGCATTTAAAGAGACTTTGTCAAAAAAAAAAAAATAAATAAATAAAGAGACTTTGTCCTTTGTTGGCCTTTCTGAATGGTCTTTATTTTATTATTTTATTTTATTTTATTTTATTTTATTTTATTTTATTTTATTTTATTTTATTTTATTTTATTTATTTTTTCTGAATGGTTTTTAAAGCCGCGTTCTGATTGAAACAAAACCCCCATCTGCAGTAGTGTCCTCAGGGGGCCTAGGGCCGGCCTGGGTAGGGCCCCCTGGGGAAGGCCCACAGCCACCCGGAGGGGCACCCTAGTCTCCCGAGCGTGCTGGAGGAACCCGGGTGCCCATCACCAGACACCCTGAAGACCCCGAAGCTTGAGGAATTCCAGTCCTGGCTCCAGGGGGCTTTGAATTTCTAGACCCCAGTCTCCTCATCTCTGAAATGAAGAGCTTTTATTCTTGCCAGATTCCCACACACCTCTGTGCTTTCACGTTAGCTGTAAACTGAACGGTGTCCCCCCACCCCCTAAATTTCTATGTGGAAGCCCTTACCCCAAATGTCACTATATCTACAGATGGTGTCTTTAGGAGGTAGTCAAAGTTAATGAGGTCGTAAGGGCAAGGCCTGAATCTAACGGGGTGGAAGCCTTCTAAGAGGAAGAGAGACTCCAGGAGAGGACACGAGAAGTCTGTGTACCAGCTGGGGAGAGGGCTCTCACCCCAACTCGACTCTGCCAGCACCCGGATCTCAGACTCCCAGCCTCTGAAACTGAGAGAATATACACCCCTATTGTTTAAGGCACCCAGGCTACGGTATTTTGTTACGGCGGCCAGAACTGACTCATGCAATATGTTTAAGACTCATTTTTAAAAAATATTTTATTTATTTATTCATGAGAGAAACAGAGGGAGAGAAAGGCAGAGATACAGACAGAGGGAGAAGTAGGCTCCATGCAGGGAGCCCGATGTGGGACTCAATCCTGATCCCGGGGCTCCAGGATCATGCCCTGGGCTGAAGGCATGCTAAACCCGCTGAGCCACCCGGGCTGCCCAAGACTCATTTTGTTTACCTAAATACACTTATGTAAAAAGGAAACTTGACTTTCCCTTTGTAATTGGAAAATCGGTAGCACTCACCATAAATAGAATGAATCAGAGTCATTCTGGCACAGAGCCTTGAGCCCAGCCAGAGCCTTGAGCCCAGAATATTCAGGGGCCTAGAAAATGCTTTAATGTAAATTTCTTTTAAAATCAGAAGAAAAGGGTGCCAGTGGTGAGGGTCTGCCTTCTGCTCAAGGCATGATCTCCAGGTCCTGGGATCAAGTCCCACATCGGGCTTCTGACAGGAAGCCTGCTTCTCCCTCTGCCTCTGTCTCTGCATCTCTCTGTTGGTCTCTCATGAATAAATAAATAAAATCTTTAAAAGAATAAAATCAGAAGAAAAAAGAAATACAATAATGAATCCAGCCTGGATTATATACTTATTTTTATCAATGCAGTTATAAAATATAATTTTTAATTCTTCTTTCCTTCCTTCCTTTAACGAAGGAAAGGGTGCACGGAGCAAAAGTGCCTGGGACCCATGAAAATCAGAATGCAGCCCCGGAATGAATGTACGCATAAAAGAAACACAATGGAAACAGAACGATGCTACTAACTTCTAGCAAATACTGCCTGCTAAAATTTGTTTTCTTTTTTTTTTTTAGAGAGAGGGAAAGGGTGAGCTGGGGTGGAGGGGAGGAGTAGAGGGAGAGAGAGAATCTTAAGCAGCAGGGAGCTGATGTGGGGCTTGATCTCACGACCCCAAGATCATGACCTCTGCTGAAATCAAGAGTTGTACACCTAACCAACTGAGCCACCCAGGCACCCCTGCCTGGTGAAATTTCTGTTATCTCATTTTTGTGCTTCTTCAGTCCTTGTTAAGAAAGGAGATTAACACGGGGCTCCTGGGTGGCTCAGTCAGTTAAGCATCTGCCTTAGGCTCAGGTCATGATCTCTGAGTCCTAGGATCCAGCCCCGAATCAGGCTTTCTGCTCAGTGGCGAGTCTGCTTCTCCCTCTCCCTCTGTGATCTCTCTCACTCTCACTCTCTCTCAAATAAATAAATAAAACCTTGATTTAAAAGAAAAAAAGGAGATTCACATGTATTAGGTATTTAGCTAGTAGAGACATGCTAGCACCAAATTAATACTTTCTTCTTGAGAAATCAGGATCAAAAGAAATTGAAAAGGGAAAAGCTGGGGTGCCTGGATGGCTCAGTAGTTGAGCGCCTGCCTTGGGCCTAGAGCATGAGCCTGGAGTCCTAGGATTGAGTCCCACGGGGCTCCCTGCAGAGAGTCTGCTTCTCCCTCTGCCTGTGTCTCTGTCTCTCTCATGAATGAATAAATAAAATCTTGAACAAAAGAAGAAAGAAAGAAAGAAAGAAAGAAAGAAAGAAAGAAAGAAAGAAAGAAAAAGGAAAAGCTTTCTCAGTCTGTAATTTTTTGTTATCTATACACCCAAAATTGCTTGACAACCCTTCTGTTGGCTCATCCTGTACTGGGGAGACACTGGATTTGATGATGATGATAGTGATGATGATGCTAATGTTGGTTATCATATTCCTGTGGTCTAGGTTTGGTATGACTGCTTACTGTATTTCAGGCCCTGGGCTAAAAATTTTCATATTCAAATCTCACATAATCCTCACAAGGACATTGGGAACATGGACTATTATCTCCATTTTATAGATAAACTAAAGCTTAGAGAGGTTAAGTAACTTGCCCAGAATCACTTAGAAAATGTCAGAGTTTTAAATCCAGGGCTGATTGGCTCTGAATCTCATGTTCTTAATCCCTAGGTTACAATTCCTATCTTTGTTTCCTTCTCTTCCATTAGTTTTCTACAAAAACAAAACAAAACAAAACAAAACAAAAAAAAACAATACATTGTAGGGTTCCCTGGGTGGCTCAGTTGGTTGGGCATCTGACTCTTAGTTTTGGCTCTGGTCATGTTCTTGGGGTTATGAGATCGAGCCCCAAATTGGGCCCCACACTCTCTCCCTCTCCTTCTGCCCCTCCCCCCACTTGCACGTGTGTGGGTTTTCTCTCTTTCTAAAAAATAAAATAAAATCATAAAAAAGTCAGACGCTCAACCGCTGAGCCAGCCAGATGTCCCTATAACTGTTTAAAGGTAGTTTCTAGAAAAAGGCAAAATCATGACTCATAGAGGTATAAACTGGACACATATTAAAGATCTCATTCTATCCATTAATCAATGAAGGAACCAGGCAGATGTTAGAATCACAGAATCTGGGCAGCCCCGGTGGCTTAGCAGTTTAGCTCCACCTTCGGCCTGGGGTGTGATCCTGGAGACTCAGGATGAAGTCCCACGTCGGGCTCCCTGCATGGAGCCTGCTTCTCCCTCTGCCTCTCTCTCTCTCTCTCTCTCTGGGTGTCTCTCATGAATAAATAAACGGAATCTTTAAAAAAAAAAAAGAATCACAGAATCTATAAATAGACACATTTATAGATCAAGAGTATTGAAATGAATATGCAAATAAAGGCAAACTGGTTTTCCGATGGGGTGGGGGAAAGTCAATTAGACCTCTATTGGACACAAAGAATTTGCATGTCTATAAGGATATTTTGCACGCTATCACTACTACAATTTACAGAGTTATATAAGAACTCAAAGACAAGGAAAGGCTGGCAGTTTAGAAAGGGTGTGTTGGTGGTGGCCCGGGTGGCTCAGTGGTTTAGCGCTGCCTTCAGCCCAGGGGCTGATCCTGGAGACCTGGGATCAAGTTCCACATTGGGCTCCCTGCATGGAGGCTGCTTCTCCCTCTGCCTATCTGTGTGTGTCTCTCTCTTTAATAAATAAATAAAATCTAACAACAACAACAAAAGGTGTGCTGAAGGTGGACTACTCTATTAGGCTCTTAAGCTCCTCTCTAGCAAGCAAACATAAACATATACTCTGTAGTCTTTAAACACACAGACTCGGGACTATCCTGTCCATGGTGTCTGAGAAAAGTATTTTTTCCCAAGTCCTTTTCAGATGATTTCTGAGACAATCCACCCCCCAATCAGTGACAAAGCTGTCACAATGGGAGGTTTTTGCTTCATCTAAGGGTGGAAGGTGACAATTCTCCACCCTGAAGCCCCTGGAAGGGTCCTGAGCAGGGACTAGGCTCCATCTGTGTACATATCTGCAAAGGTGACAGCCATCATGAAGCAAGAAAAACCCTGACGCTGGGGAAGAAAGAAGACTTTGCAGATGGGAATACGGTATTGGGGAGGAAAAAAAAAATTTTTTTAAAGATTTTCTTTACAATCTTAAAAACAATAAGTAGCTTAAAATAATCGATATGCCAAAGAGCCGCATCTTGGGGTGGCAAAATTTGCTCCCCACGGTAACAAGTACAAAGAGACTCCAGAGTGGGGTTCCTTACAGTGCCAAGTAGCTAAAAAAGCAGATGAAGCTGCCCAGGTCAGGAGAAAAAAGAGCGTGGTGAGGACAGTAAGCAGCAGCATGAATTTCCGCTCTAAGGGGAAAGTTCCTACTTGGCTCTAGCCAACCATCGCCAAGACCAAACATGGGCTGATATTGCCAAGTGTCTCATCTTCCGAAATAAGGCAGAAATAAAAATTTTAATGTAAAAACCTTTCAATTTTATTTATTTGTTTTTATTTCATTATTTATTCATGAGAGACACGAGAGAGAAAGAGATAGAAACACAGGCAGAGGGAGAAGCAGGCTCCCTGTGGGGAGCCCAATGGGGGACTTGATTCTAAGACCCTGGGATGAGGACCTGAACCAAAGGCAGACATATGCTCAACCACTGAGCCACCCAGGTAACCCAAGACCTTTCAGTTTTAAAGGAAGAATATTTTAAAGATTTTATTTTATTTTATTTTATTTTTTTAAAGATTTTATTTATTTATTCATGATAGTCACAGAGAGAGAGAGAGAGAGAGGCAGAGACACAGGCAGAGGGAGAAGCAGGCTCCATGCACTGGGAGCCCGACGTGGGATTCGATCCCGGGTCTCCAGGATCGCGCCCTGGGCCAAAGGCAGGCGCCAAACCGCTGCGCCACCCAGGGATCCCTAAAGATTTTATTTTTAAGAAATCTCTACACCCAACATGAGGCTCAAACTCACAACCCTCAAATCAAGAGTCATATGTTTCACCAACTGAGCCAGCCAAGGCCCCTCTAAAGAAAAAATATTTTGGGATGCCTGAGTGGCTCAGCACTTGAACCCCTGCCTTTGGCTCAGGGCATGAGCCCGGATTCCAGGGTTCGAGTCCCACATTGGGCTCCTTGCATGGAGCCTGCTTCTCCCTCTGCCTACGTCCTTGCTTCTCTCTGTGTCTCTCATGAATAAAATTTTTTAAAAGAGAATATTTTAAGTTTTAAATGTCATTCATTTTTGAAGAGGCTATTGAGAGAAAAACCGTCTAAAGGCGTGATACACAAGGGAAACCATTTTAGATTTCTTTTTTTTTTTTTAAGATTTTATTTATTTATTCATGAGAATACGCAGAGAGGAGAGAGAGAGGCAGAGACACAGGGAGAGGAAGAAGCAGGCTCCATGCAGGGAGCCTGATGTGGGACTTGATCCCAGGTCTCCAGGATCATGCCCTGGGCTGAAGGCGGTGCTAAACCGCTGAGCCACCTGGGCTGCCTCCTTCCTTTTTTTTTTTCTTTTTAAGATTTTATTTATTTATTCATGAGGGACACAAGAGAGAGAGGCAGAGACACAGGCAGAGGGAGAAAAAGGCTCCCTGCGAGGAGCCTGATGTGGGACTTGATCCTGGGACTCCAGGATCACACCCTGGCCCAAAGGCAGCACTAAACCGCTGCGCCACCCAGGGATCCCCCCAGATATCTTTCTAAGTCAACATGACTATATAGAAATTTTATTCAAACCCAAACCCGGACTTATGGCCCATCACACATGCATTTCACATCTGCTTTGTGAATGAGTCACCTAAAGGAAAACCATCTCGTCCTTGAGCTACCACTCAATGCTCCTATTTCCTTCATCGCTTTACCACAGAACTCGTGATTCCTGCCTAAACGCTAATCTATAATCTTTGGGGCTTCTACAAGACACAAGAAGTACATAACCTTGTAAAATCTATTCCTTCTCCAGGACAGTTTCTTCCCTGTGAAGAGCGTGTTTCCCCAAGCATCTGTCTTAACTTTGGCTGGAGGAAAACTCTCTTTTTTTTACTTTTGGACATTCTAAAAGGTTTGTTCATTTGCTTCAACAGGTAATTCATTCACATTGTTCAAAAATTTAAAAGGAAAAAAAAATTTTAAAGGAAATGAAGTGTATAGTGAAAAGACCCCCCCCCCCACCCTGCCCCTCATACCCAGTTATCTAATTATCCTCACTAGATACAAGCATCCTTCCAGGGCTGCTGTGGACATAAGGAGGCAAATGTTATTCTTCCCTTACCTACACAGATTATAGCATACTTTTCATATTGTACCATATTTTGCTTTTTTCCCATAAAGTTTATCTTTATGAGCCTTCTCCATCAATACATAAGCAGCTTCCTCATTCTTGCTTATGGCTGCATAGTATTTATTTGTATGCGTGTTCCATAATTTATTTCACCAGGTCCCTCTTGATAGGGATTGTTTCCAAAGTTTTGCTATAATAAGTAAATCGGTATTTATGTTAGTTCAAATGTTGATAAATATACCTATAGAATACAATGCCTAAAAGCAGAACTGATGAATCAGAGATGCATATTTATGATTTCACCAGTTACTGACAATTTGCTTGTGGTGGAGACTGTACAGATTTACATTTCTACCAGCAAAATACGAGTGCCTATTTCCCATACTCTCTCAAAGACATGTATTAATGATTCAACTTCAAGATTTCTTTTTTTGCCAATCTGATAGGTGAAAAAGTACTTTGGTGTGCTTTTCAGATATACACTCTTCCTATTGTAAACATAGTTGCTGATTTTTTCACTTTTTTTTTTTTAGATTTCTTTTTTTTAAAGATTTTATTCATTTATTCATGACAGACACACAGACAGGGAGAGAGAGACAGAGACACAGGCAGAGGGAGAAGCAGGCTCCATGCAGGGAGTCTGACATGGGACTCAATCCCGGGTCTCCAGGATCAGGCCCTGGGCTGAAGGCAGGGGCTAAACCGCTGAGCCACCCAGGCTGCCCTAGATTTTTTTTTTTTTTTTTTTAAGTAATCTCTGCGTGTGGGACCCAGACCCACAACCCTGAGATCAAGAGTCACATACTTCGGGGGCGTCTGGGTGGTTTAGTTGGTTAGGCATCTGTCTCAGGCTTGGGTCATGATCTCAGGGTCCTCGGACAGAGTCCTGCATTGGGCTCCCTGCTCAGGGCAGAGTCTGCTTCTCCTCTGCTCCTTCCCCCGCTTGTGCTCTCTTTGTCTCTGACAAGCAAATAAATAAAATCTTAAAAAAGAAATAAATAAAAATGTTATTTATTTATTTGAGAGACAGGGAGAGTGGGAGGATGAGCAGAGGGAGAGGGGTAAACAGACTGGATGCCAAGTGTGGATCCTAATGTGGGGCTCAATTCCATGACCCCAAGATCATTACCCAAGCCAGATGCTCAACACCTGAGCCACCCAGGCACCCCCCAGTTTACCATATTTGTTAGTCATAAGAATATAGTTGGGAAGACAAAGGTAGGGAGGTTGTAAATTGCATTGACCAGAGTCATGGTTGAGCATGGAACTCAACATACCCCAATTCTGGACCAGGGAATAGTTCCTAAATACTAGCTATCTTTGATGGCAAAACAACAGTCCAGGGGTGTGGAGATGACTTAGATAAGCAAAATTTTTAAGAGACAATGTTAATAGTAGTAAAAATACTACTAATAAATATTAAAATGCTGTCCGATGTCTGCCCAGGAGCAAATGTGCTGGGCTGGAAGAACAGAGATGTCTGAGTTTGTTCCCTGACAGCAATGGTAACACTATCTTCCCAAACAGGGGAACCCTTTTGACTTCCCTCCGATCTAGTCACTGGCATTTCATTTGTTCATTCTACAAAATGTATTGAGCACTCACCACGTGAGGCCCTGGGCTGAGCACCATGAGGTGTGGACGGGTGGGGCTGACTCTGTCCTCACCATTGAGCAGAAGAGGCGCATATCTTGTGGATTTCAAAAGATTGCACGAGGGGATCCCTGGGTGGCTCAGGGGTTTAGTGCCTGCCTTCAGCCCAGGGTGTGATCCTGGAGTCTCAGGATCGAGTCCTACATCGGGATCCCTGCATGCAGCCTGCTTCTCCCTCTGCCTGTGTCTCTGCCTCTCTGTGTCTCTCATGAATAAATAAGTAAAATCTTAAAAACAACAACAACAACAACAAAAAATTGCAGAAGGGCCTGTAGGCTTGACTTTCGCAAGATTCAGCTCTGCCAACTCTAAGTCTTGCCTGTGTGTTGTGAAGACAAAATGCAATAATTTCCTTGACAAGTACTTGGTGGGTACGGAATGTACTTTATCTGCTTCTGCTGCAAGGTTCAAGTTGTGCAGAAGGTGAGCCTTCACTGCGTCTGTGAGGGGAGGAGTGGGTTTAGAAGGAGCCCACATATCCCCCTAGGGCCCCTCCCTGGGCTTCTTCTGGTCTGGGAGGTGTTGTCTAAGCACCTCACTCTGGGCCACATCCCACTGCGCGGATGAGAAATGGGCCCAGTCAGGGGAAGTGGCTTGTTCAGGTCATGGATCAGGACCTACATATCCCTAGGCCTGGCCTAGTGAGTCTCTGCAGGCTTCCCGTCTGGGGCAGGGAGGGTTAACCTGACACTGCCCTAGTCCTCTGTCTCCCTTCAGCCCAGAGACGTTCTCAGGGAACACAGGGCAGAGCAGAATTTCCTGCTTCTTCAGATGGAGGAAGAACCTCAGAGCAGCAAAGACTTCATCCCACGCTAGGCAAGCGCCTCCACTTTCCATGCACACCCACGGCATCTTTGCTCATGCTGTTCCTTCTTCATACACCCTAACCCCACGTTCTCACTCTCGCTAACTCCGCTACTTCACAATTCACGTGGATATTTATCTCTTCCAGGAAACCTCTGCGCCTGTGCCCAAGCGACTCTCCTCCCGGTCCTCAATCGGAGTATTTGGGGCACATATTTTGAATTCCGAGCTCTGTACCCCACATAGTTTTTATCCCAGTGCGTTAGAGCCAAGTAACTTCAATGCTCAGAGGTGGGATGCATTTGCAGAATGATTAATGCTATTTAATTCAATTCAGTAAATTTACCGAGCATCTTCTGTATGCTAGAAACGAATAGGAACCTGTCCCAAAGGTGAGGGAACAAAGGCCTTTGAGCCCACGTCTGATCCTTGTTAAGTATTGGCTACTGAGGCCAAGCAGTGTCTTTCAGGAACATCCTGAGGGGAAAATGAGGGCCTCTTGAAGAGAGACTCCCCAAGTCCATCATGGGGCTCCCCCAACCGTTTCCCACGTAGGTTCTCAGAGTGGCCCTCCCTAAGCCTTAAATCCAGCAGGGACCGAACGAACTGCGGCCGGGGACCCCAGAGCGGGAGGAACGGCTCCCCCGGCGCCCCCTTGCGGTGCTCTGCACCCAGGCCGCGCCCGGGGAGAAGCGCCCCGAGGGCACGGCTCGGCGTCCACGCCGCCTCCCACCCATCTCGAGTCCGGACACCGCGCCCGGGCGAGGGAGCCGCTGGTCCCGGGGCCCCGGGAACGCGCTCCTGCCGCTCAGGGCGGGGTCTGACGGCGGGGGCCGGGGCGGGGGCCGGGGCGGGGGCCGGGGCCGACCCGCAGCGGGGCGGCGCTGGCACCGCGCGCAGCCTGCGCTGACTCACGGAGAGGGTCCTGCGGGCGGCGCCAGGCGGCCGTGGGGATGCGGGGTCGCGGGAGCCGGAGCCGCAGCTAGAACCCGGATGGGCGGACCGGCGCCGCGCCCCACGGTGCTCTCCGCCCAGTGCACGGCGCCCCCCAGCGGGCGCGGGGGGCTCGGCAAGCAACGCCACGCGCGCGGGTCCTCGGATCCAGCCCCCCGCGCGGGACCGCGGGGACAGGAGTCTTCGGCGCGGCGGGGGCGGGGCGCGGCGGGTGGGCAGGGCGCAGTGGGGGGGGGGGGCGGGCTAGAGCGCAGCGGGTGGGCGGGGCGCGGCGAGGGGGCGGGGCGTGGGGGCGGGCCAGAGCGCAGCGAGTGGGCGGGGCGCACAGGCTGGGTGGGCCAGAGCGCGGCGAGTGGGCGGGGCGTGAGGGGCGGGCCAGAGCGCAGCGAGTGGGCGGGGCGCAGCGGGTGGGCGGGGCGCGGCGAGTGGGCGGGGCGCACAGGCTGGGTGGGCCAGAGCGCGGCGAGTGGGCGGGGCGCGGCGAGTGAGCGGGGCACAGCGGGAAGGGGGCGGGCCAGAGCGCGGCGAGTGGGCGGGGGCGCAGCGGGGAGGGGGCGGGCTAGAGCGCAGTGAGTGGGCGGGGCGCGGGGCGCGGGGGGCGGGCCAGAGCGCAGTCCGGCGGGAAGCCGGGGAAGCCGCGGAAGCCGGGACGCTGGGTCCGAGATGACCGCCAGCAAACGGGTGGCGAAGGTAACGGCGGTCGGACGGCCCCTCCCTCGGCTCCCTGCCCCTTGCATCCCGCCCCGGCTCTCCGAGCGCGGTTATTTGTCGCCGTCGCCGCCGCCGCGTCGGAGGAGCGGGCTCCCGGAGGGGCGGGAGCGGGACCGGGGGGAGCGAGGGCGGGCGGGGGGCGGGGGCGCGGGTCGAGCGGGGCTGCCGCTGCGGTCCTGGGCTGTGCTGGGAATGGGGCTGCGCCGGCTCCCGTGGAGCCGAAACTGGTTTCGGTTTCGTTTCTTCTGCCAGAAACTTGGCCTGGCAATGGCCCGCGTCCCCCGGGGGTGCTAGAAAGGTTCCGAGAGCCGGGCGCGCCGCTGGGGTGAGGGGGTGGTTAGGCGCAGAGATAACGGGGAGAAGACCTTTGCCTTGGAGTAGCTCATGCCCCGGCCGGAGATGAGGCACCTACGTTTCTAGAGTCCGGGGAAGTACGGGGTGTTGAGTAGGGGTCAGGCACAAAGTCCCCTGGGTATTCTCCGGAGGAAACGCTGCCAAGGCGGAGCTGGAAGGCGTCCTGGAGGAGGTGGCGCGCGCTCGTCCTTCTACAGATGTCGTCGGAAGCCTGTCATGTGCTGGCTCCTGTGCTAGGAACTCGGGAGGCAGAGATGAGCAAAAATCTTGCCCCTCCCTCCTTGAGCTTTCTTTCCAATCAGGGACACAGTTTGCAGATTGACTTATTTTTGAGAGAGAGAGAGAATCCCAAGCAGACTCTATGCGGAGGACAGAGCCTGAGCTGGGGCTGGGGCTGGATCCCACGACCCTGAGATCAGGACCCCAGCAAGCTGAAATCAGAAAGTCCATGCTTGGGGCCCCTCGGTGGCTCAGTGGTTGAGCGTCGTCTGCCTTTGGCTCAGGTCGTGATCCCAGGGTCCTGGGATGAGTTCTGCATCGTGCTCCCGGCAGGGAGCCTGCTTCTCCCTTTGCTTCTGTCTCTCTGTGTCTCATGAATACATAAATAAAATCCTTAAAGAAAAAGTCCATCTTTAACTGTCTGAGCCACCCAGGGGCCCCTCCAGTCAGGAACACTATTTAAAGTGAGGTCCGGGAGGATGGGAAGTGGGCAAACTTAAGGGTGGGAAAGCCCAGGGTGTTTGAAGAACTGGGGTGTAGCCTGCATGTGGGCAGAGGTGGGGAAGCAGGAGCAGTCGTGGTGAGGTGGGTCTGACATGCCCTAGACTTTGTCTTGGAAGTGCCCCTCCAGTGTGTAGGGTGGGGGCAGGTTTAAGGGGGGTGAAGAGGACTGCCGGCTCCTCTGGACCTTTGAGAAATAGAAGGTCTCAGATTGGGGCCTAGAGCTGGCCAAGCCCAGAAGAGCTGAAATCTGGAGGTTAGCAACAAAAGGACGCGGAAGGTCTTTCTAGTCAAATGGGAAAGGGCTGGGAGCCAGTATTTGCCACACTGACATGACTAAGTGCCAGGCTATTTACATTAGTTCATGAAGTTCCCACAGCAACTTTGTGTGAGATAAATTTTTACAAATGAGGAAGTTGAGGCTCAAAGAGAATAACTCGGTTGTCCAGGGTCACCCAGGAGGGAGGGATAGGGCTGGACGTGGAGCCCAGGTAGGTGGCTCTCAACCTGCAGGCTCTTCCAATGGCTTCTTTACTTTCATTTTCTGTTCCTCGGAGTCAGGTGGTTTCCTAACCGGCCTCAGGAAAAAACGGGGCGTCTTAGCTTGAGTTTCACTATCCTCAGGCTTGCAGCATCTTTGGCAGAACTCTTCTACAACCGAAAGGTCCAAGTGATCCCCGTTATAGTAAAGTCAGGAAGATGTCCATTCCAGAGCTTCTCTGTTTGGCTTAGGGCTTCGTTCCTTTTTTTCTTTTTTTTAAACTATGTCTGTGAGGTGATGGCCCTCACTTTTTTTTCCTTTAGATTTTATTTGTTTATTCATGAGAGACACAGAGAAAGAAGCAGGAGACACAGGCAGAGGGAGAAGCAGGCTCCCTGTGGGAAGCGCCATGCAGGACTCGATCCCAGGACTCCGGGATCACGACCTGAGCCAAAGGCAGACGCTCAACCACTGAGCCACCCAGGTGTCCCTAGGGCTTCCTTCTTGCCAGAGGGTCATAGATGTTACTGGAGCTAGGATTCATGGTAGCAGGTGCTTCTACTTGGGGAGTAAAATATAATTGAGGGGTCATAGACTCTGGGTACAAGGCACAAGAAGCAGTTTGTTGGTATGAACAGAGACGGAGTATGGGCTGAGACACAGGCGATGAGGCCAGGGTTGCGTTTAGATGTTGGGGGTGCAGAGAAAGTTCACGTGGTCCACAGCCTGAAGAGCCCCTCCCAAGCTGTGGACTAAGTTTGAGATTTCTGTCTTCCTTTTGTTTGTACCACCATTTCTCAGCCTTGTCACTATTGACATTTGGGGCTGGGTAACCCCTTGTATGATGTCTGTCAGCATCCCTGGCCTCTACTCACTAGATGCTGGTGGCACTTTCCTGCAACAACCCAAAGTGGCTGTAGGCATTGCCCAGTGTCCGCTGGAGGGGTGGGGTCAAATTGGCACCAGTTTGAAAACCAATGGTTTGGGACCCCTGGGTGGCTTAGTGGTTGAGTGTCCACCTTTGGCTTCAGGTCGTGAGCCCAGGATCCCAGGATTGAGCCCTGTATCCAACTCCCCACAGGGAACCTGTTTCTCCCTCTGCCTGTGTCTCTGCTTTTCTCTTTGTGTCTCTCATGAATAAATAAATGAATAAAATCTTTAAAAGAAAAGAAAACTGATGGTTTATAATAACCATTTGGTGTTCCAGAGGAATATGACATGTCCTTGGATGTCTTTTTATTTGTTATTCTTGTTGTTTTGCTTTCTAAAAAAAAAGGTCTGTTGTCCTACAGGATGGACCCCAAAAAGGGAGCAGGGTTCTTTGGTCAGATTTTTTAAAAAGATTTTATTTATTTATGCGTGAGAGACACAGAGAGAAAGAGAGAAAGACAGAGACACAGGCAGAGGGTGAAGCAGACTCCATGCAGGGAGCCTGACATGGGATTCGATCCCGGGTCTCCAGGATCACGCCCTGGGCTGAAGGCAGGCGCCAAACCACTGAGCCACCCAGGCTGTCCTTTGGTCAGATATGTTTGAGAAGAACTGCGTGCTGTGGGCTCACATCTTGGAGATTCACGATGCACAATAGCATATTAAAGGTTCTGGGAAGTCCTGCAGTAAAGAAATCTGTTTAGCTTTGTGTTTTCCAATGTACTTGACCATAGAACCCTTTTCCATCCATAACTCTTAAGCATGGGGCACACCATACACATTTGCTCTCACTGGGCCCTCTGCCTTGGTGCCTGTCCCCTTCTCTGCATGGCGGACTCCTGTGTACTCTGCGTGGCCTGGCTCAGTGGCACCGTATGCAAAACCTTCCTGCTCCCCTGTCCTGTCCTTCCCTATTGTGTGTGCGCACACGTTCCTCACACAGTCACATTCATGTTTCTGCCAGTACCACAGGGAAGTTTCTGAGAGTGGGGCCCTTCCCACTCCAGTGTCAGTAGAGGATGCCCTGTAACGGGCTGGAGGGCGAATCCAGTGATATGCAGGCGCCTGGGCCACATCCTGGGGTGGCGTGGCTGGGGCAGGGGTGTGAGTCACTCCTTGTTCCCTTGTTTCTCTGTTTGGAGTGTAGAGTTATCCTGAGCTACAGTCAGCCTGAACCATCTCCCTTGCCTGGCCCTGGTCTGGAGGAGTTTGTCATGAGCACATAAGGGCCTGTTGTCATGCTGGACACACAGTGGATGCCTTGGGAAGAAGGGAGGGAGGGAGAAAATGAGGACCTTGTGTCTCTCCAGGGAGAGAGCGAGAGGACAGAGGTGTCGTATGTAGTATCTTGGTTTTAGGAGGAAAGGCTCCAGATAGAGTTTATTTCCGAGTGGTCATAATGTCTGGAAACAAGGATCATGCATCCCCCCCTCCACTTAGTACCTAAAGAGATTGGTGAGGCTTAAGGCAGATAAGTTACTTAAAACACTCAGCACTGTGCTCGACACATTCTTTTTTTCTTTTTTTAAGATTTTATTTATTCATAAGAGACACACACACAGAGAGACAGAGGCAGAGACACAGGCAGAGGGAGAAGCAGGCTCCACACAGGGAGCCTGACATGGGACTCGATCTCTGGACTCTGGGATCATATCCTGGGCCGAATGCAGGCATCAAACCCCTGAGCCACCCAGGCGTCCCATAAAATCTTTTTTTTAAAAAAAAATTTATTTATTCTTTGAGTGAGACAGCGTGTATAAGCAGAGGAGGGGCAGAGGGAGAGATGCAGACTCTCCGCTGAGAAGGGAGCTGGATGTGTGGCTCAGCCCCAGGGCCCTGAGATCATGACCTGAGCTGAAATCAATAGTCAGACACTTGGGCAGCCCAGATGGCTCAGCGGTTTAGCGCCGCCTTTGGTCCAGGGCCTGGGATTGAGTCCCACCCTGCATGGAGCCTGCTTCTCCCTCTGCCTGTGTCTCTGCCTCCCTCTCTCTTTGTGTCTCTCATGAATAAATAAATAAAATCTTAAAAAAAAAAAGTGTCAGACACTGAGCCACCCTGGAGCCCCCGAGCCTGGCACATTCTAGGTGCTCAGTAAGGACTCTTTGCCAGCTCCTGTCCCAGAGGGTGTCCTTTGGGACTTGGGACAGCTTGCTGCTGGGACAGGCAGGCAGATGGGGGGCTGAAGTAGGGGAGGCTAACCCTCTGCCCACTGCTGTGCCCCCTGCAGGAGCTGGAGAGTCTTCAGGCAAAGCTTCCCCCCTACCTACGGGACCTGTTCAGTGATGATGCGGACGTCCTGGTGTGGCATGTGCTCCTCCTGCCCGTGAGTGTTCCTGGGGACCATGGCTTTTGTTTGGGATAACAGGCCAAGGACATAGGGAGGCTTAGGACTACTTCAGACTTTACCCTGCCTAGAATCCTTTTCTTGCCCGGAGACCAGTCATGGGCAGAGGTCTCTGGGTTGATTGTTTCTGAGGTCGAAGCAGGCTGATGAAGAGGCTGAAAGACTTCTGGATTTAGTAGGAGACTCTTTCCTCAAACCAGTAGTCACCAAGCCCGCCACACAAGTGTCAGCAAACAAATGACATCGAAAGAAGGAAACAGATCCCTTGGATCTTTGTCAAGGGATAGGGATAAACTTCCTGTTTTTCACAGTTGGCGGAATTTGACCTCTCAAACCTACAATGTATTTTGCTTTCTTTTAATGATCATATTTCAGACAACTTTTTTTTTTTTTTTTAATTCCAGTGTAGTTTGCATACAGCGATATGTTAGTTTCAGGTTTGCAATGTAGGGATTGGACAACTACTGTTAGGTGTGACTACGTAGGTAACTCTTCTCTGATTTTGATTTTTCTCCATTTATGAGATCTCTCTCAATAAAATCTCCCCTGAAAACCATATTCTAGAGGACCTGTCTGACTGCCAAGATTTCTATTTTATCATTAATAGATGGACAGTGTTTTCTACGGGACAGTCATCTACACACCTTTAGTTTTGTGAACATAAAAATTAAAACAGTGAACATTTTTGGTAGCTCTTTGGAATATAAAGAGAACAATTCACTGGATTATTTATTTAGGACTTCTTACTTCTTACTTCTTTAGGATTTGGACAACGCAGTGTCCTGATTTAGGCCATCTTCTCTTTAACTGATCTGTAGTCTTGAAAAGGGGAGAAAGGCTGGAGTCGGGGCCACATATGGACGTCTGTTGTGTCCTGTGGGCTGCTAGGTTCAAGCAACCCATTTACCTGGCTTGGAGTAAGAACACCTGCTCTGGACCTCAGGTGCCAGAGGATGAAGGTGCCAGAAGGTGCTCCAGGGACGGATTAGATCCCAGGGAAGCTAGCTCTGAGGTGGATGAGTCAAAGTTGGGGAGCAGGTCAGAAGGAAGAAGGTGGACGACAGGGATACTCGGGGAAGGTCCCATTGCAGTGGATACTGTGAAATCAGAAGGCCCTATTGTTTGGCAAGACAAAGTGGTTGGTTTTCTGGTCTGAGCACAATTCCAGTATGTGGAGGGCATGCCCTGCCTCACCAGCAAGCAGTTCTCAGGACACCAGCTGGTGTCTTCCTCTTTAACTCCCTTCTGACACTATCTCCCTGGAGATAGCGTCAGATCACACAGATTACGGCCCAGTCCCACGAGACTGTCCCCTCTGCACACACTCTCCAAACTCCTCTCAGATATCAGTTGCAAGTCCAGCTGCTTCTGACCGAATGGTTATAAATCAGAGATTCCCATGACCCCTTCCTCAGGTTCAGTTAATCTGCTGGGGTGGTGCACAGAATGCAGAGACATTTTCCTTTTACTAGATGAGCGTATTTTCTGAAAGGGTATAATACAGAACAGCCAGATGGAAGAGATGCACAGGGCCAGGCATGGGGGAGGGCACGGGGCTTCCACACCCTCCCCAAGTGCACCACTCTGCCCAAACCTTCACCTGTTCACCAGCCCAGAAGCTCCCTGAAACCTGTCTTTTTTGGGTTTTTGTGGAGGCTTCATTCCATAAGCATGAATGATGAAGTCATTGGTCATTGGCCATTGGCGATTGAACTGTAGTCCTTCTCCCCTCCAACCGTCCAACCCTGTGGTTGGCTCCCCAGCTCCAGCCCCATCCTTAGGTGTTTCCAAAAACTATCTCATTAACATAACATTTGGGTCACTCTCAACACTTGGGAAATTCTAAGGGTTTTGAGAGCTGGGAGCCGGGGAGCTATGGACAAACCTGAGAAATATGTCTGAATGACCAAATATATATTTCTTTTTCTTTTCTTTTTAAAAGATTTTATTTATTTATTCATGAGAGACATACAGAGAGAGGCAGAGACACAGGCAGAGGGAGAAGCAGGACTCTACCCAGGACCCCGGGATCACAACCCAAGCCAAAGGCAGGCGCTCAACCACTGAGCCACCCAGGTGCCCCTCAAATATATATTTCTTATAAATCACAGTAGCACAGTAGGTGTGCTCCCAGAAACTAGCCAGAGACCTTCCATCCATGCAGAGGTCCTGAACAAGCATATTGGTTGGGAAGATTGATGCAGAACAGCCAGCTAAGGGGGCCCCCAAGTGTCTGGTGAAGCCATAAAGGAGGCGTGGTTGGGAGGCAGGGGAAAGAGAATCCAGAAAGGTCTGTGGGGCAAGCAGACAGATGGCCCTTCAAAACCTCCATCTCAGTATATACGCTTACCAAGGTGGCCCCCCTTGTTACTTCATATCAGGGAGGCTGACGGTGGGACGAGCCTTGGGAGCTCCTGGTAAGAGTTCCCATTCACTGAGAGCCCCTGTGGCCTGAGCACTGTTTCCAGGATACTGCCTGAGCAGTCATCCTGCAGTCCTCTCAACCACCCCACCAGGAAGCCTGGCATCTTTTACAGAGATGAGAGGGAATGGAAGCCGAGGGGGCTGAGTGGTTCGTCACACAGAAGGTAGCACAGGGTAAGGTGGCAGGGCTCTGGGGATAGCCACACACTTTCTCTAAACCCAAAACTTAGAAGGAAATCAGACTTTCTCAGCCGACCCCAAGGTACGGTGTGAAGCCATCGGGTGGTCCAACTTCTTCATGTCACGGATGGGAAACTGATTCCCTGAGGAGCTCCCAGCCACACCGCAGGCCCGAGGCAGAGCTGGGGCAGCTCCTGGGGCCGCTGCTCCAGGGCTCCGCTCTCCTTCCCCATTAGGGCCCTGGAAGCTGGCATGCACCCCTGCAGGCAGGACACACCGGTGTTCTCCATCCTGTCCTGAGGCTTCACCCTTGGCCCTGTCTCTACCTCACAGGCCAGGGCTTTTTTTTTCTTTTTCCTTTTTTTTATTTTTTAATGATTTTATTTTATTTATTTGACAGAGAGAGAGCACCTGCACCAAGCAGCAGGAGCAGCAGGGACAGAGGGAGAAGCAAACTCTTCACTGGGAAGCCTGATACAGGGCTCATCCTAGGACCCCCGATCATGACCTGAGCCAAGGCAGACGCGTAACCAGCTGAGCGCCACCCCCCACACCATCCCCAGCACCTGCCAGGGCTCTTCTTATCAAGAATAGAAATGCTGAGGGGATCCCTGGGTGGCTCAGTGGTCTAGTGCCTGCCTTTGGCCCAGGGCGTGATCCTGGAGTCCCAGATTCGAGTCCACGTCGGGCTCCCTGCATGGAGCCTGCTTCTCCCTCTGCCTGTGTCTCTGCCTCTCTCTCTCTCTTGTCTATCATGAATAAACAAATAAAATATTAAAAAAAACAAAGAATAGAAATGCTGAGACATTCTCCTCATCAGCCCTTAGGCCATCCCTTCTTCTATCTCAGACCCTCCCAGGACCACGATGGCTCCCGTTTTGCCCTCTGCTAAATGAAGAGGAGCTCTTTTAAAACCTTGACCCTGGGTTTAGATCTGTAGGTCATTCTGGCTGTCTTTGTCTTGTCTTCTCAGTAGAAGTTTCTGAAAGGAGCTGGAGCTTTGGAACCAGCAGGGAGCCCCTGTGCCCTTGTGCTGGGGTCACCTGAGTCCTCAGGCTGCTCACTTCTGGGAGCGTAGACTAGTGCTTATGTGTGGGGATGTAGGGACGACCGTGCTAGGTTCCTGGCCAGCGCACCACTGTGGCCCTGGCAAGCTACAGTGAACTTGAGTTTCCTCATCATAATATAAATGCTAGTAGCGGTGAGTTTTCATAATACTTCCTGTATTGGGACACCTGGGTGGCTCAGCAGTTGAGTGTCTGCCTTTGGCTCCAGGCATGATCCTGGGGTCCCAGGATCGAGTCCCACATCGGACCCCCTGCATGGAGCCTGCCTCTCCCTCTGCCTGTGTCTCTGCCTCTCTCTCTCTCATAAATAAATGAATAAATAAAATCTTAAAAAAAAATACTTCCTGTATTCTCCAAAGGTAGTGCTTCCCATGTGAAGGCCCTGTTCTAAGGCCTTAACATAAATGAACTCATTTACTACTCACATAAGCTCTGTGAAGAAGCCTATTATTATTCTCATATAGAAGCACAGAGAGGTTAAGTTACTTGCATAAGATCACACAGCAAGGGGATAGCAGAGCCAAGATTCATCCTGAGGCAGAGTGGCTCCAAAGGCCATGTAATCCCTACCTTCCGCTGCGTGGACTAATGTGTGTCAAGCCCTTCACATAAGGTGGCACAGAGTAGATGCTCGGGAGAGCTTTTAGGTTGTTCAGAGTCTGGAGGGTCTGGCTCCTGGCAACCCCAAACCCCCAGTCACTCCAGCCCCTGATTTCTTTCTTTAAGAATTTTTTTTTTTTTAATTCTGGTAAAAGTACATGATAACACGATTTGCCATTCTAAGCCTTTTTTTCTTTTTAAAGATTTTATCCATTTGAGAGGGCGGAGGGGAGCAGTGGGGCAAGGGAGATGGACAAGCTGACTCCATGAAGAATGCAGGGTCCAACTCAAGACTCGATCCCAGGTCCCCCATCTCATGACCTGAGCTGAAACCAAGAGTCAGATGTTTAACTGCCTCACCGACCAAGCCACCCCGGCGCCCCCCATTCTAACCCTCATGTTTATAGTCAGCGGCACTCAGTATGTTCCCATTGTTGTGCGACTATCCCCATGGTCCACCTCCAGAACACTTTCATCTTTCCCTTCTGGAACTCTGTACCCATGAAACACTGACTCCCCATTCCTGCTCCCCACCCCACTCAGCACCTGCCAACTCATTTTCTATTTTATGGCTGTGAATCTGACTCCTAGGTACCTCCCCCGAGTGGAGTCCTATAGTATTTGCTCTCTTTTTTTCTACCTTATTTCACTTAGCATAACGTTTTCAGAGTTCATCCACATTGTGGCACTTTACCATTCTTCTTTTTTTTTTTTTTTAAGGTTTTTAAAATTATTTATTTATTTATTCATGAGAGACACAGAAAGAGAGAGGCAGAGACACAGACTGAGAGAGAAGCAGGCTCCTGCAGGGAGCCTGATATGGGACTCGATCCCAGAACTCTGGGGTCACACCCTAAGCCAAAGGCAGACACTCAACCACTGAGCCACCCAGGCGTCCCTTACCATTCTTTCTTAAGGGTGAGCAACATCCTATCGTACATATAGGCCACACTTTGTTTACCCACTCATTCATTGAGGGGCATTTCAGTTCTTTCAACTTTTTGCCCCTGTGAATCATGCTGCTGTGAGCACAGGTGTACAAGTATCTATTGGAGTCGCTGCTTTCGGTTCCTTTGGGTACGTACTTGGAGCTGAAACTGCTGGATCTTATGCTAATTCTATATATTTTTTTCAAGATTTTATTTATTTATTCATGAGAGACACACAGAGAGAGAGAGAGAGAGGCAGAGACACAGGCAGAGGGAGAAGCAGGCTCCATGCAGGGAGCCCGACGTGGGATTCCATCCCGGGTCTCCAGGATCACGCGCTGGGCTGAAGGCAGTGCTAAATCGCTGAGCCACCCACGGATCCCCCTAATTCTATGTTTTGATTTTTAAGGAACTGCCATGTAGTTTTGCACAGCAGCTGCACCATTTTACATCCCCGAGCTCCTGACATCTTAGCATTTCATTTTCTCCATGTCCTCTCACCACTAATAATGATGTTCTCCATCACTTGCTCACTGTGCCCACAGAGAAGATATCTGTCCTTCCTCCTCCCCTAATTCTCAGATGACCGTTGGTGACAACATGCAAAGACCTTGAAGGTATTATGTGAAGTGAAATAAGTCAAGCAGAGAAAGACATGCCATGTGGTCTCTTATATGTGGAATCTAAAGAAACAAAACCCAAAAAACTGAACTGACAGAAAAGGAGATCAGGTTCTGGTGTTTATCGGAGGCAGAGGGGGGTATATGGAGGGAAGTGGTAAAAAGGTATAGACTTCAGGGTCTCAGTCAGGGAAGCATCTGACTCTTGCTCTCAGCTCAAGTCTTGATCTCAGGGTTCTAAGTTCAAGCCCCATGTTGGGATCCACACAGGATATGGAACCTACTTAAAATGTTTTTCAAAAATAAAATGTGTAGGGGTGCCTGGGTGGGTCAGTTAATTAAGTGTCTGCCTTCAGCTTGGCTCATGATCCCGGGGTCCTAGGATCAAGCCCCACATCGGGCTCCCTGTTCTGGGGGGGAGCTGGCTTCTCTCCCTCTGCCTGCCGCTCCCCCTGTGTGTGCTCTCTCCAATAAACAAAAATCAAATTTTTTTTTTTTAAAAAAGGTGCAGACTTCCATTTATAAGATAGGTAAGTGCTGAGGACACACAGCATGGGGACAGTAGCTGACACTGCTGTGTGGCACACAGGAAAGTAAGACAGTAAATCCTAAGAGTTTTAATCACCAGGAGAAACTTTTACCTTTTTTCTTTTTCTTCTTATTGTATCTCTATGAGAAGATGGATATTAGCTAAGCCCATCGTGCTCATTTCACTGTGTATGTAAATCAAACCTTTGCGCTATACACCTAAAATTTATGCGGTGATATCTGTCAATTATTTTTCAGTAGAACTGGAAAAAAGTTCATTATTGGGGAAAAGAAAAAAAAGGAGGTGGTTCTTAGAGCTCATCTAGTCAAACTTGACCCAATTTTCGAATGAGGAAACAGACTCAGAGGTGGGGGTGGCTGGCCTGCAGTCAGTTGCCCAGCAAGAACCAGGGTCCGATTTTTGTAACTCCCAGGCCAGTGTTGTTTTGTGACTCGACTCTTCCACGAATCTGTGGCTCAGTCATCAAGTGCGTGCAGGTGCCATCTGTATCCATTCATGGTCCTACCTGGGGGTATAGCAGAGGATGCTGGGAACCCAGGGTAGGGTGGGGAGGAGGGGAGCCAGACCAAGGCCCTAGGAGGAAAACCATCTTTCTGGAGGAGACATGTCTTAAAACAGAGCTTAACCTTCTGTTGCACAGGAGAAACCACCCTATAACCTCAAGGCCTTCCACCTGCGCATCAGCTTCCCCGAGGACTACCCGTTCAAGCCCCCCACGGTGACCTTCACCACCAGGATCTACCACCCCAACGTGGGCCATGACGGAGATGTTTGCCTGCCCATCATCAGCAAGGAGAACTGGAATCCTCACACCAAGGCCTGCCAAGGTGGGACTGGGTCTCCCCTAACAGGACGGACTGATCCTGGATTCAGGGTTATGGGACTGGTTTTGAGGCAGGAAAGCCCAAAGAAGGGGAAATAAAGATTGCAGGTCTCAGCCTGTCTTTGGGCAGAAGGGATGCATCCTGAGATCCTGGGCTGGCTGGCCTGGTGCTGCCTCTGCTCGTCTACCTGGGCAGGTGTAACAGAGCAGCATGGTTAGGGGTCATGGGAGAGAGAAGCCGTAGGCTCTAGGGGGAAGCACTCTGGAGCTCTGTCTGCGGACCTTGGTGAGGTCTGCTCCTCCCCAGGCTTGGTGCCATAATGACAGTCGAGGGGATTGGCCCAATGATGGCAGTACACGTCGATTAAGCCCTTGGAGGACCATGCTGGGAGCTTCGCACGCTGGCTTTGCCCAAATCCCTAGCAGCCCCATGTGCGGTGTCCCTGTCGCCCCGTTGTTTAACTAGGTGAGGACCCTGGGGCATGTGACAGGTCAAGCGCTCGCCCGCTGTTATACAGCTGGCAAGTGGCCGAGCTGGGCTTCAAAGCCAGGCTTGGCTGACTCTAGGACAGCGCTCCCCAGGAAGACGTTCTGTAGAGAAAGAAATGTTCCATAGCCGCACAATGTGGTTCCCCAGTCAGTAGCCACGTGTGGCTCTTGAGCACCTGACATGTGGCTAATGTGACTGAGGAACTGAGTTCCTAATTGCAATTAATTTTAATTCGTTTCAAGTTATGTATCTGCACATGGCTAGTGGCTACCATAGTGGACAGTGTGTTTCTAGACTCCATGAGTGTGATCTGTGTGCAGAGTCTGTCTTGCTTCTGGACCAGCTCAGTTCTTCTTTTTTAAAATTAATTAATTAATTAATTAATTAATTTTTAAAGATTCTATTTATTTATTCATGAGAGACACAGAGAGAGAGAGAGAGAGGCAGAGACAGGCAGAGAGAGAAGCAGGCTCCATGCAGGGAACGCGATGTGGGATTTGATCCCAGGACTCTAGGATCACACCCTGGGCCGAAGGCAGGCGCTTAACCACTGAGCCACCCAGGCGTCCCTCTTTTTTTTTTTCCTCATTTATTTTTTTAAGAGACAGATAAAGAGAGAGCGTGCACGCTTGAGTGGGGGTGCAACTGAGGGGATGGGAGAGGGAGAGAAACTCAAGCAGACTCCCCACTATGCAAGGAGCCTGATGCTGGGCTTGATCTCATGCCCCTGAGATCAGGACCTGAGCTGAAATCAAGAGTCAAATGCTTAACTGAGCCACCCAGGCTCCACGACCAGCTCAGAATTCTTAGCCTTAGGAACAAGGATCCCTGGGGGGAAAAGGGGAGGGGAGATGCGTCCAGGGGGACTGTAGAGCGCTCTTTGCTTAGAACCCCATGTTTGTGTATGTTCGCATGTGCACATGCCTCAAGTGATGGGCCACTCCCTTCACCAGGTTCCCAGAGGAAAGATTGGGAGCCACTGGGCAGTCATGGTTTCCAGTCTTTAGTATCAGAACCCTTTTTCCCAAATAAAAGTTGATTTATTTAGAATCCTATCAAACAGAAAAACAGAGTGGTTCTTGTTGAAAAGGGGGTGAGACTCAGAAACCCCATTTATCTCATCAACCCCCATGATGGGAAGCTTCTCTGAAGCCACAGAACGTGGTTTGAAAGCACTGGTGCAGCCGGTCAGGGCTCTGGGCCCCATCAGTGAGGAATGAGGGCCATTTGACTTGGTCATAGAGTTATCATGGTCATTCCATCCAAGGAGATGGAACCTCCTTGGGAGTCCTCCACAGAGTGAGTATGGGATGCCGGGGGACCTAGGGGTGGGCTGCCATCGCCTCCTTCCCAGGGTCTTTCTCTCATCCTAATGTCCTGATCTGGCCTCTCTCCCCAGTCTTGGAGGCTCTCAGCGTGCTGGTGAATAGACCAGACCTGGGGCAGCCAGTTCGGGTGGAGCTCGCCGACCTGCTGACGCGGGACCCAGAGCTGTTCAACAGAAAGGCCCAAGAGTTCACCCTCCAGTATGGAGTGGACCGGCCCTCCTAACTGGTTTTGACCCCTCTCTGTTGCTGGGTCCTCTGTGTGATGGACGACACGTTTGACAGACTGGGTGCTAGAGCCCCTCTCGTTTGTTTCATGTTTTCCTTCATGGGTTGTTAATCATTAGTCTGTGTGTGTGTGTGGTGTGTGGTCCCATTCCCAGGTTCACCTGGCCACAGGTGAGCCTTTCCTGCTCTCTTTTTTTACCCCAGAGCCAGAGGAGTTCACGTTTGTGCAGTGACAGGCCAGCTCTCCAGCACTGTGGCCTGAAAATCTGGTCTCACTAATTGCTCTGTCTTACAGACACAGGTCACCTTTGGGCCAGGTGGCAGGAAACAAGCCCAGAAGGCAACTAGAATCTCCATGGGGCCCTGGCATCCCAGGGGGCAGAGGGGACATGGGGAGTGTGCATGGGAGAAGGATTTGTCTTTACAGTTGAGCAATTTGTTGAGTGATTGAAGTCAGACCGCTAATAGGTGTACTGTATGTTTAGATTTCAGTATTAAATGTTTCCTTTTCTACTGATAAATCACAAAATAAAGAATCTCGATCCTGGAAATCTGACTACATGGTTCTGTTTTTTTGTTTTTGTTTTTAAGATTTATTTACTTATTTGAGAGAGAAAGCATGAGTAGGGAGAGAGGCAGAGGGAGAGGGAGAGCATCTCAAGCAGACCCCCTGATTAGCGCAGAGCCCGAGGCGGGGCTGGATCTCACGACCCTGAGATCATGACCTGAGCCAAAACCAAGCTTTGGATGCTCAACCAGTTGAGCCACCCAGGCGCTCCTGATAACGTGGTTTTAAACTTTTTTTTTCTTTTTCTAAAGACTATTTATTTGAGAGAGAGAGAGAGCACATGTGGGCAGGGGGCTGGGCAGAGAGAGAGGGAGACTCTCAAACAGACTCCAGGCCGTATGTGGAGTCTGAGGCGGGGCTCATTCCCACGACCCCGAGATCATTGTGAGCTGAAACCAAGAGTCGGATGCTTAACCGGCTGAGCCACCCAGACGCTCCCGACTACATGGCTTTGAGACCACTTGCAATCCCATTCGGTTGCCAGTTCCTAGGGGCTAGCCTTCACGCTGGGAGGAATGTCCCCTTCCATCCAGTCTGGAGAGACCACAGGAACCATCTGCTGTCCACTCATCAAAGTCGAGGATGAATTTGGAGCCTGGCTGAGTGTTTGTTGAGAGGACGGAGTGGTCTCCTCAGGAGAAAGTGAGGCTGAGGGTTAGCTCCCATCTACTAAAAAGTGTGACCCCGTTGGCTCGCTGGGCTTTGAGCCTTGTGTAACCCCAAATACCATGGGGAAGGCTGGCCACGAGGGACTAGGCTGGTAACACGTCCACAGGGGTAGCGCCCCCGTTTTGCCGATGAGACTACTGAGGCACAGGGTGCTTCCGTGGAAGCCCAGGTCTGCTCTGCCAGTCAGGGCAGGGCCCACACCTCTTGCCACAGTACCGAGCTGGCTGGTTTTTGTTTCTGTGTTTTTCATGAGCTGTTCTTACCAGCCCATGAGCTCCAAATGGCTGGCAGAGGGAGACAGGACTATTAGCAGGAAATTATAAGCAGCTCAAGGCTTCATCTCTAATGAACAGTGGAAAAGCAAAAACAAGCCAGAACTTCAGCCCTCACTGGAGGGACTAACAACCTGAAGGAGGGACTTTCCGCGGGCGGTGGTGCTAAGCCGCTGGAGGCCGCTGCTTGCAAGAGACAGAATGTGGGGTGAGGGATTCACCCCAGGCCCTGCTAACCTAGTTTGAGATTTCTAGAGAATCTTCTATTCTAGCACCTGCCCTGGATTTTCTAATCTGAGAGAAGTGTGGAAAGGGAAGAGAACTGGGAAAAGCGCCACCAAAGGCTTGAAATGTACAAATGCATTGACTTTTGGCCTCACCTATGGAATACTTCAGTGACAGGCACCAGACAAGGCCGGACAAGGCCCTTTGCTCATTTCATTATCTCATTCAACCCTCACAACACCTCCTATTTTCCCTATTCACATGGTAAACTGAGGCTCAGAGAGGTTAACTCATTGGCCCAATGTCACATAGCTGCTTAGCCATGGGACCGGACCCGGGCCATTGTCCTTTCCCGAATGTCTGTCCTGATTGTGAGAAGATTGAGTTGGGTGAGGAGCCCCAGTGGCCGGGGTTTATCATTCCAGAGTGAGTGAGGTTCCTGGGTGGAGGATGGAGGTGCACTGAGGGGCCAGACAGGGTTTTATAAAAGTACATTTATTTATTTATTTATTTATTTATTTATTTATTTATTTATTTTTAAGGATTTTATTTATCTATTCATGAGAGACACAGAGAGAGAGAGGCAGAGACATAGGCAGAGGGAGATGCAGGCTCCCTGCAGGGAGCCCAACGTGGGACTTGATCCCATCGTGACATGGAATCACAGCCTGAGCCAAAGGCAGGTGCGCAACCACTGAGTCCCCCAAGTGACCCCATAAAAGTACTTTTAATGCATTTAAGACTCCAGTGCCACCTGCCCTTGTTCCAGCCCCAGCTCCGCTGCCTCCTGGCCACGGCTGCTCAGCTGGACACCCTGCCCACCTCCACCCACAGGGCCAGCCAGCTCCTCATTTCTTCTTGGTCTTCACCAGTCCTTTCTGCACAAGGCTGCGGTACAGCTCCTGAATGTAGGTGTAGACACACTTGGAGTCGGGCACTGCCAGCCGCACCATGTCGTCCACCTCCAGCAGCTGGGCGCAGTCGGCCAGTTTCCTGAGGGGCAGAGGTGGGGTGGCTGAGCAGTAGAGCCAAAGCTGAAGGATGTGGGAGCCAGGGGAAGGGGGGCAGGGGGACGGCCCAAGGGTGAAACCCACTGAATCGTGTTTGTTAGAGCTGAGAGGTCGTCTAGGTCAACCGGCCCACTGTACAGATGAGGTAACTGAGCCCCCGACAGTCCAAACTCCAGAGCAGCTTGGTCTGACCCCAAAGCCCGAGTTGTGAGTGCACCGTGCGTCCTCATGTGGGAGGGGGACCCCTGGTTTCTAAGTCTAGATCAACCCACCCCTCCCATGTGCTCGTCCCATCTGCCCTCCGGAAGGCCAGCCCACCCCCCTCGGGGGGTGGTTAGAGGATGGAGCTCCAATCCTGGCTGGAGGGCAGCTTGCAGCTGCACCATCTCCAAAGTCAGCAGATGCACGGTCTCCATCCTTCATTCAGTCTCTGCCTCTTTATCGAGGACCTACTATGTGCCAGTCACTCTCTGAGGGGATTCAGCACCACACAAAACCAAAAGTGCCCCACTCTCAGATTAGTGACATTCTCATAGTGGAAGATAGGCAGTAATCAAACGTGCTATGGATGGTATATCAGGTGGCAAGAGGTGCTAGGGAGAAAAGTAAGGCATGGAAGGGAGAAAGGGTGTCCCTGTGTTAAGGGGCATTTTCTAGCAGAGAGCTCAAGGAAGACCTCTTAGAAAGAGTGAATCATGTACGTGTCTAGGGGAAGAGGATTCCAGATGGAAGAAACAGCATGTGCAAAGGTCCTGAGGCAGGATTGCTTGGTGTGTGTGAGGAACATGGAATTCAGCAGCCAGTTCTGTTTTGGTAACTTCCCAGCTGCTCTTCGGGGCCGCGTGCTGCTCCTGGCTCTGCCGAGGCCCATAACCCGAGCAAACCACTGTCGGGCCTTGCCACCACATGCCAGGTGCTTTATCACCTTCTTGCCCTTGAGTGGTCTCGTTTACGTCTATCCTCTGTCCTAACGAGTGGAAGAGGAGCTGGAGACTCAGAGCACTTTGGTGATGTCCTCACAGCTGGGACTCAATCCCAGGCCTGCCTCTGGGGTCCTTGCCCCAAAGCAGGGCCTCCCAGCCTGTCAAACTTCAACGGGTGCCTGGCAGTAGGAGGGTCCAGGGTTCTGGCGGAAACCCTGTCTCGGAGCAGAGACAGCTGGGCTGAAACCCGCGCTGGACTGGCCTGAGAGCCGGGGGAGGGCACACGCTGGAGGATCCCCAAGGACGGGACGCGCTGGCCGCAGCCAGTATGCTGATTTCTGCTGCTGGGGGTCAGGGTGCTGTCGCCCTACACGGGAGCAGCTTCCCTACCCCGGGCCCGAGGGGCAGGGCCGGGCTCCTCTGGCAGCACGGCTGACCGAGCCCACCGAGGGGCGAGTGCTGTGCCCCCACCTCCCAGGATTCTGTGGGAATCAGGTGGGCTCGAGAACAGGGGCAGAGGGGGTGATGGCCGTGGCAGGGGCCTCCTTACTTTGCACACGTTATCTTCACATAAAACCCGAAGAGAAGGGAAGTGGCTGCCAAGAGTCCCAGAGCCAGGGAGGAGGGGCAAGACACAAATCCAGCAGGTCAGCCCCTCCATCCTGCACCATCCTGCACCACTTGCGTCCCTACCCGCCTCCTTCCCTTTCACTGCCGCCCCAGGCCTCCTGGCAGCCTGTTGTCACCCAATGATCCGTTTTGCCTGCACAAGGCTCGGCCTGGCTTGGGACCACGGCAGGGCAGCTGTGGGAGGCCGGGGACACTCAGTTCCCACTGCTCACTTAGAGTGCTCGGCGCCTGCTGGGATCCCCACTTCTGTGCCACGGCTCTGCCAGGACCCTCTTGGGGGAGCCTGGGGTGTCGAGGGACCTCACTACTTGTAGCCGCCAAGAGGACAGAATGAGATGCCCCGAGGAAAGCCCTTAGCAGGAGGCCCGGCACCTAATGACCCATGGTTCGTGGGGCTTGTCATCATCATTAAAGGTGTTTCTGAACCCAGAGCAGGACAAGGCCCTCCTGACCCCCTCGGCTGCCCACCCCAGGGCATTCACTTCATCCCGTGGTGGGAAAATGTGAAACTGGAAGGAATCTTCTGGAATAGCAAGCCTGGTGGTTTTCGAATTGCATCCGTGGTGCCCTAGGGCCCCGTGCATGTGCCTCAGGGAACGTGTTGGGAAGGGTGTTGGGCTCTGAGCTGGTGCGCTCCAGGAACCACCCCCAGCCTAGAAAGGTTCCCTTTTGAGGGGTGACACTGATAGCCCATGAACTCCAAGCTGGGGAGTGAAGACAAGGAAGCGACAGAAAGTGGAAAATTGTGAGGTTAATGGATTAGAAGAACCCACAGGGTAAAAAAAAATCGCTTGGAGCGGGGGTGCTGACCTAAGTGAGTTAGAGGAGAGGGGTGGGGACAGGGAGAGAGCTCACGGTCTGAAGCCAGGATTTTAAAGGCGGTACAATTATTGGCAAAACCTCTAGGTCATAACCATGAGCAGGTGGCTGAGGAGAAGAGCGATCAGCTCAAATGACCAAAAGGCCGGTGGGTTGTAATGATTCCTCTTAACGGGTCACTTCGTCCAATGTCATCCAGGCTGCGGACAATTACCATTTGGGTTAGGACACGCTTTGCGCCCGCTGTGCCAGTTTCATTACGTACGAGTTAGAGCCACGAACGTCAAGCTCTACAAATGAGCTAATGTTTGAAGCAATATCTATGTTGCATAAGAAAAGTGTGATTTGGTTAAAGTTCTAAAAAAATAAAAATGAAAAGGCCCCCCTGTAATCTGTTTTACACATCGAGCATTCACTTAATCGTTCGCTTGAGGAATCTGCTGAAAAAGAACCCACCGCAAAGCACGGCTCTGCTCTGCACCTCTCGTTTTGCCCATGGGGGACGCGCAGGCCCAGAGAGGGGAACGTTGCTACCCTAGGCTTCCTCGCAGGTCGGTGGCCAGGCCTGGGCTAGACTGGAGGGCTCAGCGTTCCAGCCCAAAGTGTTGCTGATGTCCCCAGTGACTCACTCCCCGTTCCAGGCCTTTGGAGGTGCACTCATCTGTCCCCTGGGGGCATCAGAGTTGACCCCACTGGCAGCATCCTATGCATTGTCCATTTCTACCAGGTGGCTCAGGAGCCTCTCCCTGGGCTGGAGAGAAGGGGTGCTCCTTGGCATGTGCTCCTTGGGAGCCCTAAGGCCATCAGGGTGCAATCAGGCCTCCCCAGTCAGTAGACAGAGGCCTCTCGCTGAGGCCGGCTCCGGTGCTTTGGTGGTGGGAGCACCTGCTCCCACCTGCCAGGTCTTTCCCTCTCAGGTTCCTCCTTGGGCCGCGCTGTTCCTCACACTCATCTTGCTTTTACAGCCACCCCTGTCTCCATCCCACCACCACCCCTGGCATCCAGCCCTGTGAGCCTCAGCAATAAATCCCCTTCCAGATTCCAAGGGGGTTAATAATGATCATAAAAACAGTGCTACCCTCCATCATCACAGAGGAACAACCACTAAGATTCTCTTTCTGGAGCTTTTGCTATGATAGTGACTTCACCTAATTATTTACTTACTTCTCACCTGCGGAAGAGGAAACGTCATGCCCATTTTAAAGATCAGAATGCAAAGGCTCAGAGAGGTCCCAGAGCCTGTTCAAAATCACACAGCTAAGAAATGGCCGAGTCAGACGGTGGCCCCAAATCCCGGTCACCACCCTGTTTAACGGCAGGCCTGCCTCTTCTCTCTTTCTTACCCTGCCTGCATTTCCTTTAGGGCACCTCCCCGAGCCCCCCATTACACTTCACACGGGGGTGTGTGTTTATGACCTGCCTTGCCCTGTAGACACATGAGACTTTGCCGGGTTCACCCACTGCCGTATCCTGGCGATCCAAAAGTGTCTGCTGGACTCCCGAACGTGTGGCCGTCTGACCACCCCACTAGCCACCCCCCACGAGCCCAGCTGCGCCCTGGCGGCCCCGAGCTCCACCCCCCGAGGCTGCTGTCTGTGGCTGAGGCTTACTCTGCTGTGGAGAAGGCCAGGGTGAAGTTGTGGCGGCGCTGCGTGGGCTCCAGGGCAGCATAGTCAAAGGCATCAGGGAAGAACTTGTGGATGAGGGCGCAGAAGGCCATGCCGCTGCTCCAGCTGGAGGAGAAGTTCTGGATGTCCACGTGCTGCAGGAGAGCGGGCCCAGGGCAGGCCTCGGTGAGCCTCCGGCCGGATGGCCTGGATGCATCGCTCTGGGGCTTTGTGCCACTCAGACCCTCCCTGGCCCTGCCGCCCTGGGAAGGGTCCCCTGCTCCACTCCGGTCACCTGCTCAATGCCTACCTCGTAGTTTCTGGTCATGGCCCGGCACCACTCCAAGAGCATGTTCTTGACACCGCCAATGGCTGCTCCCGCTGCCTTAGTGTTTCGGAACAGGGCCGTGGGGCCTGAGGCTGCCCTGCAAGGGGAGGGATGAACACAGCCAGACCAGACAGGTGACAGGCCACAGGGGGCCCCATCAAGGAGGATCCCCAGCCCCAGACATCAGTCTTCCCTACCTTGGCCTGGACTGTTCCCAGGCCCTCGGGCCCTCAGGCCTCCCCACCCCACCAACCAGCCCACGGTTCCTGGGGAAGGCCCAGCCCAGCCAGCACCCTACCCGCCAAACTTGTCCACGATGGCTTTGCGGTTCTGTGCACGGGGCCCCCGGGGCCGGGCAGGGGCTGACACCCTGCGTTCTGGTGCCTTCTCTTTCTTCTTCTCCTGGGAGGCAGGGGGCTCTGTGGGACTCTGGGGCGCATCGCTAGGTGAAGACTCACTATGGAGGAGGTTCAGAGCAGTGTGAGAGGGGCTGGGAGCAGCCCCTACAGGGCACGGGGAGGGGGCAGGGGCAGGGGGCAGGGGGCTGGCTAGGGTGGGAGCTCCCTGCGGTCTAAAGAGGCATACGAAGTTGTGGCCCCCACTCCCGGCACACATTTCCTCTGTGCCCAGCACTGGGAGGGGCTGGAGGCGGAAGAAGGGGCTCAGTCTAGCTTTGGGGAGCGTGTGGTCTGCTGAGATGTGTGGGCAGAGCTAAGACAAGTCTGAGGTCTGGCCCGAGTTTGAATCCTGGCTTTGCCTCTTATTTGCTGTGTCATGACACTTCTCTGAGCCTCAGCCCCCTCATCTGTGAACTGAGGACAAGAGCAGCTACCTGACAAGGTGGCTCTAGGACTTGAGAAGGAAGGGGCGTGGAGAGCACCCAACTGTGTCTGCCATGTAACCGGCCACGTGCTCAGTGAACATTGACCTGTTATCTTTCCCTAAGAAAGTGGCACAGAGGGCATGTGGGTGGCTCAGTCGGTTAGGCCTCTGCCTTGGGCTGGGGTCATGATCTCAGGGTCCTGGGGTCAAGCCTGCTCCACGGGGAGCCTGCTACTCCTTCTCCCTCGGCCTCTCCTCTCTGCTGCTGCACTCTCTCCCTCAAATAAATAAATAAATAAAATCTTAAAAAAGAAAGCAAGTGGCACGGAGGTGAATTTCAGGTCAAAATAGGTTGATTCTTCCAATGAGTTAAGTTATGTAATGGCAAGAGAAGTCTCTCACTTTACCCAGCACCCACCAGGTACCACGCACTGTGTTAAGCACTTTATACCATTTTTAAAAATTGATCTCTATGCCCAGCGTGGGGCTCAAACTCATGACCCTGAGATCAAGAGTCACACACTCTACCCACCGAGCCAGCCGGGCACCCAAGCACCTTCCATATTTTATGTCATGGAAGCCTCACAATGATCCTACGAGGTAGGGACAGTTACAGAAGAGGAGAATAGTGACACGACCAAGGTCACACAGTGTTAAGTGGCAGAGTCATTGTCTGAACTCAGGGTCTCTGCTCATGCTCTGTGGGTAGTGATGGCACCACGGAAACAGGCCAAGCCACAAGATGAGGTGCCCCGTGACGATCTGCCAAGGATGCTGAGGAGGAGGCGTTAGCAGTGGAGAGGGAGCGGGCCAGGTATGCCTCCTGCTCCCTTTGCTCCCATCCTCCGGCTCCTTGGGTTTCCTGGGCTCTGCCCTGGGATGGAGGCTGAATGCCAGGAGTCCTGGAAAGTCTCAAGGTCAGGTCCAGGCAATGGTGGACTTTGAAGGGAGCATGTGGGCAAAGCAGTGGGGACTAGGGCCCAGAATTTGACATTACCTGGCTGAAGGACTGGTCTCTCCGGAAGCTGCCGCGTCTGGACCCACCCCGTCTGGAGGAGGGAACGGGAAGGATGGAGGGAGGCTGGAGCAACCATGATGAGCTGCCTGCACACCCCCTCAGGGCAGCCCCTGCAGCACCCCATCCCCACCGGCCCCTGGACTCACTCACCCGGGCTGAGGCCGCTGCCCTCCTCCGTGGGGCTCTCGAGCCATTCCTCAGGGGAGCTGGGGACCGCTCCTGCGCCCTCCTCCGACTCTCTCTCCACGCCCTGGTCCTGCTCTTCCTTGGGGCCACCTGGCTCCTGGAATGAACATGATCTGTGTGGGCTCATGGTCCCACAGACACCTGCCCAAGGCTTTGGGGGGACCTCAGGGAGATCTGGAAGGCAGCCCGGGCTCACACGGCTGCACCCCCAGCCCGGCTCTTGATGTCATTGGGAAGACTGGACTTGCCCAAAGGAATACAGTGGGGGCGAGGGGCTTACTTCCTGGGGTACCGGGGACTCCAGAATGCTGTGGGGGCCTCCTCCCTCCTCCCCTTTGCCTCACTCACTGCCTCCTCCATCGCATCAGCCTCCCGAGGTTCAGCCTCGGCCTCTGCCTCCACAGCAGCCTTGGTCTGTGCATCTGACCCAGCCTCCGGGGCACCAGCTTTCTCCTGGGCTTCAGCCGTGGGCTCCTCGGTCTTGTCGCTCTTCTCCTGAGAGGCTGTTGTGGCCTCCTCCTTCCCGTCAGCCTCCCTGGCTCCGGTCTTGGCCTCCTGCTCCCCAGCAGCCTGCGTGGGCTCAGCCTTGGCCTCATCATTCACACGGGCTTCCTCCTGAGATTCAGGCTTGGCCTCCTTCTCGTCAGCTTGCTGCTTCCCAGAGGCCAGCGTGGTCCCCAGGGCTTCCTCAGCCTCCTTGGGGCCAGGCTGGGTCTCTTCCTTCCCATCAGTCATCTCCTGAGGAGCCACTGTGCTCTCTTCCTTCCCGCCATCTTCCTTGTGCAGTTCAGCCTCCACTTTGGCTGCCACCTTGACCTCATCCAACCCGTTTGCTTCCCCCTGAAGTTCAGGTGATGTGCCGTCCTCAGCTGCTGCTCTTTCCTGCTTTCCTGCTCCAACTGGAGGTGTCTCTTTGACTGTTGGCTCCACTGAGCCTTTGGCCTCTTCTGCAGAGGCTCCACCTCCCAGTGTTTCCGGGGCCTCTGTGTTTGGGGAGACGGTGGTGCCATCCTCAGTGGGCTTCCCTTCCTTCTGCTCCATCTCTGGAAAGTGGGGACAAGCAAACCTGGTCATGCCCCCTCCCTGCATCAAGTGAAGACTCCTCCCTCACAGAGTGCTGGCCCCAGAGGGTGGGGGGATGAGGGGGGCTGGAGTCCTGCTGTTCAGTCCTGGGTCCCTCACCGTTTGGACATGTGACCTGAGCATCCACGTTCCCTGCAGTAAAATGAAGGGGTGCAGCGCTACTTCCCCCAGGGTGAGGTGTTGGGCCAAGTTGACTTGACATTAGATGGTGTTCAGGCTGTGGCTTGGGCTCTAAAGAACATTAGATCACATAATGCCTTTTCAATGATTTTGCCTCTTTCTGATTATGCCAATGAGATGGTTACAATGTGATCCTGCCATCCGGAAACAATTGCCCTTCTCCCCTTTTAATGGAGGTAGCTAGGGGTGCCTGGGTGGCTCAGAGGTTGAGTGTCTGCCTTCGGCTCAGGGCGTGATCCCAGTCCAGGGATCGAGTCCCACATCGGGCTCCCTGCAGGGAGCCTGCTTCTCCCTCTCTCTGTGTGTCTCTCATGAATAACTAAATAAAATCTTAATGGAGGTAGCTAGCCTCAGGCCCGGAGCCCAAAGCAGGCGGGAGTATCTAGAGAGAATCTAATGCACTGCTTTGTTTCCGTTGTATTTATTTTTACAGTTACTTTCTATTTCTGGCCCCTGATAATTGACTTTCCATTTCTAATGGTGATATAAACCTTCTTTTAAAAATGTATTCATCGGGTTTAAAAATAAGTTAACTCAAAGGAAGACATTCACCAAAGCGGAGCACAGGTGGTACAGATGTGCCTCAATCCCGGGGGTGGCGTAAAAATGCCTGCAATTTGGGAAACCCTGGGCCAGCTGCTCTCTGGGCCTCTGTCAGCCCCGCCAGCTGCCGCGGCTCCATCTGTGGTTCTCAGGAAAGGTGGGCCTGGACCTGGAAGAGTTTATTCGGGGGAAGAATAGAAACGTACTCTCATTAACCTCTGCCAGAGAAATCTGACCCTCTAACTGCCAGGGTGAGGCGGGGAGAGGGAGATTAATGTACCTTGACACGAGCTCTCCTATTCGAGTACTGTACATACTGTAGGATCTAGAAAAACAGGTGGGTGGGGGGACGGGGCCAGCTCCCTCATCCCCCTGCCCTTCTTGGGTATCTGTTTACAAAGAAAACAATCCTCAAATAGTGTTCAGGGCATGACTCAGGCAGTAAGAGTAGTAGGTACTCCTGTCACTGGCTAAAAATACCTCCTGCCCTCTGCCATCACTCTGGGTGGTGGCACCCGGGGCACCTGAGCAATTGGGGCAGAGGCAGGACGATGGGCGGGCTGGTGGCATGCCCCTCGGGGCAGGGCCCGGGGAGTCCCTGGAGTCAGTGCTCCCAGGATTTCCGAGGAAGCAGGCTGGGATATACGAAGACGTCCTCCAACTGCACCCCTCCTGCCAGAGCCCCTTCACGGTTCAGCAGCCCCAGCAGTGTATTAGGCGGGAGCTGGCTTGACCCCCAACTCCTAGCCACTCACTCTGAGGCCTGAGCAGACCCGTGGCTTCCTGAATCCTCAGGCTCCACTGACAATGACAGGACTGGTCTAGATCAGGTTTATCCAAACTCTTCTGCAGAAAACTAGGGTCTCCCAAGACATTAATAGGAGCTGGGGTGAGGGGAGGGATGTATTCTCTGGCTGAGGCTGTTCCAGCAACAGCCTACTCTCCACCCCTTGAGAGACACACAACTTTGTTGGCACGTAAGTGGGTTTCAGATACTCCACAGTAAAAGAAGCCTTCACTTGGCTTAGCTTTGTTTAACTCACTGTTCCCCGAAACTATTTGATCATGGATTTGCTTTTTCTTGCCTTATTTTCTTTTTGCTCTGCTTTTCCTGAGACACCTCGACTGCCATCTGGAACCGTGCCCTGGTTCTCAGAGGAAAGTGTGGCAAGTGCTGGCCTGAGTGATCCGCACAACCCCTCCCTGCCCTGTGCTCTTGTTTGGAAGGTGATGTGGAGCAGTGGCGAGAACCATCAGTTCTGGAGTCTTCCCACCATGAGATCCCAGCTCCCACGGTGCTGACCTTGAGCAAGTTATCCTGTCCTCTCTGGGTTGTGATTTCTGGAGATAAAAATCCCCTTGGATGATTAGGGAAGCCAATGCACAGAAAGTATTTTGAGGCGCACCTGGCATGAATGGAGCATCGGGACTCTATTTTATAATTGCTATTATTTTTAAGTAGGCTCCACGCCCAACATGGGCACATCCTTGAGATCAAGAGTCGCATGCCCTACCTGGAGCCAGCCGGGCACCCCCGAATGGAGCCCTTAGCACAAATCAGCTTGGAAGTTGCAGGTTGGCCTCTGTCTGTTAATGTTGGCCCTGACGGGGTCGTGAGGGCATTTGGTTGGTAAGACAAGGCAAAGAGGACTGAACACCAGTAAGATGACAACAGGCTCCTTTTATGCCTCCAAGTGCGGTGGTGTTTAGCTAAGACTTAGCAGAGCGCTGTAGCCATCCTGCCTTTGTCTACATGCTGCACACTGCAGAGGGTGGGGGGGAGGGAGGGAAGGCAGGTGCACGTGGGCACACACACCCACACACACACTCCTCGGCCATCCTGGGTGTTCATCACCTCAGCTTTCCACACCCCCCAGGCTTGTCCTAGTAGATAAAGAGTGAAGAACCCCAGAGTGTGAGAAGCCAGGAGACCAGCACCTACCCCAACACCAGCGATTCTACGGCAAGTTGCCAGCTTACCCTGCAGTGCCCTGCACATCTCACCCATTTTACAGATTAGGAATTTGAGTCTTGGGGAGTTGAAGTCCCCTAAGTAAAGTCACAGGAAGGTTCGAGGGCCCACCCATACCCAGAATCTGGGGCTCCTGACAACCAAGCTGGCATTTGTGCCAGAGATGCTATGCTGCTCCCACCAGCTCTTCGGCCAGTGTCCCCTTCAGAGGCTCTAGCCCAGGCCCAGGGGCACCCCACTGATGCCCAGGGGCAGCTGGGGGTGGCTGAGGAGGGCAGCTGTCTCTCCACGTGCACGGGAAGCCCTGTCCTCCGGCCCTCCCTCCCTTACCACCTCTACTCCTCCTTCCTTCCCGAGAAGGGGAAGCCTACGGCACCCTATTCTGTCCAAAGCAGCGCTGCACACAGCTCCCCTTCCCTCTCCCTGTCTCTTGGCTGGCTGGGAGAACAAGAACCCAGGAGCTTGAGTTCCAAGCCCTGAATAGAGGACGCTTGGTGGTTCTGTTAAGATCCCCCCACCCCCACCCCCAGTCTGTCTTCTGTGCTCCTGACGCTGCCACCATCCCTCATCCCAGCCAGTGACCCTCCCCTGGAGACACCGCTCTCAACTGCTTAGAGTCTGCCTCCTGCCCCAAGGGGACAGAAGTCCCCAGGCCCTCTCTGCCCCTGCCAGGTCCTCCCTGTGGATGGCCACCTGCAGGCTACTCTGTGGGTGATCTCAAGTTGCCCAGCACCCTGGGGCTGGGTCCCTGACTTCTGGTATCCAAAGAGAGCTGACGTAGAGGTGGAGAGGATTAGCAGAGGGCCTCGGTCTCCCCAATGCTGGGCCTCCACATGGAGGTTCTGGCCCTTGGAAGGCAGGAGAGGGATGGGCAGCGGGAGGGGCCACTTACAAAGGCGCCCCGGGGCTTCTCCTACCTGCGGGGCCTCGGCCTGGGGTCTCAGAGCTGTCTCCTTCCTGCTGACCGGCCTCACTCCTGGGCTGCCTTTAGCCCCAGCCAGCGGCCTCTAGCCCCCAGCTCTTCCGTCTGCCCGCCTCCACCTCCCTCCCCCCTTCCACTCCACCCCACCCCCACTTCAAGAGCCTTCAGCCGAAGAAGAGCATTGTTTACCGCCCTGTTGGTACAACACTTCCCCTTGGCCTAGGAGGCTCAGATTTCCCGTGAAGATCTGACAGGTGGCACCTTTCAATCACAGCGCGTCTTTCCTGCCCTGACCCCAGCGGTATCCATCCTGTGGCCATCTTTCTTCCCAATGTACCCGCCTGGCCCTGGGGACCCTGAAAACCACCTGCAGGCCCATGTGGGAGATGGTCACCAGCTCTCTGGCCTCGCCTGCCCAGCCGGAGCCCAGGCTAGGCCTCTTCTGCTCCCTTTGCCCCCCTCACCCCATGTTCCTTTAAATAGTCCTTTACTCTTCCAAGGACAGAAGCAGCTGCTGAAGGGTGGGCTGCAGAGGGGGTGAACAGGACAGCTGCCAACAGGGGGATGTCTGGGGGCTCACACAGTGCAGAGAGATGTGGAGGGGAGGCGTGAACAGGTGAGGAGGCTCTGGCTCTCGGATGGAACGCTGGGCTTAGCATTCAGAAAATACAAGGGCAGCTGAAGTGACTGGTACCTAGGAGGCTCTGAACAAATTGTCGTACTGAATTGAGATTTTTTTTTAAGATTTTATTTTTAAGTAATCTTTATGTTATGTCCACCATGGGGTTTGAACTCACAACCCTGAGGTCAAGAGTTGTATGCTCTCTACGGGCTGAGTCAGCCAGGTGCCCCTGAATTGAGATTTTGTTCAGAAAAACAAATCTGTATCTTCTTTATGTGTCCTGCGATCTCAGAGAGGTACTACTTTGGGAGAATGTGTGCAGGGGACAACCCCTATCCCTTATGAAGCCTGGGACTCCCCCCAGCTGCCTCCCCTAGTTCCTTCCACTTCAGCCACACTGGCCTCTTTTCTGTTCCTGAAATAAATGGATTCCTTTCCACACTCAAGGCTGTAACCTTTTTGCTTCTGCTCTTTCCAAGACTGTTTCCTTCTCATCCTGCTCTCCGCTCAAACTGTGTTCCCTCAGAGAGGCTTCCGCAGCTTCAGTCCCTCTCCATCATTTCGGCCTGGTTTATTTGCTTCACAATATTTATTGGAATCCAAAGTTAGCTTGTTCATTTCCTTATTACTTGACTCTCACTGGACTCTAAGCTTCACGAAAGCGGAGACTTTTTTTTTTTTCATGCCCATGGCTATGTGCCCAGGGCCTAGCAAATTGCCTGATTCATATGAGGTTTTATATATATATATATAAATACTATATATCCTGCCTATATATATATATATATATATATATAGTCATGTGGGGGAGAAACAGTCCTGTGGAGCTTAAGGCCCCTCTAAGGATGTTGGCTTTTGCTCTGTGATTGGAAGCCAGTGGAGCCTTTCAGGTTGTGAAGGGACATGATCTAACTTTAGTTTTTGACGAGATGACTCTGGTTGCCGTTTTGAGAATAGACTGAGGGGGGAGCATGAGCTGAGGTAGGGAAACCAGTCAGGGCATTACTGCAGTAACTCAGGTGCAAGATGGTGGTGGCTTGGACCGGATGGTCAGCACTGAAGGTGAGGAGATGTGGTGAGGAATGGTAATAGTGGATGGCAGTGATCAAGACTGTGCCAGCTTTGTCTCCAAGCCACTAGAATGACCCTTCCGCTCAAGCCACTGACATTCTTGCTCTGTTATCTCCTGCTCTTCTTAAGGGACTCCACCTAGGCTGTCTTTGTATTCTCTACGTCTCTCATGAGTGGTCAGGGCCCATATAAGATTCTAGGTGACAACCCTGCATCCTTTCCTTTGGGGTTGAGGTCCCATCCAAGAGGACAATACTGATCCATGGTGAGTAGCAAATACACAACTCCCTTTTGGGAGCCTGGGAGGGTGGGAGGGGTGGAACACGGTAGAGCAAGAGGCCAGAGGCTCAGGACAGAGGTCAACAACTTTAGATGACACATCTGGATTCCAAAGAGATCTTGGAAGCTGGGGCTGTATAAACTGTTGTTGTTGTTGTTTTCATAAGAAGAAACTTAACAGGAATAATTGGAATTCCTACCTATGGGTTCTCAAATCCTCAACCATGTAAGTATAGGAAGGAAGACACAATCTCATAGTAGATAATAGCCATGACATCATCATCAGAAAGAACAATGATTACCTGGGCACTTGGAGGAGCAGGAAAGTGCAGAATTATTCCATAGGAATAAAGTCTCAGGTGTTCAAGATGAATAAGTCTTCAAGATCTGTTATACAACATTGTGCACACAGTTAACAAAACTGTATTGTGCACTTAAAACTTTGTTTAGAGGGTAGATCTCATGTCAGGTGTTCTTGCCACATAAAAAAAGGGGTCCTTTTTTTAAAAAAAGATTTTATTTTTAAGTAATCTGTACACTCAGCATGGGGCTCAATCTCACAACCTCAAGATCAAGAGTCACATGCTTCTCCAATTAAGCCAGCCAGGTGTCCCCAAAGAGAGGCCATTTTTTAAAGAAGATTTTATTTATTTATTTATTTATTTGAGGGAGGGAGAGAGAGAGAGAGAGAAAATGTGCACAAGCTGTGGGGAGAGGGAGAGGGAGAAGCAGACTCCCCACTGAGCAGGGAGCCTGGCGTGGAGCTTGGTCCCAGGACCCCAGGATCATGACCTGAGCCCAGGGCAGATGCTTAACTGACTGAGCCATCCAATTGCCCCACAAGGGGCCATTTTTGAGAAATTGGGAGAAATTGTATATGTGCATAAGATTATATTAAGAAATTACTATAATTTTGAAGGCATGAAAAAAATGGCATTGTGGAAAAGGACTTTATCTGTTAGAGGTAAAAACAGATGAAAATATGGCTAAATGTTAACTGTTAAAGTCTGGTGATGGGTATGTGGAAATTCAGTATACTGTGCTCTCCACTTTTCTGTATGTTTTTAATTTGCTCTAATAAAAGTCTAAAAATTAAAAGAATGAGAACAATGATTTCTTTTTATTGAGCATCTGCCATGGACTAGGGGCTTTTAGTGCATTTTTTATTTTTCATTTTTGTAAGGATTGTTTTAACTTTTTATTTTGACATAATTGTAGGATTACAGGAAGTTGCATAAATAGTACAGAGATAGTACTGAAGGTTAAATCTTACATAACTATATGCTATATCAAAGCCAAGATATTGACACTGGAACAATAGTGTATATAGTTCTATGACATCTTATCTCACATGTTTAGATTCATATAAACAGGGACCCCAGGGTGGCTCAGCAGTTTAGCACCTGCCTTCCGCCCAGGGCATGATCCTGGAGTCCCAGGATCGAGTCCACGTTGGGCTCCTTGCATGGAGCCTGCTTCTCCCTCTGCCTGTATCTCTGCCTCTCTCTCTTTCTCTGTGTCTCTCATGAGTAAATAAATGAAATCTTAAAAAAAAAAGAAAGATTCATATAAATATCTCCACAATCTGGGTGGATAACCATCCCATTGCCACAAAGATCTCCTTTGTTCTACCCCTTTATAGGCACACCTTCCTCCCTCTTCTCACCTGTATGGCTCTAACCCTTGGTAACCATTAATCTCTTTGTCTCTATAATTTTGTCATTTTGAGAATATTATTTAAATGGAATTATATAGTATGCTTTCGTAACACCTAATAAAAATCCTTTTTTTTTTTCTAATAAAAATCCTATCGAGGAAACAGATTACACTTGTAAGAACTCGTTTTCCCATGCAATTTCTTTTTTCTTTTAAAGATTTCATTTATTTATTCACGAGAGGCAAGGTCATAGGCAGAGGGAGAAGCAGCCTCCTTGCAAGGAGTCCAACGTGGGACTCCATTCCAGGACCCTGGGATCATGCCCTGAGCTGAAGGCAAGCTCAACCGCTGAGCCACCCAGGTGTCCCTCCCATGCAATTATATTCCATAATATGTTGACTATATTATTAAAAGCAAAAACCACTACAACATGTGTCCACTAAAACATACATACAATAGTATTCAGAGCAACATTGTCCTAACAGCCCCAAGCTGGAAACAACCCAAAAATCTATCAACAGTGAATGGATAAATTACCTGTGGCTCATTCATACAATCTAACATTAGACAGCAATAAAAAAGAATGAATAATGGTTACACACAACAATGTGGATGAAATCTTAGACACTACATTGAGCTAAAGAAGTCAGGCACAAACCAGCAAATAGTGTATGACTCCATTTACCTGAAGTTCAAGAATAGGCAATAGAAGTCAGAATACTGGTTAACTTTGGGAGAGCCGGTATTGACTGGTCAGGAACATAAGATAACTTTTAAGGGTGTTGGAAATACATTGTATTTTGATCTGAGTGGTGCTTATGAGCATAAATATATATTTAAAAATTAAGCTTAAATTTTATGTATTTTAGTCATTTTCCTGTATAGATGTCATACCTTAATTTTATTGAAAAAAAATTTTTTTAAGTAACCTCTACACCCAAGGTGGGGCTCAAATTCAGGAGGATGGCTGGGTGGGGGGTGGGGGGAGGTTTGGAATCAAGAGTTGAATGCTCTACTGACTGAGCCAGCTAGGGGCCCCTGTTATACCTTAAATTTTTTTTAAAGTGTGTGTCTATGAATTGAGAAATATTTATTTTATTTATTTTTAGTTTTTAACTTTTTTATTTTTAAAGATTTTATTTATTTATTCATGAGAGACACAGAGAGAGGGGGGCAGAAAGAGGAAAGGCAGGTCCATGCAAGGAGCCTGATGCGGGACTCCATCCCGGAATCTGGGATCAGGCCCTGAGCCAAAGGCAGATGCTCAACCACTGGGCCACCCAGGCGCCCCTATTTTATTATTTTTTTAATATTTTATTTATTTATTCATGAGAGACACACAGAGAGAAAGGCTCCATGCAGGGAGCCCTATGTGGGACTCCATCGGAGGTCTCCAGGATCACACCCTGGGCTGAAGGCGCCGCTAAACCGCTGAGCCACTGGGGCAGACCTATACCTTAATTTTTTTTTCTATACCTTAATTTTAAAAAAGATTTTATCTATTTGAGAGAGAACGCACGCGCTCAAATGTGCACGTGGGGAGAGGCAGAGGAGGGAGAGGGCGAGAATCTCAAGCCCATTCTGCACTGAGCTGGGGGCCAGGGCAGGGCTCTGTCTCATGACCCTGAACCGACCGAGCCACCCAGGCACCTCTAGCTTAATTTTCAAGGATTGGGGCACCGGGTTTGCGAAAGAGGAGTCCTTGGAGGAGACATGAGGGCTGAATTTAGGATCCTGACTTTCTTGGGCAGTGAGGGAAGCATACAGTGACCAGCCATACAGCGTCCGGCCCACCTCCTCCAATGGGCAGCGGACGCTTTGCATCTTGTACACTTTGTTTACTGGGAAATCCCTTGAGAAACAAAAGGATTGGGGGCGGGTTTCTGTGGTGTAGGGGTGCAGATGGAGCAACGCACGCACGGGGTCTGGAGAGAGCAGCTCACAGCCCCTTCCTCCTCCTCGCTCTGATGCACTAGGTTAGCCCCGGCGGCAGCCAACGTTGCTCTTGTTCATCTCTCTGGGCCGGGGCGTCTGGAAGTTGCGCGGACCCGGCTCGTCCTCCTGCGAGCCCGGAGACAGCTTAGCACCTGCGGGCCGCTGCGCTCCCTCCGTCCGGGGAGCTCTGGCTCGCAACCTCGGCTGCACCAAGAAACCGCCCGAGGTCAACTGAAACATTTACTGAAGTCTGCGTCCTGCTCCCAGAGGTTCTGATTTGCTTGGTATGGAGCGAGGCATGGGCATCGGGGCACTGGGAGCGGCCCGGGCGACCGTAACGAGCAGCACAGACACTACGGCCTTGGAGGGCGTCCTTCCTTCTCCGCGCCGCGCCGGGGTCTGTGACCCGCCGTCGAGCCTCGGGGGCTGCGGCCAAGCTTCGCGGAGCCCCGCCCTCCGGCGCCCGCCTACAGACAGTCGCACTGTGACCTCTCCGCCGAAACCCTGGGGACGGCACCGCCAGGCTGCAGGCGCTCTGCACTGCGCCCAAGCCTCTATGGTATTTTGGCGTCCCCTCTAGCCCTTGCAAGTCGCCTTCGGGCACGGCCGGCGGCTCCTCTCTATGGTAGCCGATTTCCCCGCGCCGCCTCGTAGGGGCTTCACTCCGGAAGCGAGTCCGATCAAAGGGGAGGCGGGACTTCCCTCCCGGAAGTGACCCACGTGCTTCCGCCTTAGCCTACCTGGGCGTGCGGCGGCTGTCTAGCGTTTGCGCGAAGTTGAGGACACCGCGGGCACAGTGACTGGCCCCAGGCCGTGGTAAGTGACCGCTCGCTTCAAGGTGACCCCGATGCACCTCGCCGCCACGTCAGAGGTGCAGCCCCTGGGCCGGGACCCGTGGACCTTAGCACCGCGTGTGATCGAATTCCCAGGGCCCTGGAGGTTCAGGCCCCGCGGTTCAGTGTTCCTTTCCGGTCCCGAGATCTTTTCCTGGGTAGAGTGGCCACGAGGGGCTGGGGCGCCAGGGCTCGATTTCCAGCCCCTCCATTGACGTGCTGTGTTCCCCTTCCGGGCCTCAGTTTCCATATCTGTGAGATGGGATAGTTGAGCCCACTGAGGTCAGTGACCCCTGCCCGCCCGGTGTCCTGTGATTCTTCCGCATCCTCTACGTCCCCCTGGGATGGGAAACGGAACGGGAGGGCTCGAAGCTGACGGTGATGTCCGCTCCCAGGACTAGGAGGCCAGAAGATCTTTCCCACGGCGCAGCGCTGAGATGGATCCGCTCAGGGCCCAGCAGCTGGCTGCCGAGCTGGAGGTGGAGATGATGGCCGATATGTACAACAGGTGAGAGCCGACAGCGCGCTCCTTGTCTTTGACAGTGATCCTAGGTCACCCTTCCTCAGGGCACCTGTCGGAGGGTGCGCACCCCCACCTACGCTCCTCGTGGCTGAGGGCCAATGCAGACGCGGTACGGGTCGCTAGAAGGAGTTGGACATCTAAGTTGGAATGCACTTGGCAAGCGAGAGAAGCCCCAGTCCAAGCTCTGGCTGGCTTTCAGGAACGGTTGAGCGTTTGCCTGTGGCAAACAGCACACAGCCCGCTTGGTGGTTTACATTTCTTAAACTCTTACTCCACCTCGGGCACATGCTGAGCATTCTACGCGCCTTCATCTTTTGTGATCTTCAAAATGATCCACCGGGTCGGTCTTAGTTGTCCCATTCTAAGGTGAAGACATGGAGGCTTCTAGAGGTTAAATAACATTCACAGGGCTCACAGTTGGTCAGTAGCAATGTCAGGACCAGGACCTCGGTCTGACTCCAAACGAGTGCCCACAACCATTTGGCAGATGCGGGAACAAAGCATAACTGCGCCAATCACCACTAGTGTGGCCGTGGGCAAGTCACTTGGACTGCTTAGTGGTTTTCCTGTCTATAAAATGGAGGTGGGGCACATGATGGTGCAGTCGGTTGAGCATCTGACTCGATTTCATTGCAGGTCGTGATCTCAGGGTCATGGGATTGAGCCTCAGCAGGGAGCCTGCTTGACATTCTCCCTCTCCCCTGTTTGCCCACACACATGCCCGCGCCAGTGCTCGCTCTCTCTTTCTCAAATACATAATACTAGTTCTTTTTAAATAAATGAATAAATATTGCTTCTAAGCCTTTTGGCTAAGATCAAGTGTAAAAAAATAAATAAATAAAATGGAGATAATAATGGTGCCTACCTCAAGGAGACATTATAGATGTTAAATGTAGAAATGTGTGACAAGGGGTGCCTGGGTGGCTTAGTCGGTTAAGTGTCTGCCTTCAGCTCAGGTTATGGTCCTGGGATCGAGCCCCATGTCCAGCTCTCTGCTCAGTGGGATGTCTGCTTCTCCATTTCCCTCTGCCCCTCTCGTTGCTTGTGCTCACTCTCTCTCTCTTAAATAGATAAATAAAATCTTTTTTTTTTAAAAGATGTATTTATTTATTCATGAGAGACACAGAGAAAGAGACAGAGACACAGGTAGAGGGAGAAGCAGGCTCCTCGCAGGGAGCGTGATGACTCAATTTCAGATCCCCGGATCACAACCTGAGCCAAAGGCAGACACCCAACCACTGAGCCACCCAGGCGTCCCATAGATAAATAAATTCTTAAAAAAAAGAAATGTATATAACAAGCTCTTATTGGGTTTGTATCATGCCCAGTACAAAGTAAGTAGTCCACATGTTTTCTGGTTTTATTGGCTTCAGCTCCATGGTATTTTCTCTTGATGGCTTATCTTGAAGGCTGTATATTAGAATACTTCCAAATATTTAAATAATTTAAAAATGCAGGCCATGAGGTCCTGTGGGTTCATATCCCAGCTTTACAGGATCCTGAGGCTCTCCATGCCTGCATTTCCTTATCTGTAAAATGGGGATAAAGATTGTGCCTGCCTCACAGGGTCATTGTAAGGACTGCATAACCAGCCATGTCAAGCACTTAGCATGATGCCTGGAACATACCCAGTAGTCAACTAATGGCTCCTGTTTAAATAAACTTGGGCTCAGATCAGGTGAGCACTCTCAAGGACCTTCTCAGTTAAGATGCGAACTGAGGATTTACACTGCCTTCCTGGGATGTGAAATTAGCAGGGCAGGCATGATGGAGAGTTCCTGGTTGCCTCAAGATGCTGCTGAGCTGACCTTGCCCTTCCTTCCCCTCCAGAATGACCAGTGCCTGCCACAGGAAGTGCGTGCCTCCCCACTACAAGGAAGCAGAACTGTCCAAGGGCGAGTCCGTGTGCCTGGACCGCTGTGTCTCCAAGTACCTGGACATCCATGAGCGGATGGGCAAAAAGTTGACAGAGTTGTCTATGCAGGATGAAGAGCTGATGAAGAGAGTGCAGCAGAGCTCTGGGCCCGTGTGAGGCCCCAGACAGTATACACCCCAAGGTGTGCCCTGCCCCTTCCCACTCGCCTAATAAAAGTGCCCCTATTGGGTGTCATCTGTGAAGACTCCCGGGCCTCGGCTCCCTCTGGAGAGCCTCCAGGAACCCAGAGTATGGTAGAGTTACTCTCCCCGGTTGGAGAAGGGGTATTTGTCACACTGTGATGTGACTGTGTATGTACGTGTATGTGTGTGTATATATATTAAAACAGATTTGTTGACACCTACCACACGGAAAGCAGTCTGCCTGGCATTTGGGAGCAGGGGCAGCAGACACAGCCTCCACCAGCAGAGGGAGTCTAACGTGTTTAAAAGCACAGACTAGTGGGAAGTTTTAGGTTGTACTCCAGGTCAGCCACTTGCTGAACATGTCACTTCACTGTGCTTTAATTTTCTCATCTGTGAAAATGAGGATAATCATCTGGTGGTTGTGAAGATTAATGGTTTAATACGTTTATGGCATTTAGAATGCTAACTGGGACAAAGGAAGTGCTCAGTAAATACTAGCTGTGTACATGTGTTTAACAATTTAAAATTTAAGTGGAGTCAGGTGGGCAGTTTTCCAGATAATAAAGGAATATTTAGAGGAGCAAGTAACAGGAGATGGGATTTGAAAAGGAAGTAGCCAAGCCAGTCCCTGGATTCTAAATGGCAACATGAAACATACGAAGGGTTCAGCTTTGTGTGTGATGTGAGTGATCAGGAAGTAAGTGAAAACCACTGCCATTCACTGTTCACCTGAATCAGGGACTGCGCTCCTCACTCTGCATGTGGTATCTGATCTAGCTCTTTCTACCATCTTTCTGGGCCGCAGTATTGGTGCATGTGAATGTCCTGGCAGATGTTCCACAAGAGCATTAACAATGCTGAAAAGAGGGCAGCCCAGGTGGCTCAGCAGTTTAGCGCCACCTTCAGCCCAGGGCGGAATCCTGGAGATCCAGGAGATCCAGGGTCGAGTCCCACATCAAGCTCCCTGCATGGAGCCTGCTTCTCCCTCTGCCTGAGTCTCTGCCTCTCTCTCTCTGTGTGTCTCTCATGAATAAATAAATAAAATCTTAAAAAAAAAAAATTGCTGAAAAGAGGCAAATGCCAGGTTCTGATTAGGCCATGCTCCAAAGTCATTGTCTGGTTTCTACTTGTGATGATGAAGCATGGTTACATTGGCAAATTTGAGTTTATGGATAATTGCAGAGCTGGGAAAATTGTGAACCTCACGGGCAGGTTTAACAAGTGCGGAGTGACCAGCCCCAGGTTTGATATCCAGTTCAAAGATCTAGAAAAATGGCTCCCGTCCTGTCCTGCCAGTTTGGTTTTATTGTCCTGACAACCTCAGTTGGCATCATGGACTGTGAAGAAAACAAGATGAAAACACACAGGAAGGAAAATCCTGGGATTCTTTTTCTAGGGATGTAATATGTACAAATAAAACGCCTATTCCAGTCAGCTGGGCTAAGGGGACCTAGTAGGCAGGGGGGTGCTCAGAGCAGTGGTTGCTTGCTTGAAGTGTCACAAGAGGAGCAGGGGCTGACTGCTACACTTGCTGTCTTGCTGAGACCAGTGCCTCCAGTTCTGAAGTGTCCTGGAGAGCTGGGCAGCTTTCAGAATGGCTCACTCTCTCTAGGTGGGATTTTGGTTGACACTAATGCCACTGTGGCTGCAGTGCCTTCAGAGTAGGGACAAGTGGGTGTCAGGGACGAATCCTCTCAGGTAACTGAGCATGGAGTAAAGGAAGCACTAGAAACAGGGAGTTGGGTGCTTAAAAGTTCAGCCCCATGGGCGTCGGGGTGGCTCAGTCACTTGAACAACCAAGTCTTGATTTTGACTTGGGTCATGGTTTCAGGGTTGTGAGGTTGAGCCCTGGTTGGGCTCCGTGTTGGGAGGGTGGAATCTGCTTAAGATTTTCTCTCCCTCTGCCCCTCTCTCTGCCTCCCCCCCCCCTTTTTTTTTAAAGATTTTATTTATTCATGAAAGAGAGAGAGGCAGAAACAAGCAGAGGGAGAAGCAGGCTCCATGCAGGAAGCCCAATGTGGGACTTGATCCCAGGACTCTGGGATCAAACCCCGAGCCAAGGGATGCCTGAGTGGCTCAGTGGTTGAGCATCTGCCTTCGGCTCAGGGCCTGATCCCGGGATCCGGGATCGAGTCCCACATCAGGGCCCTTTTGGGAGACTGCTTCTCCCTCTGTGTTTCTCTGCCTCTCTCTGTCATGAATAAATAAATAAAATCTTAAAAAAAAAAAAAAAAAGACCCTGAGCCAAAGGCAGACACTCAACCACTGAGCCATCCAGGTGACCCTCTCCCTCTCTAAAAAAACAAAAAGTGGGGCAACCCGTGGCTCGGCAGTTTAGCGCCTGCCTTCAGCCCAGAGTGTGATCCTGGAGTCCCGGGATCGAATCCCACGTCGGGCTCCCTGCATGGAGCCTGCTTCTCCCTCTCCCTGTGTCTCTGCCTCTCTCTCTCATAAATAAAAAAAATCTTAAAAAAAAAAAAAAAAGTGCAGGGCCAAGCCAGACCGCCTGGGGTAGAAGTTTCTAGCAGAGTGATCATGGGTGAGGTCCTTACCTGCCTTGTGCCTTAGCTACTCCATATGTAAGACTGTAGTTATGGTACTTACCTCATCGAGTGAGTGGTATGAAAATGAAGTGTTAGTCACTAAAACACAAAGGAGAGTGCCTACTGCTGTCGCATTAAGTGCTTGATGATGTTAGCTTGTTTGTTTGTTTATTGCCGAGTTTGGTGTGAAGACACACGACAGACCCTGGGAAAACCTCCCAGCCTGGTCCGTTGACCTTGGCGGCGGCCGAAAGTGAGGGCTCCTTCCTAGGTACGGAAGTGCAAGCTTGGGCCAACAGGTGGCGCCGTCTGCTCACAGCATCCCCGGCACAGCCACAGTGCCCCCTCCAACGACTATTTGCCTCTTAGCCTCTCAGGTGCCCGCGTAGTGCTAGGGAGAGGGGAGGGGTGAGAAAGACAGGTATTGGGCCTGTCCTCGGGTTTAAAAAGGAACATCAAAAATTCTGATAGTGCGTAGCAAGAACCTCTAGAAGGGGTGGTAGGAGCGGAGGGAAGAGGTTCCAGCTGGAGGGAATAGTACTTGCAAAGGCTTTGAAGTGGCAGAAAACGTGGAGCGTCCAAGAAACAGCTTCAGAGTGTGAGGGAGGTGGTGGTGAGAGAGGAGACTTGGGGGCTGGGCAGACAGCTCCAGAAGAGCCTGAGAAGCCCTGTTAAGGAGTTTGGATTTTCTCCTACTGAGGGCAGCAGCAAACTGTTGGAGGATATAAACCCTGGCAGCGAAAGTGACAGATCTGTGTTTCCGAGGCTCTCCCTAGCTGCCAGCTGGGTGGGTAGTGGAAGAGGATGGTAGGTAACGGATTAAGGGGAGAGGTGCCAGGGAGCTAGGAAGAATAGCTCTGGAGTTGCAGCGGTGTGCTAAGAAGTCTATTATTTCAGTTAATCATTTGCAACAGCTCCGAAGCGGGTATGGTTATTCTCGCCTTATAGATGAAGAAGCTGAACTCTGGAAAGTTAGTTACTGGCTGAAGGTCACACAACAAGCAAGTGAGAGCGAGGATTCCAGTTTATTCAGGCAGCAGAGCCCACTTTTAACCACTCCTCCAGAATCGGGGAGGTAGGGGGATGCTCCCTAAAGAGGTACAAGTCAGCAATTTCATTTTTCACTCAACAATATTTATTACTGGCTGCTAGGTGCAAAGAGCTACAGAAAACATCCAAAGTGGATTTGTTCGTTCCCCGCCCTTGTGAATGTTGAGGGGAGCGGGAGGTGGGTGCTGGGGAGATAGGACACACATACAAAGGGTGGTAGGATAGGTTAGCCTCTTTTTGCCATTGAGTGGCATTCAAAACTCCCAATCCTCATGTATTTTTGCTAGATTATCACAGTTTTAAAGTCAGGAGATGTCTCTCAAAAATCTGGATTTGACTTCTTTCGAAAGTTCAGAGTATCTAACAAGTCAGCCTACGTTCTTGCTTGGCCGCAGTCTGCTGGAGGAGGAGCAGCAAAACTCCCACTGCTAATTTCTTCCCTTCTCATCTGCTTGACCTATAGGCATTTAGTCTGTGCCTGCTCTGGGTTTTCAGATGAGCCAGATGCTAGATGAGAAAACACGTAGATATCCTGGAATAGGCAGGCTCTAAGATGGCCCCCAATGGTCCTGCCCACAGTTAGTCCTTCCTGCTCCAATCTGCTTGAGTGTGCACCAGATCTACAGACTTGCTTCTAACAAACAGCACAGCAGAAGGCGACAGGATGCCATTTCCGAGGTTAGGGTAGAAGAGATTGGAATGGTCCTCTTGTTAGCTGGCTCTCCCCTCTTGCTTATCGTGATGAAGCATACATCTTGTGAGCTGCCCTGTGAAAGAGGCCTATGTGGTAAGGACCTGAGGGCAGCCTCCAGCTGGCAAGGAACTGAGTCCTGCCGACAACCACTCAAGTGAGCTCAAAAGCAGATGCTTCTCTAGATGAGCACAGACTCAGCTGACACTTCACAGCTTTGTGAGCAACCTCTGAAGCAGAGAGGACCGCTCTAAACTGCACCCTGACTCCTGACCTAGAGAAACTAAGATAATGAATGTTATTTTAAGCCATAACATTTTGGAATAATTTGTTATGTAGCAATAGCTAACCAATACACGTACAGTTCTCACAGCTATTACAATTGTTTGAGGACAGCCCAGGTGGCTCAGTGGTTTAGTGCCGCCTGCAGCCCGGGGTGTGATCCTGGAGACCCGGGATTGAGTCCCACGTCGGGCTCCCTGCATGGAGCCTGCTTCTCCCTCTGTCTGTGTCTCTGCCTCTCTCTCTGTGTCTCGATGAATAAGTAAATAAAATCTTAAAAAAAAAAAAACAACAATTGTTTGAGACTAGGTATTTCTAGTGTTTCTACCCCTATACCCAGCATGGGCCAGGCACCATTCCAGGCATTTGGGACACATCAGTGAACAAAATAAAGATCCTTGCCCTCTTGGAACGTGTACGCTAGTGGAGACAGTTTTGCATAGTAGAAGTCTGGGTTGCCAGTGCTATTTTGAAGAAGAAAGAATCTTCAGCTCCTGGGGGAAGGTTCTTAACTTCTTCAGGTCTTGGACTCCCATGAAACTCCAACAAAAGCCACGGATGGTTCTTTTTTTTTTTTTTTTTTTTTAAGATTTTATTTATTTATTCATGAGAGACACAGAGAAAGAGAGAGAGGCAGAGACACAGGCAGAGGGAGAAGCAGGCTCCATGCAGGGAGCTCAACGTGAGACTCCATCCCAGGTCTCCACAATCATGTGCCGGGCCAAAGGTGGCGCTAAACCACTGGGCCACCCAGGCTGCCCCTATGGATGGTTCTTTAGAAAAATAGACATGCACGTGGAATTTTACATAGTTTTAGGGATCGTCATAAAGATGTGTGTAAGCTGACCTGACAGAGGTGTTCTAACAAGCATTGTTAAGAGGAACAAGATACAAAATTGAATGGGGGGGACCTACTAAAACCAGTTGCTTTTGCAGTTGTGATAAGTGCCACAGGATATGTTTGGCAGCTGTGGGGCAACGTAAAGGTATGTGCCCCCAAATCTGGGTGCTCAGAGAAGGATGTCCCCCAGAATGTGGTAGGGAAATGAGATTCAAAGGATCAGTAGGAATTTGCCTGGCAGGTGGCAGGTAGGTTGTGGGAGAGTAGTGGTGAGGAAGGTGGGCATGGATCCCTGCCCTGGGATGTATACAGTCCATTGGATGAAACAGACACATCTTGATGGGTTTCATTAAAAGGAAACTCAGATGTATAGATCACACAGCAAGGGGATTTATTGCTGGAGTAGGCAAGGAACCTTCCCCAAGGAAGTGACCATTAAGTCATATTCTGAAGGATTAGATAGGCTGGGTCAGGGGAATGTTCCAGGCCCAGGAGGAATGAGGTATGAGAACATGGGGTTTTACTGGGCATGAAGAGGTCACCATGGTGAAAGCATAGAAAAGAAAGCGGCCAGAAGGGAGGCTGAGGCAGCAGGTAGGGCCCAGATGGACTTGGGGGCATCGTGGGGAGTTTGTATATTTGTCTGAGGGTCATGGGAAATTTGCAAGGGGAGCAGTCTGATCAAGTCTGTGTTTTCAGGGGCAGCCCTGGTGGCACAGCGGTTTAGCGCCGCCTGCAGCCCGGGGCATGATCCTGGAGACCTGGGATCGAGGCCCACGTTGGGCTCCCTGCAAAGAGCCTGCTTCTCCCTCTGCCTGTCTCTGCCTCTCTCTCTCTGTCTCTATGAATGGATAAATAAAATCTTAAAAAAAAAAAGTCTGTGTTTCCAGAAGATCATTCTGACTGGATGGTGGGGTCACAGGTGGAATCAGAAAGGCCAGGTTGAGAGGGGCACCTGGCTGGCTCAGTCAGTGGAGTGTGTGACTATTGATCTGGGGGCTATGAATTTGAGCCCCATGTTGGGTGCTAGAGATTACTAAAAATCTTTTTTTTTTTTAAGATTTTTAAAATTTATTCATGAGAGACACAGACACGGCAGAGGGAGAAGCAGCCTCCCTGAAAAGAAAAGAAAAAGAAAGAAAAGCTAGATTGGAGTAGAGGTGGCAGCTGCTGATGACCTGGGCTTTGGGATGGCAGTGGATGAAAATAAGAGGTCTTTAAAGATAGGGTCCACAGGCCTTGGAGGAGGTTGGATGTGGAAGGTGAGGCAGGAAGCAAGTCGGGTAGCTCCAGTTTTGTGGCTTAAGCAACTAGGCGGAGGCCGATACTTTTACTGACACAGGCAACAACAGAGCAGGAGCAGGTTAGGGAAGAGGAAGGTAATTTATGATCATTATTGGGCACTTCTTATATTATTTTATTTTTTTAAAGGTTTTATTTATTTATTCATGATAGACATAGAGACAGGGAGAGAGAGAGAGAGAGAGAGAGAGAGAGAGGCAGAGACGCAGGCAGAGGGAGAAGCAGGCTCCATGTCAGGAGCCTGACGCAGGACTCGATCCCGGGACTCCGGGATCACGCCCTGGGCCAAAGGCAGGTGCCAAACCGCTGAGCCACCCAGGGATCTCCCACTTCTTATTTTAAAAAGATTTTTTTAAAATATTTATTTATTTATTTATTTATTTATTTATTTATTTATTTATTTATTTATTTATTTATGATAGACAGAGAGAGAGAGAGAGGCAGAGACACAGGAGGAGAGAGAAGCAGGCTCTATGCCTGGAGCCCGAGGTAGGACTCGATCCTGTGACTCCAGGATCACGCCCTGGGCCAAAGGCAGGGCTAAACCACTGAACCACACAGGGATCCTTAAAAAGATTTTTAAAAAAGATTTTAAGTAATTTTTACACCCAACACGGGGCTCAAACTTACAACCTCAAGATCGAGTCGCATACTCTACGGAGCAAGCCAGCTGGGTGCCCCCAGTTACTATTTTATTTTAATATTTTTAAAGATTTTATTTATTCACTCATGGTAGATATATATATATAGAGAGAGAGAGAGGGAGGCAGAGACACAGGCAGAGGGAGAAGCAGGCTCCATGCGGGGAGCCTGACGCGGGACTCGATCCCAGGACTCCAGGATCGCGCCCTGGGCCAAAGGCAGGCGCCGAACCGCTGAGCCACCCAGGGATCCCCCCCAGTTACTATTTTAGAAGATCCAACATAATTGGATCTTTCCAGCCTCAACCTCACAGCACAGTCCCCTCATTCTGTGTGCTTCATCCATTCTGGCCCTCGTTCAGCAAGCTGAAGGTCTCTGGTATCCTCCTCCCCAGGCACTGTGTCCTCTTGGGGGTCGTGGGAAGCTGTCTTCAGATCAGAGCACAAACATACCTCCAGTCTAGATCAGACCCCTCTCCTCAGTGATGTGTTCACAAAGCACCATACGTCTCTCTTCCTTAGCACCTCCTTTAGATGCAGTTACAACTCCTGTGTGATTATTTGAGTCATCTATACCTCTTTCCCATTGGGTTTTGCATTCTCTGAGGGTAAGGTCTGTATCTTACTCATCATTGAATCCCTAGTGCCCAAGACATGCAAAGGTGTGTTTTTTAATTGAGATATAATTCACATATCATAAAATTAAATATTTTAAAGATTTATATTTATTTTTTCAATGTCTTCACCCAATGTGGTGGCTTGAACTCATAACCCCGAGATCGAGTTGCATGCTCCACCGACTGAGCCAGCCAGGTGCCCCCTGTTTTTCTTTTGTTTTTAAAGATTTAAAAAAAATTTTTTTGACTAATCTTAAAAGTAAATATTTTAGGGATCCCTGGGTGGCTCAGCTGTTTAGCGCCTGCCTTCAGCCCAGGGTGTGATCCTGGAGTCCCGGGATAGAGTCCCACATTGGGCTCCCTGCATGGAGCCTGCTTCTTCTCTATGTCTCTGCCCCTCTCTCTCTCATGAATAAATAAATAAAATATTTTAAAAAAAGTATTTTAAAGTGTGAAATTCTATGGATCTTAGTATATTCACCAAGCTGTACAACCAAAAAAAAAAAAAAAGTTGTACAACCATCACCACTAATTGTATGACATTTTCATTACCCCAAGAAGAAACCTCATACCCATTAACAATCCCTTCCCATTTTTCCCTCCGCCAGTTCCCGGCAACCACTAATCCACTTCTGTCCCAGGGGACTTGCCTATTTTGGGCATTTCATATAAGTGCAGTCATACAGTATGTGGCCCTTTGTGTCTGGCTTCTTTCACTGAGCAGTGTTTACAAGGCTCTTCCATGTGGTAGCAGCATGGATTGCTATGACCAAATATGATTACAATGGAGATTAGTACACATACTATTTTGTTTGTCCATCAGTTGATGAACAGCTGGGTTGTTTGCACTTTTTGGCTATTCTGAATAACACTGCTATGAACGTTTGTGTCCAAATTTCCGCATCTGTGGCTGTTCTCAGTTCTCTTGGGTATATCCCTAAAGTGGAATTGCTGGTCATGTGGTCACTCTATGCTAACTATGCGGGGAACTGCCAAACTGTTTTTCCAAAGCGCCTGCACCATTTTATTTACATTCTTCATGTAGAAGTTTATAATAACTACTTATTAGAAGAAATAACTTCTTACATAGTGAATTGGATACTATTATTTCCAGCACTTAACTAGAAGAGGGAGACTCAGGAGCATGCATACCTTGGGCAAAATTGCACAGCTCATGGCTGCAGAGCCAGGATCGGGACCCAGCCGGTGTGACTGCAGAGTGGGTACTCCTGTCTGCCCAGCTGTGAAGCAGGCTGCAGCTGGCAGATCCCAGGTGATTCGGGTAGTGTCAGGGAGACAGAGTCTAGGAAGGGATCACTTTTGAGGGCAAGAAGGGGGCTGAGAAATCCTATCAAGTCTGATACAGAAATGTATCTTAGGTCTCTTCCCCTCCCCCCCTTTTTTCCCACCTTAACTATTACAGTGGTTTTAAGGTCTTTAAACTATTGTAAAGTCTCTCTTTCCAATATATCCTCCTCCATTCATTAAGCAAACTCTATCACATCTATCACCATCCTGAAAAAGAAAAGAAAACACCCTCCAGGAGTTCCTGTCAGCCATCTCCCAATACTGGAAGTCCTTGGCTTTGCAGAGGTCCTTTGAGACTGACCCCAGTTTACCTTTTCAGCTTCACATTCCACCACTCTCTTTCATTTATTCACCGAAAGTTGACCGGGGAGGGGGGGCTCGTTGCGTGCCAGGTGCTGGGACAGGTGGCAGGCATACATCTACCATGCAGCTGCAGGCTCACAGGAGGTTTACCGCTTGTGGGGAGGAGGCCAACAGTGAAACCAATGAGTCTAGGTCAGCGGGAGGGCTTCAGTGGAGGTTAGGCTAATGTTTTGGGGAGTACATGGACAGGGCCCCAAACCCAGCTTAGGAGGCCAGACAGCTTCCAGGAAAATGGTAAAACTTGAAGTGAGTTGTGAAGGATGAGTACATTGGAAATTAAGGGGGGAATGTGCCATGCCCACAAGAAGAAAGAGCAGGTGAAAAGGCAAGGAGGTATGAAACCAGCTGACTTCACGCTTCATTACACAGGTGCTTGTTAAGTGCCTCTTAGGTGCCAGGTGCTGTTCTAGGTCCTGGGGAGACAGCAGGGAACGCAGAGCAGGCCCTTGCCCTCATGGAGCCGATAGTCCATGAGAGGAAAATGTGGAAATGTGTTGGGGGTGAAGAAGGGCAACTATTAAAGCCATGGGAGCCCACGAACCTCTAGAGCCCAGGGAGGGGCCCACAAAAGCCCCTGAAATTTGAAAGCAAGTATGTGTGTGTGTGTGTGTGCGCTCATGTTCACACATGCATTTCACAGGGAGTGGACTCATTGTATACTGTATTCTCAAAGGGATCCAAAAGTGTCTTGGGTTAGAACCCTTATTCTAAGGCCCCTTGTGTTAAGCTAAAGTGTTTGACCTTGATCTGGCAGTTCCGGGAGCCAGTAATGAATTTTAAGAGGTGAAACCATCAGAGCTTGACACCTGCTCCTGCCAGAGAGAACTCCTTGTGCCTTTCTCCCTGCTGAGCCTTTTGCTCTTGCTCTTCCTCCTGGCGTGGAGGAATGGAAAGGGCCACACTTAAAAGCCAGAAGATCTGACTTCCCATTCTGCTCTCCACCCACCATGTTCCAGCTGCCTGCCGCCAGCCTTCTCCCCCTGTGAAAAGTTGTGAGGTTGAGATGAGCCCATAATGTTTTGAGGATTTAATGATTTTTGTCTGGAAAGTGCCCAGCATTTGGTAGCTGCTCAGCAAATGTGAGTTCCTCTCTCTTGGCTTGATGGTTTAACTCGGGGATTCCCCTCTCTTCTGAGGTCTTCCCGGGCAGTTGCTCAAATTGCCACAGAGCTTTGTGGGTATCACGGCTCACTCTTAAGACGCCGTGTTAAGCTCACATCTGTAATGACTGGCCTTCGCCTCCTCTCATTAGCCCACACCTCCCCTCTGTTTTACAGACGAGGAAACTGAGGCTCAGGGCGGTTGACAGATTTGCCAGGAATCAGTAAGGGTCTGGAAGCATCCTGTCACCAGGTCTTCAGACATAATGATAATAGCCACAGCAGCAGCAACAAGGAACACTTACCGCGTTCCTGAGCACCGAGCTCAGCATTTGCCCTGCACCACAACCCCCAGGTCCATCCTTCACCTCCCAGCCTCCCTAATTAGGTACTGTTATCCGAATTCACGGAGGAGGAAACCGAGGCTCGGAGAGGTTAAGCAGCTTGCCCAAGGTAACCCAGGCCAGCCCCTTTCAAAGTCCAGATGCAGACCTCCAGCTGACCAACCCCAAGGAAACTCGTGTCATTCTGCTTCTCGGAAAACACTACTCCCAGCTGCACAGTTCAAAACCCCACCCAAGGCCGCCCTGCCTCGCGCCCAGTCGGCTCGCAGCTGAGTCGTCCCCTGTTTTGACCACGGATACAGGGGGCGCTGCACACGTCGTCTGGGGGGCCCGCGGCGGAGGGCGGGGGCGAGCGTGGGGGTGGAAATACTGGGTGCTGGGGCGTGTGCCCGGAGAGGCTATCTGGGGACCAGAGGGCGAGTCACGTGCGCCTGAAACTCGACCTAGGGGGAGGGGAAGAGAAGGGAGCCCCCGCCCCGACCTCGGGGCGCAGCCCGGGACGAGTGTAAATACGAGCCTTCGCTCCGCGATCCCCTCGGTGTGTGCCCCGCCTCGCGGATCCGGGGGCGCCGGCGGGTCCCCAGCTCCCCGCCGTGCTCCGAGGGGCCGGAGGAGGCCGGGGCAGCCGCGGGCGGCGCTGAGTCCGGGGCGGCCGGGCCCCGGCGCGCGAGGTCGGAGCGCGGGTGCGGCTCGGAGCTGGGCCGCGGGGCAGCGGACGCCGAGTGTGGACGCGCCGCCTGGGCGCTGCGCTCCCCGGGCCGTCGCGAGTGTGGCCGCGGGAGGCGCCTTTGCCCGCCCCCGCCCCCGACCGGAGGTGAGCAGCGGCCGCGGTTAGGGGTCCGCGGAGAGCCCCCCCCGCCCGGGTCGGCTCCCACCGACGCCCGCAGGCTCCGCAGAGAGACCCGCTCCCCGAGCCCGCGGCGCGCTGCGCGCCCCTCCAAGCGCGCTCCTCCCTCCTCCCTCCTGCGGCCCCCCGGGCGCCCCCTTCCCCGCCGCCCCCTCGGCCGCGCTCCCCCGGTGCGGAGCAGCAGCACCCGCGGGCACGCCGGGACCAGAGCCCATTTCACAGATGCGGACGCTGAGGCCCGTCCGCCCCCTTGCCCCGGCGGGTCCCTCCCCTCCCGGCGGCCCCGTGCCCCCCGCCCCCGCCCCCGCCCCCGCGCTGCCCGTGCCGCGTCTCCTCCCACGGAGGTGGCGGCGGCCGCGGCCGCGGCGGGGGGAGCTCGGGCTCCTTCCCTCCCTGTGGTAGACACGCCCGCCGCCGGCCGCCGGCCCATCCGCCCCACAGTCCTTACGAAGTCAGCGGCCGCGGGACTTCCTGCCGCCGCGCGAGCCCCCTTCCCCGGCCGGGAGCCCGGCTGGCTCGGCTGCGCCCGCGCGCTGCCCCGTGAGTGGGGGCGCCCCGCCCGCCCCGCCCGCCCGGGGCCCCCTTCCACGTGGCGGGCGGCGGCGGGGATGCCCGGGGCGCGGGGCCGCGGGGCGCCCGGGCGGAGAGGGGGAGGGGCCGGCCCGGCGCGGAGCAGGGGTCGGGGGGCGGGGGTGACCCGGGCAGCTGCAGACTTCCCCTTCCTCCTCCCGCCGGCCTCGGGGGGTCCTTCCTGGCGCGGCGGCCGGATGCCGGCGGCGGGGGCTTCAGACGCGCCCTGCCCCGCGCCGACCTCTGGGGACTCGGGGAAGGGCGGGTGGGGGCCCGGGGAGCCGGCTCCGCGCGTCCCGGCCCGGGTGGGGGAGCCCGGCGGGCGCCGGGAATCTGTTGCGCTCGCCCGGGACCTTCCTTGTTTCCGACAGTGGCCCCGGCGGGAGCCCGGCGCCGCGTGAACTCCTGGCACAGCCGGTGCGCCCGCGGCCAGGTTGGCGGCCCCCGCCGGGAGGCCCGGGCCCCGGGGCCTTCGCGGGCCGGCGGGGGGGGGGGGGGCTCGCTCAGCGCCGTGTTCCTGTGCAGGCTCGCGGCCGGCATGGCCCCCACGCTGCAGCAGGCGTACCGGAGGCGCTGGTGGATGGCCTGCACCGCGGTGCTGGAGAACCTCTTCTTCTCCGCGGTGCTCCTGGGCTGGGGCTCCCTGCTGATCATGCTCAAGGAGGAGGGCTTCTATTCCAGCCTGTGCCCAGGTATGCCCAGGAGGGGCAGGTCCCGCCGGGGAGGGCAGCAGAAGGGCCAGGTGGAAGTTGGAAGAGAACAGGTGGCCCAGGGGACAGACTGCAGGGCTGCTGGGCAGGAGCCCTGGGCAGGAGCTGGACAGCCGCCCTTCTTGAGCCCTTCAGACTTCACCTACAGATTGGGTGGCATTTTGCCCACTCTACCTCGTTTATCTTTTTTTAAGAATTTATTTATTTATTTATTTATTTATTTATTTATTTATTTATTTATTTATTTATTCATGAGAGACACACACAGAGAGAAGCAGGTTCCCTGCAGGGATTCCTGTGTGGGACTTGATCCCAGGATCCCAGGATCGAGTCCTGAGCCTTCTAAGGCTGGTGCTCATCCACTGAGCCACCCAGGCGTCCTTATTTATCTAATCCAGTCCACCAAGTGCTGGGATCCTGCTGGGCTTTCAGACCCCAAGACTCCTGGGCAAAGTCCTAAGTCTTTGTTGGCCTCAGCTCTAGCTAGAGCAAGATGGAGACCTCTAGAAGAACTGCAGCACCTAGCCAGGTGAGGGACTTCTTTTTTTTTTTTTTTTTTTAAACCAGGACTCCTGTAAGGCTACAAAGTGCACTTGAACATAACAGGTCTTTGTCCTTCCTCTTCTAGGGCTTTGAGCCCCCAGGTGTTCAAATCACCCACCTGCACAAGGTTAATAAACCTCCAGTCCTCCAGGCCAGGCATTGTGGAGGAACCCTTTTTTCCATTTCAATTGCTTTGGCTTCCTGTGAGTGGCCCCTATTGAGGAAGTAGGAATTCTAAGGTTCCTGATTGGAGGGGAGGAGTCCAGGTCCCCTCTGAGCTGTTTCCCCTGCAAACTGGAGAGGACTGGCCCTTTGTCACCTAGTGGTTTTGATGCTTGCCACTGCCCATCCTGTCATTCTTTCTGCCTTACTCCCCCTCTTTGTTGTTGTAGTTGTTTAAATCAACTTTCTCAAAGATTAATTTGCATCACGCATTCTGATGAGATGTGACCCCAGGAACCATCACCCACCACAATCAGCATTTAGGATATTTCCATCACCCCCAAACTCTGGCTTCCCTTTTGCTGCCCAATCATCCACCTGTGCTTTGTAAAAACACATGTGAGAGCTTTATTAAGATATAAGTCAAATACCTTACTATTCACCCATTTAAAGCATACGGTTTAAGAGGTGAAGCAACCATCACCATAATCCATTTTAGAACATTTTCTTTACCCCAAAAAGTAACACTGTACCCATTAGCAGTGCTTAGTTTGCTTAGTTTGACAACCATTTGTTACCATTTAGTAAACCTCCCACTCTGGGGCTTCAAGCTCCCAGGATATAGCCACCCCTCCCCCATAATCTTCTCATCAGCTCTTCTGTTGAAGAATTTGGCCTTCAGGATGACCTCTGGCTTTGGGGAGCCCTCTCTTGTCTCCACTTGTAGTAGTCTGTGCCACATCAGTGATAGGAGCTGTTCTGAATATTTCATATAAATGACATAATAGGTGGTCTTTTGTGACAGGCTTTTTTTTTTTTTTTTCATTTAGCATGATGTTTTGAAGGCTCATCCGCATTGTAGCAGGTGTCAGGACTTGGTTTCTTCCCACTGCTGAAAAATAGTCCACTGTATGGATCTGTCACATTTTATTTATCCACTCATGAGTTTATAGGCATTTGTTTCCACTTTGGGGCCATTATGCATATTCCTGTGAACACTTGGGTACAAATTTTTGTGTGGACATATGCTTTCCTTTCTCTTAGGTATTTACTGAGGAGCAGAATTATAGTTCATTTAGTAACTCTGTGTTTAACATTTTTTTTAAGGATTTTATTTATTTGAGAGAGAGAGCACAAGCAGGGAGAGAGGGAGAAACAGACTCCTCGCTAAGCACAGAGACCAGTGTGAGGCTCGATCCCGGGACCCTGAGATCATGACCTGAACCAGGCAGACACTTAACTGACTGAGCCACCCGGGTGCCTCTGTGTTTTAACATTTTGAGAAACCGCCAGACAGTTTCCCACAGTGGCTGCACCATTTTATGTTCCCCCCAGTGGTCTAGTTCCTCCACATCCTCACCCACACTGATGATTGCTTATCTTTTTTATTATAGCCATTCTAATGGATACAAGTATTATATTCTTATGGTTTTGATTTGCAATTCCATAATGGCTAATGATGGTGAGCATCTTTTCCTGTGTTTCTTGGCCCCCAGTATATCTCCTTTGGAGAAATGTCTGTTTGGATCCCTTGGCCATCTTTAAGTTGGGTTTTTTGCTCTTTTATCATGGAGTTGGAAGAGTTCTTTATATGCTAGATGCAAGTCCCTTATGAGATCTGTGATTTGCAAAATCTTGTTCTCCCTGTGGACGATCTTCTCACATTCTTCTTTGGAGCACAAAGGTCTTTTTAATATTGGTGAAGTCCAGTTTATCTTTTTCTTTGCCATGTGAGTTCTGGTGTCAATTTTAAGAAATCCTTGCCTAACCTAGGGTCGTAAAGACTTATGTCTGTGTTTTCTTCTAAGAGTTTTTATAGTTCTCTTACATTTATTTGTTTATTTATTAAAGATATAATTTATTCATTCATGAGAATGAACGATACTCTACCACAGAGCCACCCAGGAACCCCCTATAGTTTTTACATTTAGATATTGGGTCTGTGTGGGGGTAATTTCTGTATGTGGTATGAGGTGTCCACCTGGTGTGTTGAGCTGTCCAGAAGTGAGCATGTAACTGAGCCAGGTTTGTCTGGGGTCACTAGAGGTGACCAAAGCAAACCCTCCTTCTTTCTCAGAACTTATTTATCCACTCTTGGAAAGCAAGGCATAGCTGTCTCTCTTCCCCTGGCTCTCCTTCCCTCAGGCGACTCATCCTAACCATCAGTCTGAGCCATCAGGCTGACTGGGGGTGCTGTACCCTCTTGTGCCTCAGACATGCTGGCCTACCAAAAGCACTATTTTCTGCTTCTTGTTAACGTTTTTCTTCTTCTTCTTTTTTTTTTTTTTGTTAACGTTTTTCTTAAAAAGATTGTATTTATTGGGCACTGGGTGGCTCAGTGGTTGAGCATCTGCCTTTGGCTCGGGTCGTGATCCTGGGGTCCTGGGATCAAGTCCCACATTGGGCTCCCCACAGGGAGCCTGCTTCTCCCTCTGCCTGTGTCTCTGCCTCTCTCTGTGTGTCTCACATGAATAAATAAATAAAATTTTTAGAAAAGAAGAGAGAGGGAAAGAAAGATTTATTCATTTATTTGAGAGAGCCTGAGAGCACGAGTGGGGGGAGGGACAGAGGGAGAGGAAGAAGCAGGCTCCCCGCCTAGCAGGGAGCCCCATCCCAGGACCCGGGATCCTGACCTGAGCTGAGGGCAGACGCTCAACCGACCGAGCCACCCAGGCACCCCTATTTCCTGCTTCCTGAAGTCACGTTCACTGTGGTCCCAGCCTTCCTCTACAGGGTCACAAGAACGCAGAAGAAGACCAGGAATGTGTGTCCCCATGGTGTCTGGAAAGATCCAGACAGCGTGGCTTCCAACTCTGTGTGTCATTTGGCTTATTTCAGGTGTTTACTTAGCTTTCTGAATATCTCAGTAACCCCATGTGTAAAACAGGACCAATCATCCCTACCCCGCAGGACTGCTGTGAATATGAAATGAGAGCAAGCATGTGGACGACAGGTGGGGGTCATTGTTACATGCTGGACCCAGCTTTGCTGTCTTTGCTCTGTGACCTTAGGCAAGTCACCCATCCTCTCTGGATCTCCATTTCTAAGCCCATGAAACGGAGCGGATGCCCTGCATCCTTCTTGCCAGAGAGCAGTGATGTGAGGACCAAATGATGTCATTTGACAAAAGTGGAGTTCATCATCGGGGGGCTCACTAGCTCCTACCTCGGGGCTCCCTGGCCGCACCCTCTGTCTTCATGATGTTTTTTGTTCTCTCTCAAGGTGTCCCCTGGAGTGGGTGGTCAAACTACTTTTAGGGGTGTCGCGGTTGAAGAGGGGTCTATCACTCAGAATTCAGTCAGGAGCAGTTCAATTTAACACATACTGCTGTGTATCCAGCAAAAGTGCCAAAACGATAAAACAACGCCTAAAGTTCATCAGGTCTTCACTGTTTGTTAGTTAGGTCTTCAGTCCTCACAGCAGATCTGTGATCTAGGTATTATTATTAACACATTTTGTAGAAGGGAAAGCTGAAGCTCAGTGAGGCTCAGTAATAACTTGCCTGGGGTCACACAGTAATAAGGAGCAGAGTGAGATTTCAACCCCAGCTGTGACTCCAGAACCTGTCTCCTGGTCCTCATGGGCATGGTGTAGACATCTCCAACCTTCTTGAGTGTAGAGTTCTCCTGGGGCAGTCCCACTGTAGACAAGACAACTAGCTGGAGCTCAGGCCTATAAGTGTTTGGGTGAATGGGACTGTTGAATGCAGCATGGTGAAGCACTGAGGTGCGACGAGGGGCTCACCAGCTCACCAACCTTGTAGACTAAGGAAATGGGGTCATTGTGTCAGTGTTTGTATGTGGCAAGCCTCAGAGCTAGCCAGCCTCCAAGGGGGTGGCAACCCACCACTATCCCCATTTCACAGATGGGATAACAGAGTCTCAGAGTATCAGCACAGCCAGTGAAGCCAGGATTTGAATGTGCTCATCTGGCTCTAGAGGTGGAATATCTAACCCTGATCCTGCTTTCCAGTGCTTCACACACCGTCACTTGTAGGTCACCCTAATGATTTTGCCTTTTCTTTATCATAGGTATTGCTTACTTAATGCTTCCTTTTAAACCAACTCGTTTGAAAAAATTAGCCTAATTTTAAAGTGTAATATCCTTGGAATCTTGGGTTTGATTGTACTTACATCATACATATATATGTGTCTAATACACACCCATGCATGTATCTAGATGGTTAAGAAACATATACACACATGTATGTGAATATATTGGAAAAATGTATGCATGTTTCTAACATACATACATATACATGCATGTGTTTTTCCAACACATTCACATACATATGTATGTATATGTGTGTGTGTATTTAAGAATTTATTATTTGAGAGAGAGAGAGAGCGCAAGCCAGGGGGAAAGGCAGAGGGAGAGGGAGAAGCAAGCTCCCCGCTGAGCAGAGAGCCCTACACAGGACTGGATCCCAGGACCCCAGGATCATGACCTGAGCCAAAGGCGGATGTTCAACGGACTGAGCCTCGCAGGCAGCCCTATGTGTGTGTTTCTGATACACATTGAAATAACTAATGATTATGAAACATCAAAGCCCATTCCAAAACTTCTTCCTCATGTTCTTCCTTATGTTAACACACAGGTCACTTCATCCCTCTGCTGCCTGCATGCCCTTTGGATATTTGAAGTCAGGAGTCATTGTCCCAACCCAGGGCAGATGCTTCCCCTCCCAGCATTCAGGCATCGTTACATCCTCCTATTTTGTTCTCTTCATGGCACCTGTCCCTCTTTACCTCTCTTTTTTCTTTTCTTTCTTTTTTTTAAATGTAGGCTCTATGCCCAACATGGGGCTTGAACTCACAACCCTGGAGATCCAGAGCCGCATGCTCTACTGACTGAGCCAGCCAGGCGCCGCAGCACACCTGTCACTCTAAATCAGTGTCCATTTGTTTACTTGTTTAGTATCTGATATAAGCTCTGCGAGAGCTGAGAGCTTCTGTTTTTATTCACTGTGGGATCCCCAGCACCTAGAGAAGAGGCTGAGCACAGTGTGACCCTCCAGGAGGACCACCATCTACCCGTCCGTCAGCTGTTTCAGGAGAACCTGCTCTGGGCTGGGCCCTGGGCAAAGCTCACCATCCCCAGCTAAATCTCCCAAGGAACTGGGGGGTTAGGCCTCCTCTGCTCCCTCTCACGGGCTAGGGGCCTATGGCTCAGAGAGAGGAAGGGACTTGTTCACAGTTGCCCAGCTACTGGGATGGTGGTGAGAATTGGGACCCTGGTCTGGCTGCCTTCCAGGTGCACCCGGAGTGCGCCCTTGGCAGTGGTACCCAGGCGACAAACGGGGCAGGGGAACAGCCACCTCGTGAGTCAGTGAGCACTGAGTGAAGTGAACCACCCTCCTTCCCCCACCACCATTAACCTTTTCATTAACTTGTCACGACTCAAATTGGTGGTTTACCTTGAGGAAGAGTCCTCAGACTCCAGAGTAGAAAGGACTCTGGGCCACCCTCAAAGTCTCCAGGTTGACAGTAAGTCATAAGCATGGGATCTGAGCTCAGGAGCCTGGACTCCAGGCCCGGGTCTCCTGCGCCCAGTGCTCCTGCTGCCACGTGTTGAGCCATCCCTTACTTCCTCAGCAAACACCACCAACGCCACCCGGGATGAGCAGCGCAAGTGGCTGAGCTGCGACCGCCAGGAAGAGATGCTCAACCTGGGCTTCACCATCGGCTCCTTCGTGCTCAGCGCCACCACCCTGCCCCTGGGGATCCTCATGGACCGCTTCGGCCCCCGGCCCACGCGGCTGGTGGGCAGGTGAGGTGGTTGGGTTGGGGGGGGGGCGGAAGGCAGGGGCTGGCTCTGCACGGGGAGGAGAGGCTCAGTGTTCACGGGCAACTCCTCCCCTTCCCTGGGTCTCCACAGTGCCAGCTTCGCTGCGTCCTGCACCCTCATGGCCCTGGCCTCTCGGGACACCAGAGGTGAGCTGTTGGGCCCCTTGTGCGCCCACAGGAAAACAATGGGCAGATCATCTGCCCTCCCAGGTCCTCCCTTTGGCCTCCCACAGCTCCCCAAATGCCTTCACCCACCCTCTCCCCTTCCCAGTTCTCTCTCCGTTGATATTCCTGGCGCTGTCCCTGAATGGCTTTGGTGGCATCTGCCTAACGTTCTCTTCACTCACGGTGAGTGTGACAGGCCCCACTTGGCAGCAGGGCATCCAGGAGTAGGGTGGGGGTAGAAGTAGGTGAGGGAGGGGGAGAGTGGGTGAGGGAGGGGCCCCTGGCCGCAGGGCAAATGCACACGTGTGCCTGGAACTGTAGGCTGCAGCCAAGGGTAGGTGTGAGGCTGTGCGTGTGGGGACGCGGCAGTGTGTGAGTGTGGTTGTTGGGGTGTGCGTGTGTCCTGAGCACATCACGTCTGCTGGCCTGGGTTCTAGGCACTAAGGCCACAGCACAAACAGAGCTGCCAACTTTCTCAACTTCCCTGAACTTCCTTGTGGGGGCTATGTCCCTAGTCCTAAGTGCTGGAAAGAAAATACAACTGGGTGTCTGGCAAGTGACAGGGAAGAGGCAGCCTGTGTGTGTGTTCGCCACACTGTGTATTGTGTGATGCCCTACATGGGGAAGGGCGTGTGTAGAGGAATGCATTTGTGAGTGTTTTAGGTTAAACCATGCAAAATAGCCAGGGTTTGACCGTGGTGGGTCTACACGTACAGCCTTTCCACGTGGCTCGGCCTCTCACGTATGTGTGTTTGGCGCGCGTGTTGCTCTGAGCGTGTACCTTTACGTATGTGAGTGAGTGTCAGGGCTGAAGGCATGTGAGTGTGTGTGGCAGGAGCGGGCCTCCTGGCCGGGCCAGCCCCGGGCTGTTTATCCCTGCCGCGTCCTGACAGCCAAACTGGGTGTGTTTGGCTGAATTTCACCTCACCCGCAGCCGCCCTTAATTCCAGCCTGGGACATTTCACAACTCTCGGGGCAGCGGATCCCCTCCTCCCCGCCCCCTGCGCAGCCCCCTCTCCACGCCGCTGCTCGGCCCGGCCCCTGGAGCCCTTCCCGCCCCTGCCCTGCCCTGCCCTGCCCCGCCCCGCCCCGCGCTGCGCCCAGCCTGCGACCCTGCCCGCCGGCCTGGGGGGCCCTGCCCGCCCGCCGCCCCTCCCCCTGCGCGCCCTCCTGGGGGGCCCTGGCCGCCCGCCGCCCCTCCCCCCTGCCCGCCGCCCGTAATCTCCAGCCAATGGCAGGGCCCGGCGCCCGCCCCGCCCCCCGCCCCGCCCCCGCGGCCGCCGCCCCCCGGGACCGACCCGAGCGGGGACGTGCGGTGCTGCCCAGCCCCTCTGCCCCTAGAGCCCGGTCGGCCTCGCGCCCCGCCCCCGGGCGCCCTGCTGGGCGGGGACGGCGCCCGGGACGGGGCGGGGGCGCAGGGGGGGCGGGGGCGCCGGGGGTAGGGCTCGATCCCTGGCGTCCTGGCGTCCTTGGCCGCGCGCCTTACCGGCCGGCGGGGGCGGCAGGGAAGCCTCTGCCCCCCGGGTGGGGGTCAGCCTGGTCCCACCCCTCTTTCACGGCCACTAGGAAGCTGGTGGACGACTCCCTCCTCTGCGGTTACCATCCTCCTCCCCCGAGGCACTGAGGCCGCCCCCTTGGCCTGGGCCACCCCGCTGTGGAGGGGGTGGGAGTTTGGTAGGGCATCCGAGGCCCTTCCCAGCCATGGGGCCTGCTGGCCTGGGGGGGCCGGACGGGGTGGACGCAGCAGCAGCGTGACTTTGCTTTCTCCTCCCCGGAGGGCCTGGCGCAGGCCAGGGAGAGCAGAGCGTATGATCGGGCCTCTAGGGGTGCGGGTTCTGGGCCTGCTCTGCTCGGAGCCACCCAGCGGACACCTGGCCTGCTCCTCCCCCTCCTCTAGTTCCACCCTTCCCTCCCTGGCACCTCCCAGGACTTGTCCTGGCTCAGCAGATGGGGGCCACCGGGACCACCAGCAGGGTTAACTACAGAACCAGCCAGGGTCACAGCCTCGCGGCCTGGGAGGGAGCAAGGATCGCCAGAAGGGGGGAGAAAGCCATTCACAAGCTCTGTCAACTTGAGTTCATTGCTCTCCCTCTCTGGGCTTCAGTTTTCTCATCTGTCAAATGGGTTGCACTAATTTCGTTTATTTTTTTAAACCCCCATTGCATGGGTTATTAAGAGGTGTCACACAATAGAAAAGTTCCGGAAACAACTAACTTGGGAAACCCAGAGGCGGGGTGGCTAAGTAAAAATGACAATTTTTTTTTTTCTTTGAGGGCAATCCTGGAAAGCTTTGAGATGCCAGCGTGCACTGGGAAGTCTCTAGGATGGTGTTAGCTGGTTTCTGACTGTGATCTTTGAGGGCTGTAAAGCCTGGATGCATCCAGCCTTTACCCCACAGGACTGGGCAAGGGCGCCCTGGGCGAGTGTCGGGGTGCTCCTGGCTCACTGGGGCTGCTTCCCTCCCTTAGCTGCCTAACATGTTTGGAAACCTGCGGTCCACGTTCATGGCCCTCATGATTGGCTCCTACGCCTCTTCTGCCATCACGTTCCCGGGAATCAAGGTATTAGAACTGTTTGGGGTGGGGGGCGGTGAGGCCACCTGTGTTATCTTTTTGCCTCCACCCCTAAACTGCGTGGGGCTGGACGAGTAGTGGCCAGCATGTCTGAGGATCCTGCCCCTGCCGGGCAGAAGTCAATTCCCACCACCATGGGGCAGAGCACTGAAGCATCATGGGATGAGCCCGGGCACTGCTGTTGACCGGCAGATCTGACCTCCCTGCTTTGCCTCTTTTCCCTTACTACTGTCCTGGGCCAGGCCTCCATCCTCTCTCCTGGGCTAGCTCAAGCCATCCTCGCTGGTCTCCCTGCCTTTGCCCCTTCTTCCTCTCTAGTCTGTCATTCACATGACTTCCAGAATGATCTTAGTTGGAGGCCTGGCTCATGCACTTGCCCTGCTTCGCTGACAGAATCAAGTCCAACCTTGTCACAAATATGCATTCAATGCCCTTGGATCTCTCTGGCCTCAACCAACCTTTCCAGCCATGTCTCCTCCTGCCCTGGAAAGGCTGGTTGCCTTGGGTCCAGGGTCATGAAAATAGTCTAGAGTGGGCTAGAGCCTGAACAGGTCCACTTGGTGGAACTAGAACCAGAAGGCTTCAGTTCTGACTTGGGGCCTTATTTTTTCCTCTGCTATCAAAAGATTAAAGCACGCTGTCACCTGGGCCATAGGATACCCTTCAGGGTCCCCCTTGGGCAGTTGGGTTGGTTAGTTTAGAAGGCGCTTGCTTGGCATCCCCAGAAGAGTTTGAGAGTGCGTTGGTGGGGGTGGTCATCAGTTGTTCAGGTAGCACCAGGCATAGAAAGTGCCTGTCTTCCCTCCTCTTCAACCCGGACAGCGGGTGTGCAGAGCCAGGTCTTACTCCCACTCGCTTGGGGCCGTGGCTCTTTGAAGCTCTGTCCGGTCCCCAGGGAAGAAAGAGCCTCAAAGCCCCAGGCTCAGAAAGAGCAGAAATTTTCTCAGGCAGCACTGGAGCTTTGAGCAGGTGCTCGAGGGGAGGGCAGGTGTCTGTCATCCCAGGCAGGGAGGACAAGAGGAGGGACATCATCTTTATGTGCCTGCTCCCCCACTGGCACAGAATCCCAATCAATTCAGAATCTACTTGTCCGGGGATCGCTGGGTGGCTCAGCGGTTTGGCACCTGCCTTTGGCCCAGGGCGTGATCCTGGAGTCCTGGGATCGAGTCCCACGTCGGGCTCCCAGCATGGAGCCTGGTTCTCCCTCTGCCTCTCTCTCTCTCTCTCTCTGTGTGTGTGTCTTTAATGAATAAATAAATTAAACCTTAAAAAAAAAAAAAAAAGAATCTACTTGTCCTAGGGCCAGGAGGCCTTGGGCACAGCCCTTGCACATGTGCGCACACGCACGCTGTTGTTGTATCTGGGGAACACCTGTGAAAGGTGAGATAAGGCTTCTCAGATTGGGTTTGTCTTTCCCTTGGGGAATGTTCCAGGAAGGGGCAAGATAAACACAGGCCTGGTAAACCTAGAACATTAATTTTTCTCTTTTGTACATAAAATGAAATGGCATTTTTGTTTGAAAGCCAACATGCACATGGACTCCTAGGCCGATTTATGTGCCCTTTTTTTCACATAGTAATTGATATTTCAAAGACCTTTTGTGCTCGTGGCCAGCAACTTCAGCTCCCTGTGGGAATTCTTTCATGCCTCATTAGGGGGCTGCGGTGAAAAAGGAAGAGCATGGTGGGTCTTCTGGGTCTGACTCTTAACTCCTGTCCTCAGCTTCCTCTTCTGCAAATTAGGCGCCAGGAATGGGGTAGAAGAAGCCTTGTGTAGGGCCACTGGGGCCTGGGGTCTGCCTTGGGCTGAAGAGGTGGTGCTAGGCGACCACCCCCATGGGCCTGCCCCCTCCTTCCACAGCTGATCTACGATGCCGGCGTGTCCTTTGTGGTCATCATGTTCACCTGGTCGGGCCTGGCCTGTCTCATCTTTCTCAACTGTGCCCTCAACTGGCCCAGCGAAGCCTTTCCTGCTCCTGAGGAAGTCAACTACACGTGAGTGGCTGTGGAGGGCTGTGTTGGGAGGGCGACCCTCCTCCCTGTGGAGGGAGAGGCGGGGTGGTGGGGGAGGGATGGTGTGGTAGGCGGGTGGCAGTGCAATGCACAGAATCAGCTTTGGCGTCAGAGAGACCTGCATTTGCAGATGGCCTCTGATTTCTCATCTGTGCAATGGGCTTGATCCTCCCCACCCACAAGTGTTTGAATAGACGTGGCACATAACAGGCGTGCAGAACACGGTGACTACTGCTCTTAGTATCCTTTCTGAGTGGGGCGGGTGGGATCAGAGTAGGAGGGACCCCAGCAACGGTGCCACATGCCATCTGGTCCCAGGAGGGGGATACAGAGACTCAAATACCCCACGCTTTGCGGGGCCACCTGTATGCCAACTTTTCCCCACCCCCTATCTGGTCAGTGAGGGAGAGGGGGTGCTCCACAACGAGGCACATAGGGTGCCCGTCAAAAAGCTCATGTTTATCGAGTGTCCACGACAGGCCAGGCGCTGTGAGTAGTTCTCATACCATTCTCAACAGTCCTGTGGTGTGGCTTCTGTTATTAACTCCATTAATAATAAAGGCTCAGGGAACAAGGTGACTTTCCTAAGGTCATACCACTGAAGGGGGAGTGAATTAAAGCTTGGAACCAGTGCTGACTCCAGAATCTGAGTTCTTAATGCTGCCTCCATGGCAACAGCCCAGGTGGAAATGGACTCAGCCACCCCTCAGTTACTGGGTGCTAAGCTGGCCCCGAGCCCGGTAGGGAGCTCGTCAGTGGCCATGTCCGTCAGTGCTAGGTCAGCGGGTGCTCAGCACCCCTGGGACTGACCGGAACAGACCCTGAGAGGTGGGCCATTGAGGGTGGGACCTGCATAGCTGCTTCCCACATGCCCTGGCCCGGCTGCCGGCAGGAAGAAGATTAAGCTCAGCGGGCTGGCCCTAGATCACAAGGTGACAGGGGACCGCTTCTACACCCACGTGACCATCGTGGGCCAGCGGCTGAGCCAGAAGGCCCCCAGCCTGGAGGAGGGCGCTGACGTCTTCATCTCATCCCAGGATGTGCGCGGTGCCTCGGGAAGCCCTCCTGAGAGTGAGTGTCTGGTCAAGGTGCTGGCCTTGGGGCACAGGGAGGGTGGGTCCTCACCTTTACGTTCATTTTCTCCCCTTCTCTCAAGGCTCGGTGATGTAGGTGGGGCAGGCCTGCTCGCAATTGACAGAGTGGGGGGAAACCAGAGCTCAGAGAGTCCTGGAAGTTCAGGCTTAGGGGTACTCTGCTGGATTTCGGGGCGAGGGAGGGGGGGAGGAGCGTCCAGCATGGGGCAGGCTCTCCAGCTGGTTTCCTTAAGGCTCCCTGCAACCCCCAGCCCCTGGCTTCAGGTACTGCCAGGTGAGGGGCGGCTCGGAGGCCCGGCTGGCTGGCTCCCCCTGCTGGCTGGCAGAGGCGCTGCGGCCGCCTGCCTGGACCCCTTCCCAAGGTGTCCACTCCCAGGTTAGGGCAGGTGCACCTGCCTTGGAGTCCAGAGATGGGGGTTTGAGTCTGGCTCCCCAGTTACCGGCCACGTGACTTGGGCAGATCCCATAACCTTGCTGTGGCTTTCCTTATCTCTTAAACTAGCAGCAATAACCGCCACTGAACGGGGAAGTGGGGATTAAATGGTCCACAGACGTGGAAGCTCTGTTACAGGCACAAGGGTGTGCAGGGGTGAGGGTGTTACCCCTGCTGCTGGCCTCTCCTGGCACAGTGGGCCTGGCGACCTGCCGCTTCCAGCCCCGGGAGCTTGAGCAAGTCATTGAGCTCTGGGCCTGCTCAACTGTAGAATGTGCCAAAGGCGGGGTTTTGTACACTTTGAGTAAGTGGAATGGTACGTGTCGAGTGTGTGGCACATAGTAAGTGCTTAACAAATAGTAGCTAGAGTTATTATGACCACACCAGAGTGTGCATCCAGAGGTCACCCGGAAATGTTGCAGTCATTATAAAACTGGGCAAGAATCTGGAGGCCAGTGGGTCTGAAACATTCACTTTTGAAGAAACCAGTCCTTCTCAAGGAACCTAGTGAGTGTTGGAGCCCCCTCTGGAACTGCATCTGCAGGACACTCTGCGGGAAATGAAAGATGGGGAGCTCAGGGGTGCCCTCTGGTGTCTCCCCAGAGTCAATCCCCTTCCGCCAGAGCCTCTGCTCCCCCATTTTCCTGTGGAGCCTCCTCACCATGGGCATGACCCAGCTGCGGGTCATCTTCTACATGGCCGCCATGAACAAGATGCTGGAGTACCTCGTGACTGGGGGCCAGGAGCATGGTGAGGTGCTGCGGAGCCCGCTGGGGGCGCGGGTGGGTCACCCAGCTGAGCCCCTCTCACTCTGGCTTCTCTCCTCATCCCCCATCAGAGACAGACATCCTGAGAAAGCAGGCGGCGGAGACAGGTAGGGGGATGAAACTTGGGGTCCCGGCCTACACGCACCCCACTGCTGCCCACACTATAGGGAGCCTGGGTCTGCCCTTGGAACTCTGGGTGTTCAAAGAACCTGGGGTCAGGGGTAGGCCCTGCTGGCACCCCTTCTCCTACACCGGAAGTGTGTAACCACACCCATGGGTGGCTGGCATCCCTTGTGCCAGCTCCTGACTCCACTCCTCTTTCCATCCTGCCCAGTTGGGTTCTATTCCTCCATCTTTGGGGCCATGCAGCTGCTGTGCCTCCTCACCTGCCCGCTCATTGGCTACATCATGGACTGGCGGATCAAGGACTGTGTGGACGCCCCCAGTGAGGGCACTGCCCTCGGAGACGCCAGGTGACCTGCACAGGGATGGCCACAGCTTTTCATGTTCTCTGCACCTTCACACCCAGCATCTCATTCATTCTCCCCAAAGCCCTGGGAGAGCAGGAGCCTCTCCCCATTTTACAGATGCGGAAACAGTGTGGTGGGGCGGGGCACGGCTTGCTTGATAAGAGGTATAGCTCACCTCAAGCGCTGACTGTGCATGAGGCACCTTGTATTGTCCTGTCGTGTCCTGCAGCAGCTCTCTGAGGTTGGTGTGTTGTCCTCGTTTCACAGACGAGAACGGTGAGACACAGAAAGGTTAAGTAATTTACCCAAGATGACAGCTTTTCTTTTCTTTTTTTTTTTTTTTTAACAGATTTTATTTATTGAGGTGTCTGGGTGGCCCAGTTGCTTAAGTTTTGATTAACTGTTGATTGAGGCTCAGGGTCCTGCGATCAAGGCCCACAGCTCCTTGATCAGTGGAGAGTCTGCTTGTCCCTCTCCCTCTGCCTCTCACATGTGTATGCATGTGTATGCTCTCAAATAAATAAAATCCTTAAAAAAAAAAAAGATTTTATTTATTTGAGACAGAGAGAGAGAGAGAGAGAGAGAGAGAGCCCAAGTGGAGGGAGGGACAGAGGGAGAGAATCTCAAGCAGACTCCCTGGTGAATGTGGAACATGACACGGGGCCCAGTCCCATGACCCCGAGATCATGACCTGAGCTGAAACCATAGCCACTTAACCACCCGAACCACCCAGGCGCCCCTATTACGCAACTTTTAGTAGCATGTTCCAGAACCCGTGTAATAAAAGGAGAAAGTTGGTGTATCAGACATCAGTGGCTGTATCACAGATTACCCCCAAACCCGGCATCTTTGAACAGCTAACATTTGTTGTCTTGTATCATTTCTGAGTCAGGAATCTGGGCATGACTTAGCTGAGTGGTTCTGGCTCAGTGTCTGTCTGAGTCTGTTTTGGGCTGGTTTCACAAAATACCACACACTGGGTAGCTTAAAGACAATAGAGATTTATTTCTCACAGTTCTAGAATCTGGAAGTCTCAGATCAGGGAGCCGGTGGTTGAGTGAGAGGGCCCTCTTCTGGGCAGCAGACTTCTCGCTGTGTCCTCACGTGGCCTAAGGAGTAGGGAGCTGGGGGAGGGGCCTCCTTTATAAGGGCACTGATCCCATGATGAGGGCTCTGCCCTTGTGACTCGATCACCCCCACATAGCCCCACCTCCTAATAGGATCATGTTGGGCATTAGGATTTCAGCATATGAATTTTTGGGGGGGACACAGCCATTTGGACCATAGCAGGGTGTCATGAGGCTGCAGTTGGCCACGGGTGCAGGTACCTGGGGTGGTGACAGGAGTGGGGGAACCCGTTCCTGAGATCACCTGGCTGTTGGCAGAAGATGCGCCTCCTCCCCACCTGGGTCTCTCCTTTGGGCTGCTCACCACAGGGCAGGTGGCTTCCCCCAGAGCGAGGGGTCTTGGGGAGGGAGACCAAGATAGAAGCTTCTGTGTCTTTCTCCGTGAAATCTCACAAGTGACACATCATCGCTTCTGGAGGATTCTGTGGGTCACACAGAGCAACCTGTGCGGTGTGAGAGGGGACTACACAGTGGGGCTCATTGAGACCTATCTTGTTGGCTGGAGAGCACCGTTGGGTCTTGGACCTGGGGTTTCTGACTGCTTGTGTTCTTTCTGTGTGAATCCGAATGGTTCCTGTTTGTCCTGAGAGGATGGGAGAGAAGGCATCAGAGGACCCATCCAGGGGCTTCCTTCCCCACCACTGGTGCCCCAGCCCTGGCCCCCAGCCTCCTGATGGCAGGGTCCTCCGTCTAGGGTAGATGGGCAGCCTGCCCTCATGCCAGCCTCTCGCCTGGGGCAGCCCTCGGAGCCCTTACCTGTGCCAGAGAGGGGCTTGCTGGACAGGCAGGGGCCAAGCTGCTGTCCCCAGAGTAGCACCTACTTTTGTCCAGGCTGATGGGTAGAGACGCTTTTGTAGGGGCTTCCGGTGGAGATGATGTGAGAGCTCTTGATTCTCCACCTTCCTTCCCATCCTCGATTCGCAAACTACCATGTGCGTGGGACCTATCTGGGCTGTGTCAACATGCAGGTTCCTGGGCTCCGCGCCTGAGATTCTTGGGGGGTGGGGTGGGGGCAGAGCCTGGAATCTGCATTTTAAAGAAGGGCCCTACGTGATACTGGGGTAATGGGTAGGGGAGCCCCACTTGAAGAAACATGGGGCTGGAGGCGTGGCCTGCTCCCTTTGTTGCCCCCGTGGCAAAGGCCCAGCAGAAGAACGGGGGAGTCCAGCCTGAGAATAGGGGAGTGCTGGGGAGGTAGAGGCAGCAGCCAGTCACGTCCTGTCCTCCTCAGGGAGGGGGCGGCCACCAAGTCTGCCAGACCACGCTATCGCAAGATCCAGAAGCTCACCAATGCCATCAACGCCTTCACCCTGACCAACTTTCTGCTGGTGGGGTTTGGCATCACCTGCCTCATCAACAGCTTACATCTCCAGGTACCCACTTCCAGCCTTTCCCCGCCCCTGCCGCCCCTGCCTCCCAGGACCCCTCCAAAGGGGCCTTTCACACAGCGCCTGCCTTCCCGGAAGCATGGATCCCATCCCCTGGGTCTGTCTCCCAGGATTGGGTTGTCAGGCGCTGGGTGTCCCTCTTCATCTTACCCATCCTTCCTCCTGCCTCCCCGCCTGCCCTTCACCTCTTCCCTCTCTCTTTTTGGTTTCAGTTTGTGACCTTTGTCCTGCACACCATGGTTCGAGGTTTCTACCACTCAGCCTGTGGCAGCCTCTATGCTGCGGTGTGAGTCAGCCTGCACCCCCCCCCCACCGCCCAACCAGAGAATCCAGAGTTGAAAGGACTCCCAGGCGCCCCCTCAAGCCCCTCTGCCCTGCCCCCCCAGAGTTTGGCTGACATCTCAGAGTTGGTGGGGAGCTAGGAGGCCCCCTGGGGGGGCAGCCCTCTCCGAGCTCCTGTGTTGGGGGCCCCCACCCCCCTGCCTCTATCAAAGGCAGCCTGCCCCACCACAGGCTGGCTCCAGCACGGGGAGGTCCTGCCTTAGAGGAAGCCGAAATTCTTGATTTGATGATGCTTTGGTCCTGTGTCTGCTCTCCTCTCTCCCTCGAGTCAGCCCTGTAGAAATTTCTAGACTGCAGTCTTTTCTGCCTTATAAATCTCCTGCTCCATCTGGGCAGCCCCCAGTTCCCTCTCCCCTCTCCCCTCTGGTTTCCACCGCCAGTGCTGCCGAGTGACTTGGGGGTGTGTGGCCACAAGTGCTTCCACAGTGGCAGGCGCGGTGCAGGGCTCCTGACCCCTGTCAGCAGAGGGCGGCCCCGCCACCTCCTCCTTCTTGAGCCAGAGCCATGGAGTCGCTCTCTCCTTCCCTTCCTCATGCTCCGTGTCCGGGGCCCCCAGCAGTCCTACCAGTTCCCCGTCCACAGACTTCAAATGCAACTCACTCCTTGGCTGCACCGCCTCCCCGCTGCCCCAGCCCCCCTGCCCCGGCGGGCGGCGAGTGCAGCAGCTCCCGGAGGTGGGCTCCCCATGCCCGCCCTCGCCTTCTTCCGTTTATTTTTAACACGGGGGCTGGAGACACCTGTTGGGACATAAGTCTTTTCCTGTCACTCTGTGGCTTCCTGCCTTGTCTCGCCCTGAGAAAAAGCCAGAGGCTTTGTTATGGCTTGACAGGCCCTCCAAGGTCTACCCCCCGGGACCCCTCTGCTCTCTTCCTTCCCTTTCCCCGCCCCCCCCCCCCCCCCACTGGCTCTGCTGCAGCCCCTGTGGCTGCCTCATGCCTCAGAAACCGCCAGTGTATTCCCTACACAGGGCATTTGCACTTGCTCTTCCCTGTTCCCAGAACATTCTCACCTTCTCCAGTCTTTACTCAGGCCTCCGCTGGCCATCGGGTGGCAACCCCCTTGACTCCCCTACCTGCATTCTCTGCCCTACTTCTCTCCTTAGCTCTCATCACAGCCCACGCTCTAGGTGCTTGTCCTGCTCAGGGTGCAGAGGCCACCTCTGCGAGGGCAAAGGACAGGGAGCTTTGGCTCACCGTTGAACGTCCCTGCACCTTAGAACAGTAGCTGGCATGTAAATGCTCGTCAGGAGAATAAATGAAGAGCCCAGTGAGGTCAGTGCTGCCTTAGTTATTAGCGGAGGAAGTGGGTCTTGGAGACGTTGGATTACCTGCTGTTATCACGCAGACAGTAGGTGTCAGGAGGCAATTCAGTGGCCCTGAAGTCACCGCACACATCGTTGAGGCCAGAGTCCAGACAGCGAATGCACAGAGGCTCCTCTGTTCCCCTCCGCCTGCCTCACAGCGAGCGGTGGCACCTGCCACCGGGGGTGTGGATCAGGGTGGGGGGTGCTGGGCTGGAGGGGACCACACGCCCTCCTCATCGGCCCCCCTCTCATCGGCAGTTTCCCGTCCAACCACTTCGGGACGCTGACGGGCCTGCAGTCCCTCATCAGTGCTGTGTTTGCCCTGCTCCAGCAGCCACTTTTCATGGCCATGGTGGGACCCCTGAAAGGAGAGCCCTTCTGGGTGAGAACCGGGGGTCGCACAGGGTGCAGGGGGGAACACGGGAGCCTCTTTCCAGGGTGCTTCTGAGGAGTCGGGGGCTGAGAAGGGGGGCTTGTATGTCACAGAATCCCTCACTCGCATCTCAGACTGAAGGTCTCTAATCTGGGGGTTCCCAAGCTGGCTGCCCATCATCACCCCGCCCAGAGTGTGAGGTCCCCCAGCCTGCCGACTCTGCATCTCCCGCCCCAGGCCCAGGAGTCTCCGTGATAAGCTCCAGCTGCCCTGTGAATTGCCCACTTTTGAGGCAGAGTCGGATTCACCGGCCACGGTGCTCTCTTAGCACCTCCAGACCTTCCGCTCAAACACCCTCGGGGATGGGGCAGCAGCCTCGGGCATGCTTAGAAGCCCTTCCCTTACACAGAACACACATCTGCCTCCCTGAAGCTGATCCTCTGTCTGTCTGCAGGGGGCTACCTGTCCCTTGTGACCCTTGTGACCCTTCTCCCACCAGACTGATGGAAAAACGACAGTCACGGTTTACGGGGTGCTCACCTGGTGCTGAGCTCCCCGTGTACTGTGCTTGCTCCATCTTTGCCATGACAGCCCCAATGAGGCACTAGAGTCGAGGTGATTTGCCCAAATTCACAGAGCCCGTAATGCAGAGCGGGGTGTGAACCGAGGCCACATCCTTGGGAGGGCCCCTGTCCTGGAGCTGCCAGGCCTTCTGTCCTCCGGCCGCGTGCCTCGGCTCCTTTAGCCTCCCGTGAACCTCTTATCACCAACCTCAGTGGGATCCTGTCGTCAAGCCTCAGAGGTCGAGGTTCCAGGTCCAGAAGGTCCTATTTGGGAAGGTGCCCTGTATCGGGCACCAGCCCAGACTCCCTCAATATCTCCCCAGAGGGCGCCAGCTTGTATGGGCACTGGTGCTAGCCGGGGTTCAAACCTGCCTCTGATACTTGACGAGCTTGTTGAACATTAGATGACATATTGGTGAAACCGTGATTGAGCACAGGAAATGCTAGAAGCTATAGCTATCATTCTGGCCCAGGACCTGAGTGAGAATGGCTGCCTCCTCCTCTCTGTTGGAAGCTGAGGAGGGCCCCTGAGGGTGATGAGAGGATACCCACTTGACTCTGTCTCTCCTTACCCCGAAGGTGAATCTGGGCCTCCTGCTCTTCTCGCTGCTGGGATTCCTGCTACCTTCCTACCTCTTCTACTACCGTGCCCGGCTCCAGAGGGAATATGTTGCCTACTGGGAGGGCCCGAAGAAGGTGCTTGGCAGCTCTGAGGTGACTGCGTAGACCTCTTGAGGCCAAGGGACCTGGAGGACCGGCAGCCAAGGCTTGAGCAACCAAAGGGAATGCCTCATATGGCTTTTCTACCTGTAACATACACACAGAGCTGGGCCGTGGATTTATAAATACCAAAAGAAGTTCTATTTTTGTAGGGACTTGCTAAAAGGAAAAAAAAAAAACCTAAAAAAAATTTTCCCCAAAGCAATGCTCCATTGACTGGAGACCGCCCCTGTGCTAGAAGGATTGGGCCTTCTTCCTCCTCAGACTGGCAGAGACCAGGAGGTGAGGCTGCCCTTTCTCTGGGCCTTCCTCCTAGGGGCCTACCTCCTGGTGCCTCCTGGGGGCTTGTGGGATCATCAAACAGGCAAACAGGCTACCCCTAGGGTTCCAGCTATGCAATGCCCAGAGCGTGCCTATGTACATGAACACGTGTGCATGTACATGTGTGTGTGCGTGTGTGTGTGTGTGTGTGTGTGCATGAAACAACCTTCCCCTCCGTGGAAAGGGACCTGAGGTGCTGGCGGTGTCTTGGATGGGGTCTTGGGGGGTAAGCCCCTTCCAGGAGCTGGAGGGCAGGTTCCCTCCCTGGTACTGCTTTTTGCAGGTCTTAGAGGAGAAATAAAAAGGGAAGTGAGAGACTTGGATGGTGTGTGCTTGCATCTTTGTTGGGGGTGGGGGGTGCTTTCCCACACCCCCATCTCTTTTCCTCACCCGGGTTGGGCTGGGCATTAAGTAGGACACCTGAAGTGCCAGCCTGTCCACCTCTGGCTGTCTGGCTCATCGCCCTGTTCTTAACCATGCCCTGCCCTTAGCGTCGGGAGGGAGTCCACATCCTGCCCGCTACTCCTACTCTCCCCACTTTCTATGGTTTGAGGTACACTCAGGAAGTTGCCTTTCTCAGCACAGGGGATCAGGGCAGGATGCTTTAGAAATAATGCTGAGGGGGATCCCTGGGTGGCACAGCGGTTTGGCGCCTGCCTTTGGCCCAGGCGTGATCCTGGAGACCCGGGATCGAGTCCCACATCGGGCTCCTGGTGCATGGAGCCTGCTTCTCCCTCTGCCTGTGTCTCTGCCTCTCTCTCTCTCTCACTGTGTGCCTATCATAAATAAATTAAAAAAAAAAAAAAGAATGCTGAGGGATGATGGAGGCTTGTTGAAATTTACACTTTTTTAGAGTCTCCTGTTTTATCTTAAAACTTCATGTAAACTTTGAGCATTACTTTATAGTATATTTCTACTTATTTTTTTTATTTTTTATTTTTTACATACTTATTTTTAACATCAAAGTAGGTAAAGACACCGTCTTTGAGAATAAGGGACCCTCCAAGAAGATATACCTTATTTGTCCCAGGCCTACACTTCGTGTCCCTGGGACATAAGCCTTAGAGGCTAGAGTAAGTCACAGAATGGAGGGATGGGGCTGGGACAGGCACTGACATTTGTTGAGGATCCTCCTGTGCTTCACAAGGATCTCATTTCATCCTAACCATAGCGCAAGAGGTTGGTATCATCACTGCATTTTGTAGGTTGAGGAAAGCCCAGACAGGTTAAGGCAAAGACCAAGGGCACACAGTTGGTAGGTGGTGGAGGTAAGCTTGGAACCTGAGGCCCGACCAGAGGCCTGCCAGGGCAGTCGGGCAGAAAGGAGTTCCCAAGCTTTTCAGGCCAGCTCAGCTGTCCTCTCAGGGCTGAGAGTGACTTCAAAGGCCCTATCCACAGGCCCTTCCCTGAAAAAACAAAAACACCTGGAGAACCCTCAAATGTTAGGGCTGAAGACAGTATTACAGATAAAACTGCCCCTTTATCTTAAACTCCCTTTAGAAGTCAACAACAACAACAAAAGTTAATGCAACAGACTGATCCACCCATTTCACAGATGAGAAAACACGTCCAGGGGGGTCTGGAGACCCCTGGCTGCTTGGAGCCCAGACTCCTGGATTTCAACACAGTTCCCTTTTTGCAAAATACTAAACCAGACTTGGACGGCACCCACTCAGGAGTTGGGTGGGTTCCCGGAGGGCCTGCCTGGGTCTCTCTGAGCTTGCCAGCCCGGACCTCGACCTTCCGAGTCAGAGTCATCCGGGGGAGGCTGCCCCCGGGGTGCGGGCGGGCGCTCCGAGGGCGGGGTGTGCCCGGCAGGCGGCGCTGCGGAGCCGCGTCTGGCAGCGGGTGGGGCTGGGGGAGGGGCGCAGGACCCACGGGAACCCCTCGCACCCCGCCCCGCGCGCAGCGCCCCGGCCAGTCCCGCCTCGCAGGGCCTCCGCCCGCGGCCCCGCCCCCGGCTTGCGCCGCCCTCCTCGGACATCTCAGCCCTCCCGACCCCCGCCCCTTTCAAGCGCGGTCTGCACCCCCACCGACCTCAGGCGGAGCGGGGGCTCGACGCCGACCCCGCCCCAGCTGGGGCTTCGGACGCGGCGGGGAGCTGCGGCCAGGAATCCCGGCCTCCCGGGGAGGGGTGGAGAGCGGGGGGCTGGGCAGGGGCGGAAGCGAGCTGGAGCCGTGCTTGTCGGCGCCGCCGAGAGGAGCAGATGGCTGGGGAGGGGAGAGGGTACGGGGGGGTGCGGGGGCCGGAGGATGAGGAACGAGGGATTTCGACGCCCCGAGTCTCCCGGGAGAAGCCCCCCCTCCCCATCTCCTCCCTGGAAGAGGGGGTGGCGGTCGCCGGCCTGCCCCCTCGGAGCCCGGCCTCTGGCCCGCGGGGTCCCCGGGGCGCGCCCCCCGCCCCCCGGGCCTCCCCCCTGCGCGGGCCGGGCCGGCGGGGTCGGGGCCGCCGTGAGCCGCCCGGGGCGCCAGGGTTAGGGGGCCGCACCCCGAGGGGCGAGGGGGCGGCGGGAAGCCGGCTCCCGAGCTGGGAGCGAGTGCAGGGATCGTAAATAGCTGAGGGAAAACGTGTTAATTGGAACTTTATGCAGATGAGCCGGGACCGGGGGCTGGGGGGTGGAGGGAGGGAGAAGGTCACGCGGGGGCGGGACCCAGCCCAGTTCCGAGGGGAGGGGGAGCAGGGCTCTGGCCCGGGGGTGCGGGGGGTGCGGGGGGTGCAGGGGGGGGAGCACCGGTGAGTGTCCTGACGTCCCGGCGCGGGCCTCCCGGGAGCCCGCAGGTCCCCGCAGGTCCCCGCAGGTCCCCGCAGGTCCCCGCAGGCGAGGCCTCCTCCCGAGCCCACCCCCACCCCCACCCCGAAGCGAGCCCCCCTCCCGCGGCCACAAGTCCAGGGTCTCGAGGCCCCGCGAGGGTGGAGGACACCTGGCGAGTGTCTGTCTCCGCCAGAGGCTGCTCACCTCGGGACCCACTTCTGCTGCGTCCCCAACCCTCGGCCTCCGCGTCCTCCCCCTGCCTCCTCCGTCCTCTTCCCCATCCCCGGCATCACCCTCTCCGCGCCGGAGCGTCGTCTGCTGCTTCCGCCCAGTGTGCCTGGGGCGGGGATGGGGCGACTCGAACTTTTCTCCCCTTACTTTCTCCCGGCTGCCCCCTTCCCCGACCACCCCACCTTTGGGATGTTTCTCTGCCCGCAGAGTGTTTGGTAGGCCCCCTGGGCTGGTCAAAATGTAGTTCCAGGGTCCCTTAGTGATCTGCTTCAGGAGGGCCTGGGGGCTCAGGAATCTGGATGTTTCCACCTAAATCAGAAGGAAAAGACCCTCATTCTGAAAAACACTGGCAGAGAATCGGTGGGTGGGAAGGATGGGGCCAGCTTCCTTCCACAGCGCCGCCCACTCCTCCTCCAACCCTGTGGACCTCACCTCTGCTCAGAAGGGCCTTGGCGACCTCTGGCGTGAAAAGGTGCCAGGAACGAGGAAAAGGAGGAAGGAGAAAGGGACAGAAGGAAGGAACCTAGCTCTTCCCTCCCCAGCAGGATCTCCAGCCTGCTTACCTCCCCTTCCCCTCAGCTGGGCCATCTTTTTCTCTTACTCCACCAGCCCGGCCTCAGCTTCTCGATTCCTTTCCCCCTCTTGAGCTGAAGTTTCTGGACAGGCCAAAGGATCTTGGGGGTGGGGGTGGGGGTGGGGGGAGTGGTGGGGAATGGCAGAGCCACCAAAGCCCCCACCTCCAAAAGAAAGGGGCAAGAGGCACCCCTGGGGTTGGAAGAGGAGGAGAGAAGCTGGACTTGAGGGAAGATAATAATAGCAGCAAATATGTAGGTCAGCTTTCCACGGGGTTATTGTACTTACTCCCCACAGCAAGTCGACTTAAGCAGGTACTCTTGTCCCCAGGTCACAAATGAAGAAAACACAACAGACATTCAGAGAGGTTAAGTAACTTGCTGAAGGTCACACAGTACGTGGGAGAATAACTAGGTCATTCACCTTCCCACTTCCCCAAAATCATTTCTCCAGAGGTCACTGGCTGCTGTCCCAGGCCTGTCCTCCCTGCCCCACCCCCAGAGGTAATGAGGATGGGGAAGGGCATGGTGTACAGAAATGAAAGGAGATGCTCAGGTTTCGGAACATCTGACAGGTCTGGCTGGAAGCATTAAAAATTCATGTAGAAACCTGACCTCAGCCGGACCTTGGGTCTGCCACCTGGACTGTCCCTGGCCTTGTGGCCTCTCAGAGCCTGGTGGGGGACTTTCCCTTCCGCAGGGTCGCGCAGAAGCCCCATGTCTTTGTATCTGGGAGGAGAGGGGTTCTCTTAGGGATTAGGGGCCTGAGGTCAGGTGCCAGCGGTTCAGAAAGCAGGGCTGAGAGCCCTCCCTGCTACTCGGAGTGTAAGAACCTTAGAGGCTTAAGGGCTTACAAGGCCCGTCATCTGGCGTCCTTCTCCTGTTCCTCTGCCGGGCGCGTGGATGGATGCTCACGCTCAGTTCACGTTGGCGGAAGCCCGGCCGCGATTCCCGAGGTGGCCAGTGGGGGGCCTCAGCTGAGCCTCTACTGCAGCTTCCAAGGACAGTCAAAGAACCCCCACTGATGAGGTCAGAGAGGGGCAGCCTGGCCTTGGGGCAGGGCTCTAGTGAGCCCTTCTCTGGGGAGAAGGGGGAGAGGCTTCCTAGCTCGGGGGCCATGGAGGAACTGCAGGGAGAGTTCAAAGCAGGGTGGTGGGCTGCAAGTACCTGCTAACCCGGGCCAGCGTGATGTGATACAACCATTCTAGCTGGAGTGAAGATTTGGGGCGAGGCCACGAGAGAAAAGGCTAGAAAGGCCGTTGGTACCAGACTCCGAGGGATCTTTGATGCTCTGTTGGGCATTTCATTTTTAACCTGTAGGCAGTTAAGGAGGCATTGCAGGTTTCTGAGTTGACAGGAAAACACGATGCACATTTGGGTGGGATGGATCTGGCTACCACGGGCAGGCAGGGTGGGAGGGAGAGAGACTGAAGGTAGGAAAACCAGAGAGGAAGGTACTGCTCCGTGTTTATTCTAGGCAGGAGGCAATGAGGAGATGGAGTGGGGGGAGCGGGGGAGGGGGGAGGGGGAATGGAAAGGGAGGGATGATGGGTCAGGGCCCCAGGAGGGGACTGGGGGAGTGGGTAGACACAGGAGATTAGAGGGCTGGGGGCACGGGCAGGTAGTGCAGAATGTGGATACCCTCGCAGAATGCGGCAGGTCAATGAGCTTTGTTTCCTTCAGGGGTCGGGGGTCTTGGCCAAATCCCTTCCCCTCTCTCGGCCTCAGTTTCTCCCTCAGAGCACTGGTGATTGGACTGGATGTCCTTGAAAGCCCCTCCTGTCTCAGAGTGTGCAGCTCAGGGCTGTAAATCAGTCTTCTGGAGATGCTGGGTCGGTGGGTGGGGGGTCTGTGCGTGTGAGATCTCTAGAGGTGGTCTCTGTGCGGGGTCCTGCTGAGGCAGCTACGTGTGCATGCATTTGGGGTGCATCTGCCTGTTGGTGGGACCCGTGGGTGTCAGCTTGCCTGCACGTGCTCCGGAGCTCCGCGTTGTGTGAGTGTGTGAGAGAGAGCGCGTGAGCGTGGGTGTGCACGTGATGGGCGTCCGTGGGTCTGTCTGGGCTGATGGTGGTGGAGGTGGGGGTGGTGGAAAGAGGCATTGCTGTGGGCTTCTTCCTGAGGCTCGCACACTCCTTTTGCTTTCACTGTTCTGAAATAGCATCTGGACCGAAGGCCCATGAATATTTCACAACGATAATTCTGTGACCTGGACAGCCTGCTTCTGATTTCCCAGCATCCTCCCTCCCCCTGCCCAGTCCGCAGCGGCTCCTCCTCCATCAGAGCCCTAGTCCCACTGGCTAGTCTCCCCAAAGCCAGCCTGTCCCAGGCCTCCGGGAGACCCCAGACCCCGAGGCTCCCCGGCTTCCTCACTAGCTAGCTGCCTTCTCTGCTCCCTCATTCTTACCCAGATCCACCTGCTTCCAGTGCCTCCAAGGCCTTCGGCGTCCACGCCTTCCCATGTCTGCCTCCTCTTCTTGCCATCCTTCTGACTTGCCCAGCCAGGGTCACGGGATCTTGGCATCCCCACTCTCTGAGCCCTGCCATCCAGGTCCCCTCTCTTTCCATCGGCACCCCCAGTTTACATTCTTAATCCTAAATGTAAACCATCAAGCGTCTCCCCTCCATTGCTCTGATGAGACTCACCCCCAATCTCTATCCCAAGTCCTTCTTAGTTGGGCTTTTCCTTCCTCAGGCCTAGCCGTAACCCGAATTCTCCCTTTCATGCACTGGAGAGATGAAGCTTCAGATGCTCCAAGGCAGCAGGGCACCCCAACTTGAGATTCTTATCCCTCTGGTGCTCCTAGGCCTGTGGTCTCTCTTCTAACCTGCTTGCAGAACTGCTTCTCTGCCCTGGCCCATACCTCACAGGAGTCAAGGGAAAGAGACCATTGATCTATACAGGGTCATTGTGTACAGCTGTGCAGGCTGCACACTGCACAAAGGCACTCAGCCAAGGGGGCAACTATGAGCTGAAATTCAGCCTCAGGCTCTGCTTCCTGAGGTGTTTGCTGTGGTGTGGGGCTGGGTTCTCCTGAGGATGAGGTGCCTTTTTCAGATTTGCCCAAAGTCATGTTTGGGCTGGCTGTGACCCTGGATGTCTGTTATTTCTCCCTGCAGGGTAAGGTGGGAAATGCTCTTCCTTCCTGAAGGAACAGGGCCTGGGAGGGAGCTGTTGACCAGGCTGCAGGCCTTCCCCACAAGCTCAGCTCCTCAGGCGCCAGACAAGTCAGGGTCATAGGTAGTGGCTTCTCCCAGACCACTGGGAGGTGAGGTGATGTCAGCACCTGCTCTTGGCTGTCAGATTTCATCGGCCTGCTGGGGACTCCAGGGTTACCCCCTCTTCCTCATTCTTCAGCTCCTCCTCTGCAGGCAGCAGCATACCAGCTCAACCAGGCAAGAAGCACTTGGAAGGCATGCGATGGATCCCCTTTTTCTAACCCTCCTGGCCCTGAATTCCTGATGCTTCTAAGCCCTCTTCCCACTTTCGAGGTCCTGAGTCAACAAATCTTACAGAAAAAGATAAAATAATAGAATTTTTTAATAAATTTTTTTTTTCCAAACAACTTCTGTTGATCTTCACCACACAGGGGCCACGGTGGAGAGGAAAGTTCTCTCCAGGCGCCCTAAAAAGTGTCCCGGGTAGACTTAGGAGAAAAGTATTCCTCCAGTGTCGGGAGGCTGAGGGGGGCTAGGATAAGCAGGGGCCTAGGGTTAGCCTGGCCCCAACTGAGGCATCCCTCCAAAGGGCTCCTGGGGTCGGGGTTGGGGGGGGGGGCGCTCCCTTCCAGGGAGCTTCCAAAGGCTCTGCTGGTGGAAGATGCTCTGCAGACAAAAGCCCCTCTCGAGTCCACGGGGAGTAGGGGTCAGCGGCTGCCTGGGGTGCCCCACCCCAGCGTGGGGGTGGGAGAGTTTTAATGGCCGGAGTTGGGGAGACTAGGGCTGGGCCACCGGACACGACCCCGCTCCCCCCACCCCCCGGCGAGAGCCCGCAGCCCAGGGGCGGGGAGAGGCGCGGTCCGTCCCGGGGGAGGGGAGAGGAAGGCTGCAGAGGCGCAGGGGGCCGGGGCGGGCCGGGGGCGGGCGGGGGGCGTCGCAGCACCGCAGTCAGAGGTGGTGGGGCGCCAGGAGCAGGAGGCAGAGCAGAGGGCTGGGCAGCCCGGCCGAGAGCGCGGGGCCGCGGGAGTCCGGGGGCGCCTGGCAGGCCGCGCCCGGGCACGTCTGCTCGCCGCGCTGGTCCTCGCCGCCGTAGCCCCCCCAGTAGTCGTCCTCCGTGGGCGCGTCCCCCCCGGCCTGGCGGCCCCGCGGGTCCTCGGCGGGCAGGTCTCGGTAGAGGGTGGAGGGGTCGGCGGGCGGCGCCCCGGCCTCGGCCACGCCGTACAGGTGGTTGGACGAGCTGTTGCCGCGCGCGCGGCTCCCGGGCCGGGTGGGCGCGGCGGGCGGGCAGGCCTGGAAGTCGGAGTCGCGGAGGGCGCGCAGGTCGCGGCCCTGGCGCTCCGGGGGGGTGGCGCACGTCACGTCGGAGCTGGACACGCGCGCGCGCTGGAACCAGGCCCAGAGCGGCCGCGCGCGGCAGTCGCACGCCCAGGGGTTGGCGTTGAGCCGCAGGAACTCGAGCGCGGGCAGGTCGGCCAGCGCCTCGCCGGGCAGCGAGGCCAGGCTGTTGTTGAACAGGTAGAGGATGGTGAGGCGGCTGAGGCCGCGGAAGGCCGCGCGGTGCACGCCCTGCAGCCGGTTCCCGTGCAGCAGCAGCCGGTCCAGGCTGCCCAGGCCGCGGAACACGTGCTCCGTGAGCAGCCGCAGGCGGTTCCCGTGGAGGAAGAGGTGGCTCAGGTTGGCCAGGTCCGCGAACAGGTCATCCTGGGGGTGGGGTGGGGTGGGGGTGGGGGTGGGGGGGAGAGGGTTAGAGAGAGCCGTCCTTAGAGGCGGGTGGGAGGAGGGGAGGCCTGTGGTTTCAGAAGGGAAGGGTTTCGGAGAGTCCTGGGTTCGAATCCTACCTCCCCTAACCTATCGACCTGTTAAATGTGCGCAAAGCAGTATAGTTGAGGTCACTCGTTCTCTGCTCTGCATGCCCCTGCAGAGCCCCAGTTTCTGGCTCAGCAGGTCTGGGGTGTGGCGGCAGGAGGGGTGCGCTCCCCGGTGATGCTGATGCTGCGGGTCAGGGGACCACACTTGGAGAATGAGACCCCACCCCCCACCCGCACCGTTCGCTTCAGCATGTAGACTGCTTGGCAGGACTTCCTGACTTCAAATCCTGGGCTCTGTCCAGCACTGGCTCCGCCACTGGGGGCAAGCCTCAGTATCTGTGACTCAGTTTCTTCGCCTGTAAGATGCCGAGATTAAATGAAGCCGTATATGTTGTTACTCAGAACAAGATTGCCATGAGGTCGGCATTCAGTGGGTTGGCCACCGTGGTTAACTTGGCCAAGCTAGTAATCTCTCTAAGCCCGTTTCCTCATCTATAAAATGGGGATGAGTGTACGTCCTCCTGCGTTTGTGCTGAGGATTAGGAAGACAATCCACACAAAGCAGATGGGTGAAGTGCTGGGCACAGTGCCTGGCACATTGGGATTCAGTCCAGTGAAGCCCACAGACTCAGGAGGGAGAGCTCGGGGCTTCCGATCCAGCTTGCCCTCTTCCCAGCTGCGTTGTGTTGGGCAGGCTACTCAGCCTCATCCAGTTTCTTCAGGACCCATAGCTCAGAGAATATCCCCCTTCAGCAGGCTGAGGGAGGATTAGGTGAGATCATGCTGGAAGGATACTGCACTCGGTGGGCACATAGACCACCACGAATAAACAGTGGTTTTTACGACAGTAGGGCCTCAGTTACAATTAGGTCCATCCCTTCTGCTCTAACAGAGGAGTTTCCTGAGGCTCAAAAGTTCTACTATTCTACTTTGTTAGGATATTAAAAGGACTCAATGTCAGCTCCACCCGCCCAGAGGTGGCAGGGGAGGGGAAGAAAGCCTGCTGTCTGATGCCCTGATCACTGGCCCCCATCGAGGCGTTGTCCCACCGGCCTTCCTGGGGCTGGGGAGTCCCAGAATCAGGCGCTGTTAGTGCTGCAAGGATTTAGAACTCTGATTCAGAGTTAATGGGGGTGCGGGTATATAGGTCTAGGTATGCTTCCTGGTGGGGGCTGGAATGTGAATTCTAACCAGCTCTCCAGCCTGGTGATGGTCAGCCAGACTTGGGAGTTAGTGCTTCCAGGTCCAGCCGCCCAGCCACTTTTTCTAGAGGAGAGCACGGAGACCCAGAGAGGGGCCCAGAACCCCAGTACTGACCTTCCCCCCCACCAACTTGGTGCAGGACATCACTGTGGTCAGCAGGCCCAGAAGCTCTGGCTCTCAGGGCTAAGAGCATCCGCTGTGCTGAAGCCAGCTCCCCCCTGGATCCTGTTTCCGGCTGCGGTTCCCACCGTTTCCTGCCCATCCCAGCCAGGAGCCTGTCCCGGCTCTCAGGTGGGGGGGAGGGCACTGACTCCCAGCCCACACCCACAGCCCCCACCTTCCTGTGCTCCGGCGTTCTCTCGCCCCCTCCCATCTGCCTTCCGCCCTCTCCGCTCCAGGAACTGAGCCTGCCAAGAACCCTCCTGTTGGCCACATTGAGATCCGTCCCCTCAACCTTCTTGGGTGTCTGTGACACCAGCGTTCTCTGCACCCCCTGCTGCCACCACCCCCTGCCTCGCTCAGGTCTCCAGTGGGCTCTCTGCACGCCTGTGGCCTCAGCCCGCCCCAGCCTGGTCTGGTGGCCTTGTCCTTCTTTTCCTGGCCCCCAGGGAGTGGGCTCCGAAACCCTTCCACTCAGACACCTAGTTCGGGCTTCTTTTTTACGATGCCAGCCATAGTGGGACACACCCAGAGATTCCTGATCAGGATCAACAGGGGATGGGGGTAGAAGTGGAGGTCATCACACTCAGGGGGCTTCCAGAGGTCAGGTAGGGACAACCCAAGGTTCAGACACCCCAGAAATTCAGGTGCCTTTGACCTACAGCCCCAATGCAGGGAGCTACAGAATCCCTTGATCCCAACCTCCTCCTCTTCCTCCTTTTCCCGCTTGCACATGTCCTGGCGTTCCTCTCACTGAGCCTCCATCTAGGGGTCCATACCCCTCCCCTCATCCAAGCCGTTGCCAAATCCCCCAACCACTTCCTGAGCTGCAGCTTTCAAATCCAGACCTTCCTCTCTCCCTGTTAAAACCCTTCTCTGTGCATTAATAAGCTTTTGACTTTCACAGCCCTCGCCCTCCCCACTCTGTGCCCCCTCCCTCTGGGCTGACAGCGGCTGCTAAAGCCATCGACTTCCATTTCCAAAACCATATTTCCCTCACCTCCCCCCAGGTCGCTTCACAGCTCTCTGCATCCATTTGGAATCTCACAAGGCAGCATCCCTGCCCCATCCCCACCCCCAGACCCCCACAGCATCCAGCATCCTGCCTTTCACTTTGCCTCCTTCCACCCTCCCAGCTCCAGTCTCTGGCACTGGCTGCTGGGCTGTGTGACCTTGGGCAGCTCCACAAACCTCTCTGAGCCTCAGGTTTCTTCATTTGTGAAACAAGGGACTTGAGAGTTGATCATTAAGATCCAACCTCATCTGATATTTATGAGTAAGTGAGTCCTGGAGTGTACCTCATTCATTCAACAAAGCCGTATTGAGTGTCTACTCTGTGCCAGGCACCCCCACTCACAGTGCTCACCAATCTGTGCCAGGTGTCACTGTCATCGTCTGCGTCAGAGTTTGCACTGTGTGCCAAGCTCTGTGCTACCCGGATCCCATGTAGTAACTGAATCATCACAACCCCACGAGGCAGACAATATTATTACGTCCCTTCCGGAAAATAGGAGAGGAAGGCCCCTAGAAGGCAAGTGACTTGCCTAGGGTCCAGCAGCTATATGGGTTGGGCCTGAACTCTGGAGTCAGGCAGACCTGGGCCACTTCTAGGCTGTACTCCTTAATGGACTGGTCAGAGGTCACTGGACTTCACAGAGGCTCAGTATCCTCAGCCCTTAAAGGGGGGAAATGATGCTTACTCTGAACCAGACATCGTGTTGAGCACTTTTCAAGTAGCGTCTTCTTTAATCCTCACAACAAACCTCTGAGGTGCAGGTCATTTTTTCTCCGCTTTACAGATGGGTCCTTTGAGACTCAGAGTGGTTAAGTAACTTGCCCAGAGCCACACAGCAAGCCAGAGATGGGCCTGGGATTCAAACCCGGCTCTGCCTGAGTGCCCTATTAAACCATGTAGGCCGTAGTGATTAAGGGAGAGAACTGGTGTCTCTATCATCTGGTTCTAGTCAAGTAGAAAATAAGCTCCAAGAGAGTGGGGGACACTGTTTTTGCTCACTCTTGAATCCTTGGCACCCAGAACACCGCCTGGCATGTAGTAGGTGCACCATACATACCCACTGATGAATGAACGCCCCCTGGTACAGTGCCTGGCCTACAACGGACAGTCCGTGAGAAACCCCACCGCCCCTTGCCTCCACCTGCACCTCTACCTCCACCTTCCTGAAGAGCTGTGGCCCCCCTCACCCCCTCCACAGCTCCCCTCTCTGGGCAGGCTCCATCTTAGTTCACACCTGCATTCTGTGCATCTCACCCCAGCCGCACATTTCCTCACCTGCCTGTCGCATCTCCGGGCCTGGTTCTGCCTGGCAGTCCCCTGGGCAGAAGCTGGCTCTTTCTTTCTGCTCTAGGAAGGGGCCAGGTGTGAGGATGCTTCCTTCCCATGATGCCCTGCACCATGCCATTCATACTACAGGGTGCAGGACAAGCATGTCCTGTTTCAGAAGACCCCCCCCCACCACCCTGTTCACTCAAGGACCCCCTTGCCCAGAACTCTCCTGAGCCTACTCACTGGCTGCCGTTGTGGCCTGAGAGTGGAAGAGGGTCGGGTCATCATGACGTGATTTATTCTGCACTGAACTATGTGCTTTATATACACAAACTCATTGGCTTTTTATAGCCATTCTTTGTGGAAGGTCTTACTTTAATTTTTCTCATTTTAAAGATAAGGAAACTGGGGTTCAGAATGGGGAGGCAGCTTGCCTAAAGTTAAATAAGTCGGAAAGCAGCAGAGCAGGGATTCAAACTCAGTCACTCTGGCCCCAGATTCGCCCTTCTGAACAACCAATATGTATTGACGAGGGGGTCAGGGCGTCAGGAGTAGTTGTCGAACTACTAGTTGTAACATGATAATGACCCCGCCTGTACTGAGGGTGGCTCTAGACTAAATTTTAAACCTTATAGAGCTTCTTAGATAAACTTCAAGTACTACCATGACTGCCATTTTATAGACAAGGAAATGAAGGTGGAGAGGTTGAGTCATTTGTCCAAAGCCACACCGCAGCCAAGATTGGAACCTGGGTCTGGCAGGCTCCAAAGAGTGGGTTTCAGAGACGAGCACTCTGCTGTCCTTCCTGCCCCCCTGCCCCTGGACAGAGCCTGGGGGAGAGGTCTGGAGGACAGAAGTTCCTGAAATGCCATCAGACCTCTCAGTCTCCAGCACTACCCGCCCTTCCTGGTCGTGTGGCACCAGGAACTTCTGTTCTGTGTCCCTACTGCCCCTAACTGTCCCCCAGAACCAGGCTGTTGCGAAGTTGAGACACACAAGCCCCCAGTGACGTGGCCAGTGGTTTAAAAGTCTTGATGTGTAGAGGCCTTCTACCTACAAAGCCTTTGGGGCCCTGGGCCTCCGCTTCCCCATCTGTAAGGAGACAACCCCCGACAGGGCCGTAGAAGTGAGATGAGGTGGCTGGATGTACTTTGCAAATCCTGAGGTGCGAGGCAAATTTAGGAAGCAAAGGAAAGGGAGGGAGTATTCTGGGACCCGCTTGTGGCCTCAGTATCATCCATGAAGTTGACCCAGATCTCCAGGATCGGGTCCAAGATGGGCCATTTCACCAAGGCCAGTGTTTAACGAGGCTTGGTTCTCTTTTTAAAATAGTATTTTAACAAGCATTTATATAGTGCTTACCGTATGCCAAGCACTATTCTAAGTGCTTTACAAATTATTCATGCACTGAACGCATATAACATCCCTAGGAGATGGGGGGCTGTTGCTGCCCCCGTTTTCCAGATGGGAAGACTGTGGCTTGGAAAGGTTAACATTTGCCACACGCCAGTAAAGATTACCAGAGTCCAGGCCTGCAAAGTCCTTAGCACGGTGCCAGACACACAATGCGCCCACTAAGTGGTGGTGGGCGCTACTCTGACGGCCATTTAGGCAGCAGTAATGGCCAGGACAGAATTTTCTGGCACACTGTGTATTTTCCTTCTGTCCCTTTCCCTGACTAGAATGCTCTGTCTGAAGGCAGGGAGCTTTGTCTCTTCCATTCACTGCTGTCTCCTCAGCACGTAGCACATAATGGGGTGCTCCATACACGTTTGTCAGGTCGTTACTGCTAGTGTCAACATCAACCCGACCTGATGTGCGGATGGGCGGGCACATTGGTGAGACCAGGGAGGCACTGACCCGACCAGGAGTGAGGAGGAGCATGTGCCTTCCAGGCTTATGTGGGGGGGGGGGCACAGGGGAGGGGAGAATTTGGTGGTCCCTACCCCCTTCCAGCTACAGGCTGTGTAGCCCAGGGAGGAATTTCTTCCAGAGTGGTTTGGAGGGTGTGTGATTGCTTCCTGGGGAAATAGAATGGGAGGATCTGGCTGTCAAACAGTCAGCGTAACAACAATAATAAACAATATTTAGATCAATGATAATAACAATAAATAGCAATTACTGTTATTCCTTCCGTTTCCAGGGCATCCATTTTCCAGCTACTTAACCACTCTTTACCTTTCCCTTTCCTTCTTCCCTTGCACGGGGAGGACAGGTTTGGGGGACAGGAATCCGGAAAGGGCAGGACGTCGTCCCCTTGTCCCAATCCCTGGTGAGCTGGAGAGAGGCGGAACCTTCATGGGGCATAATTGCAGGGGCTGTGCCCTCTTGCTCCTCCTCCCCGGGACCGGAGGGTGTGGGGGTGGGTGAGAAGAGCAGCCACCAAGGCCTTCAAGCTGGGTGCCTGGGGAAAGGGAGAGTCCCCCGAAGGCAAACAAAAGGGGGAAAGGAGGGATCACAGAAAGAGACACGTACATACACCCAGACAGACATGGGGGCGTGCGCGGAGTGGGCGTGCGAAGGGAGGCAGACAGAGAGGCAGAAGAAGACAGATGGGGGAGGCAAGTTTGTGAGAGAGGCGGAGAGGGACAGAAAGGGATAGACAGACAGACGGGCAGAGGGAGACAGATGGGGGGGTTGGAGAGTCAGGGAGAGAGGCCGCAAGGGACCCCAACAGGAGGAGCCAGGAAGATAGAAGACAGAGAACAGAGAAGCCCCTAGCGGGAGTGAGAGGGACAGGAAGTTAGGACAGGGGCCGGGAACTAGGGATGCTTGGCAGGAGCGTGGGGACCAGGATGGTGGGGACCAGGACGGTGCGCAGGTGCGCCGGGGGCGGGGCAGGCTCACCTGGAGGTGGAGCAGGCTGTTCTCCTGGAGGTAGAGGTACTGCAGGCTGACCAGGCCGCGGAAGATGTTGCCAGGCAGGCTGCTGAGCTGGCAGCGGTACAGATGCAGAGACTGCAGCCGCTCCAGGCCCTGGAAGGTGTCAGGCTCCAGGGAGCGCAGGTGCCGGTTGTCGCCGAGGTCCAGCTCCTCCAGGGCCTGCAGGTGGCGGAAGGTGCCCGGGTAGATGGTGGAGAGGTTGTTGGAGAAGAGCCACAGGGTGAGCAGGTTGGGTCCGAAGGTGCCGGGCCGCAGCGTGCGGATGAGGTTGTTCTGCAGGAAGAGTCGCTGCGTGCTGGGCGGCAGGGCCAGCGGCACGGAGGAGAAGTTGTTGGCCTGGCAGCTCACGGTGGGCGGGGACGAGTAGCAGGTGCAGAGCATGGGGCAGCTGGGGGCCGCGGGGGGTGGGGCCAGGAGCATCAGCAGGAGGCAGGCCGAGGCGGGACCTGTGGGAGAGGGAGGCGGGAGGTTCCGGGAGGGGCCAAGGGCCAGGCCTGCCAGCCTGGGGGCGCCAACCCCCCCCAACTCCCCCCCCCCCCCCCCCCCCCCCGCAAGGGCAGTGCCTCTGGATTGATGGGTAGGGGTTCTGAGTGTAACCTCAGTGTCCCAACAAGCCCTGGCCTCCTCGGCTTTCTGAGGCTCCTGGTGTACGAAAAAAATAAAGGAATGCCAAGAGGACGCTAGAAAGCAAGGTTGATAGTTGTTGGATGAGTGGTGGCCTTTTGCCATTGGTTTTCACTGCGGTAGGTTTGCCCATGGCCCAGGGCTTCTCCAGCGGGGATGGTAGGCCTGATGGATCTTTGTTGTACGGGGCTGTCCTATGCGACATCTTATTTAGGATGTTCAGCGGCTCCCTTGTCCTCTGCCCACTAGGTGCCAGTAACACCTGCCCCCTGGTTACGATAACCAAAATGTCTCCAGACATTGCCAGATGTCCCCTGCTGGGGGGGTGGTGGGGCGAATCGCCCCCATTGGAGAAGGGCTGGAACTAAATTGAGAATCTTCGTGAATCTAAGGTCTGTGCGAAATGGCCCTTGGGCTGCTCCGGGGTCTGGTCTTGCCGAGCCCACTGGGGCATGCAGCTCGCCTCCCTCACCTTCCAGCAGCTTTCACCTTGGAAGAACCAGGGCCTGTCCAAGCCGGAAGGGCCCTGAGGGCCCAGGGGTCAGGGCGTTTCTGAATGGGGCCAGCAGCCACCTGCAACAGAATCAGCCAGGCGGGCCCAGAAAGCAGGCAAAATCAGACTTTCGGGGGGATTGCCTGGGAGTCTGCATTTTATACCGCAGCTCTTCTCATTCAAAGTCACTTGATATATATATGTATTTTTTTCAAAGTAACTCTTGAATGTCGGAAATAGTTCAGCCTTCTTAGGACACGGTTGGAGAAGCAGGCCCAGGGAGGCCCAGAGGCCTGGGGCTAAAGAGTAGTGTCCAGGCCCCTGCATCCCGTGCGGGGGCCGGGGGCATAGGACCCCCTCGCCCATCCCTGTCCCCTGGCCTTCTTGCCCTCACCACAGCTGTGAGCTTCTGGGCTGGATCTAGCTTGCCTTCTGACCTTTCTCATGACTGCCAGATGACTCCTCGGATTTTCTTCTGGCCCGTTTGCCTGGGAAGAAGGGCAGCCTACACCCCACGCGCTGGGCTGTGATTTCTGGGCACACATTGACTGAGAAGCTTCTGCTTCATGGAATGTGTTGGGTCCATGCAGGCGGAGGGAAGGATGACAGGGCCGGGGGCCGAGGACCTGAGATCCTGGGGCTCTGTGGGTTTCAGACACTCCAGGGGAGGGACTGAGGGTCTGTGATTTTCAGTGGTGCCTTGTGCCCCAGACATCGCTGCACGTGAATGTGTGTGTGTGCATATGCACACGTGTGTGATCTTAGGTATGGGTGTGAGCTGGGTGCTCACTGCATATGGTGCTGCTGAACCCGGTGTGTGCACAAGGCCGCGACAGGGCCGGGTGTGGACGGGTATCATGGACGCTCTGCCGTTATCCCCCCCCCAGAGAACACACAGGCGCAGGGATGGGGGACCCCACGCCTGGTGTGTGTGGTGTTCCCACTCCTCGACTTCGGGTGCCACCCCAGCTCCAAGAGGCCCCTCCTGGTGCCGAGCCGCGCGAGCGTGTGCCGGCTGTCCTCCGCGTGTGTGAGTGCGCCCCGTGCGTGTGTAGGCTGGGTGTGATGTAATACTCAGTGACACAGCGGCTGCTGTTCCGTTCCTTCACACCACCTCCGCGTTTCTCGGCCCTTCTCACCCCTCCCCCGGGCGGCGTTTCACGATTACTTTCTCCTCCCGAGTTTTTCAGAGCCACGTGGGGTGGAGGGGCACGTCTCTCACCCCTCAACTGAACCAGGCAGAGGTGGGGGGCAGGAGCGCGGCGGGGAACCCTGGGGGTGGGTTTCGAGAGGCCTGAGGTTTGGGGCTTAGAACGGGAGGTTTCAGAGCTGGAGAGGTCCTCCAGGTTCAGCTGGTTCAAGTTCTTGCCCTATGCGGGGGACATTGAGGCTCAGAGAGGGCAAGAAACTTGCCCAAGGTCACACAGCAGAGTGATCAACTGGGCAGGCACCAGAAAGGATTCTCGTCATGACCGGCCAGGACACTTCTCCTTCTAGCAGTCACCCTCTAAGCTTGCTTCCCTGAGGACTTGACACCAGAGGAAGTCAAATCCTTTTCTGATCCTTAATCCCACCCCTTATCCACAAAGCTCAGGAGAGTGTGAGCTCTGGAGGCCACCAGCACTCCGGAGGATGACGGAGCTCTTCCCCCCCAGCCTCTGGGGCTGACTGGTATACCCCAGGAGAGACGGGGGAGGAAGGACGTGAGTTCCAGAGCCCTCCAGACTTGGCGGGAGGGGGGCCTCTCCCTGGCTCAGGGTCTCCCCTGGCCTGGAGGCCAAGTGTGCAGGGGCTGACCTGTGACTCCCTAGCCCCCTGCTTGCCCACATGCAGGGGCTCCTCTCCTCTTTCCCCACACTCCCTCTCTCCGGTCCCTCTATGTACCCCCATCTCAGCCCACTAGCCCACTGGCCCACCGCCCCAAGTGGGAGATGGTGTTCCCTGCAGGCTTTTTGAGGAGGGGCCCTGAACAGGGGGCCCCTCCGTGACAGCTGCTGCATAACAGTGACTCTGTTGCCATTTCTGGCCCTCTCCGCCGTGCAAAGCAGCTGTAACCCAAGGAGCCTCATCCATAATTCAGGCTGCGGCTCTCACTGGAGGCGAGGAGGAGGGGAAGGTGGGGGGCTCTGGGTTTCTCTGCCCCCAGGCCTGGCTGGAGCGCTGCTGGGCAGAGGCAGGGGGGCGCTGGAACACCATGCCTCTCTCCCTCCTCCGCGCCCTCTGTCCCTGCCCGGTGTCTGCCCTTTCCTTCCCCACCCCCTGCTTCCCACGGCTCCTCACCATCCCTCCTTCCCTCCAGGCCTTGTCTTCTCTCCCTCCCTGAGGACCACGCGTCCACTCCCAGCCCCCATCTTGTGACTCCCTGGCGAAGACTAGGGCGAGATGCAGAGTGTTGGAGCTGAAAGGGGGGGGTACATCAGTGGCCATCAGGAGCAAACCCCTTATGTCACAGGTTCCAAGAGGAAGGGTCAGTTTCTGAGGGAGCGGCTCAGGCCTCCTGACCTGGATCTCTGACAGTCTGCCTTCAATATCTTTCCTGAAGCCTTCATTTCACCCCTCACTACTTAGATAGGCCGAGGAAAGCCCCTGGTGACAACCTCCCCCACCCTCTTGGCTCGCCCCATCTTCTCTCTTTCCTCCTCTTCCTTTTTTCTAAAGTCAGCAGGTGATGGCTAGAGCCGCAGGGGAGTGCAGAGCAGGGATGGGCAGCAGCCATCTGTTATTAAGCACCTACTGTGCACCAGACACTGTATTACTACATGTCTTTACGCAGAGTATAACATAGCGTAACCCTGCGAGGCCAATATTATTGCCTCCTGTCTGCCGATGAGGGGAGGGCAACTGGGGGACAGAGAATTGCCTCAGGTCTTGCTGCTAGTGTAAGGTGGAACCCAGACTGGATGAGCCCATGTTGGAAGAGACCCTCTGACCTTTCTTTGGGAGACCTCACATCATCCAGGGAAACCACACCTGAGTGTGACAGTCACTGCCCTTGAGGTAAAGGGAGACAGAAAGTGCACCCAGGTGCATGGGGCTGGGCCAGCCATGATACTGTGCAAGGTGAGAGCAGAGAAGGGACCCAGGCTCTCTGCAACTTTCCTCTTCTGGGCTCCAGCTTGCGGCTGCTCTAAGGGACGGCCCATTTGGGAGTCAAAAAGGAATGAGCAGTGTCCAAGAGATGTGGCTAGGATTGACCTGCGGAGGGAGCGGAGAGAGGCCAGAACATGGTATCGATCCCGGAAGGCCGAGGTGCCCAGAGCCAAAAACTATCCATTCACCGAGGGACCATTGTCAAGGACTCTGGGCGATCACCCTGGAGTACCCCAGGCTCAGAAATAAGGTTCTCACCCCAGGAGCCACCTTTTAGTCCAGAGGCTCTGGTGAAAGAAGGGGCTCTAGGAGGAGGCAGATGGAGGGCAGGTGCCAGGATGCTAACCCACCGGGCAGAGTGGCCTCTGGAAAAGGTGCTCCCTGGAAGGGGAGTCGAGGGCTCTGGCTCTGAAGGAAGGACACAGGGTCCCAGATGAGCAGCAACAGCTCCACACTCAAAAGGCTGGGGAAGGGCTAAGGCCCGGCAGGCAGATGCTGAGGGGGCAGGGGCTGAGGAGGTGGGAGCGCGGAGCAGAATGGAGGTGGTGGCGATGCCAGTGACGCAGGGGTCTGGGGAAGCACTGATGCGGGTGACGGAGGTTTAGTGCTGCTGCAAACAGCTTCTCACTCTGCCAGAATGTAACACCCCAAAATAAGCAGCCACCGTGGTGGCGGTGGCAGGATCCGACGACGGGGCCCAGAGATATAAATGGCAGCACACAGCCAGCTAGGGTGCCCACCCTTGGAGGCTGCCACCCCACTCGAATATCCTCACCCTTTCCCCTCTCACAGCCACCCCCAAGGCCCAGAGCTCAGAACCCACAGACCACTCCCTGAGAGAAGGGATGTGACAGGCAGGCGCTTTGGGAATGGAGGGCTTCCCACGTGGAAGTGGTTACCAGAAGCCTCTTTGTCTCATCCCTGGGGATCCCCCCCACCCCATCCCTCTCTCCCATCTTGTCCTCTTCCTCCTCTTCCTTCCTTCCCAGATTACATCCCCATCCCCATCAACCCCCAGGCCCTCTCCCATCTATGGTTCCCTGTCCCCAACCCTAGCGCTCATCCTTGACCCTCTTCTGGGCTCCTGACGCCCCATCTCTACCCACCATCCCAGTCCATCTCTGGTTTCTAGGCTTCCGATCTTTCCACTCCCCTTTCCTTCCTGGTCCCCAGGGTCCCAGCCCTCCTCTTTGCCATTGCCCACCCTTGCTTCCGGATTCTGGGCTCCTCTCCCTCGTCTTCTCTCCACCCCTCTGTGCATCTGGTCTCCCCTCTCCCTCTCTCTTCCTCCATCCTCACCTGGGTCCCATTTCCCTGCTTGCTTTTCCCGTCTAACCTCTGTCCCGCACCCCCCTCCCCTGACCACTTTCTCCATCACCGACCGCTTCTGGCTCTCCCCCTTTCTCCGACCCCTTCCCCGCCCCACCCCCAATCTCTGGTCCACACCCTAGTCTGTCATTCAGTCCGGGGAACTCTCCCCCTTCGAGCGCCCTCCATCCGTCCTACTTGGCAGGGCCGTTCGGATCTCCCTCCGATCCGCCCCGACCGCCCAGACAGCCCCCCTACCCACACCCCCTGTCTCCCCAGGTGACTGGAAAGTGCTGAGGCACGGGGCACGAGGACTTGCTGAGTCGGCGCTTCCCCAGCCGGCCAGAGTCCTCAGCGTCCCCCGGAGCAGGTGCAGCCCGGGCCGGGGCCGCCTGCCCCCGCGTCCCCCGCGGTCACGAGCTCCCCGCGCCTCCCCGCGGCCTCCGAGCCGGTGCGCTCCCCCAGCGGGCGAGCCGGGGCGCGGGGGCGGGGCCCGGGGCGCGGGGCCGAGCCCGCTGCCCCCACCCCTCCCCGGCTCCCCGCCCCCACAGCGGCCCCACCCTCGCGCCCTGCGGGGGGCGCCCGCCTCCCTCCCCCGGTGGCCTCCGCCCGCCGGGCGGGCCGGGGTCCCTACCTTGCAGCAGGCGCCCGAGCCCGGGCAGCATCTTGTCTCGACGCTCGGGGGAGGGGGCGGCGGGGGGAGGGCGCTCCCACTCGCTCCCTGGGCCCGCCGGACGGACGGCGGGGACCCCGCGGGGCTCCGGGAGGGCCCGGGAGTCCCCGGGCTGGTGGCCCGGCCGCGGCGCTCTACCCTGCGCCCCCCGGGCTGCGGGCCTCGGGAGGAGCCATCGGCCCCGACGGGACGGGGCGGGGCGCGACGGGGCTCGGAGGACTGGAGCCGGCCGTCGACGCCGGGTGCCGGCACCCCCCGGCCGCGCAGGCGGCGCGCGAGTCCGTCAGTCCGTCGGTCCGTGCGTCCCGGCTGCTCGCCGAGGGAGAGTGGGGACAGCGAGGATGCTCTTCCCAACCACCCCCACTCCTTCCCGCACTCGCTGGCTCCTCCCTCGCTTCCTAGCTCGCCGACTTAACCCTCTCCTGGCCACCGGGAGGCGGGAGCGGCTCGCCGGCCCCCTCCGCCCCGGCCCCCTCCCCTCCTTGGGGAGCCCGGAGGACGGAGTTCGATCGCCTTCGCGGAGCCGCGCTTCGAGAGAAATGCTCTCCGGGGGAGGGGGGCGGTGCAGTGCAGCGAGAGGGCGCCGCGGACCCGGCCAGTTCCCCCTCCCAACTTCCCCGGAGGAGATGGGCTCCTGGGTCACCTCCCCCTCCTGCTGTGTCCCCGGCGCCAATGCCCAGGCCTCCGCCGCTTCCCTCCCCTGGGAGAGCTCCTGGATTCCACCTTCCCGTCCCTTCCCAGACCCCAAGCCCCTAGTGCGTGTGATTGTAAGAAGAGCACGTGCAAGAGTTTGCGTGTGCAAGACTGAGTGCATATGAGCGTGCACGTGTGCACAAGGACACTTGTGCAGGTGCGGCTCGAGAGGGCTGGCACTCGACCTTTTGAACAGGCCTAGGGAAGGGGGGGGACACGTGAGTGTGCGCACGGGTAAGCCGCTGAGTGCCCACCAGCGTGCGTGTTCGCGCTCGTGGGAAACGTGAGGTGTTCGAGAGTTTGGCGCGAGTGAGCTTGGGATGGGCGGCAAGGGGACAAGTGCCTGTGTGTGTGTGTGTGTGTGTGTGTGTGCCCCTTAGTGCGTTGGTGAGCGGGTGCAAGTTTGGGTGCGCGTGCGAGTGTGTGCATTTTTATGTGCATGTGTGGTGCGCCCTAAAGGGAATCGCTCATCTCCCGCGTGGGGAGGAGACCACTGATTTCACTGGAGCTGCTGCTTCCTCTAAAAGAGGGGTGCGTTCTGGGCTCGTGGGGGTCCCTCGCGCCTCTCGTGGCCGCGCTCGATGCCATCCGATCCGTGACCTGGGCGCCTCCTTACAAAGGCAGCGGGGATGATGACCCCGGCCGCGCCATCCCCCGCCCCCCCCAGCCGGGGCGCCCCGCGTCGGCTCCCGACAGGTGCGGGGACCCGGGGAAGGCGCTTCGGGGCCGGGGACACCTCAGGGGTGGCGCTGCGGGAGCGGCGCGTGCAGCCCGGGCCGGGCCATCTGTGCGCAGCGTCACCCGAGGAGGTGGAGAGCCCCGGGCCGCCGCTCGGCTGCGGGGAGCGCAGGAAAGGACCCCTCCCCCGCGCCCGCCCTCGGGCTCCTCCTCTCCTGTGGGTGCCCGAGTAGCGCGCAGCAGCAGGCATACAGTCGGCGCTTTATAAATGCCGGATTCTTTTTTCCCATTCATTCTCTGCTCCACCCATAGCCTCTCATTCTCCCCTGGCTCCCGTCCGATTTCTCTCACTTTCTTCCCCCACCCTTATTCATATTTTGTAGTCTCTCCCTGTGCCATCCCCCCCTTCCTTCTCCCCTCTCTCCCCTCCTCCCTCTCTCCCTGTCATTTCCCATCTTGAGGCGTCTCTCTCTCTCTCTCTCTCTCTCTCACTGTCTCCCCTTGTCCCTGTCGCCTCCGCTCTGACCTGCGGCTCCCTGCCTGTCGGACTCTACATCGCGGTGCCTCTGGTCTCTTGCGAGGTGTCTATCCCCGCCCCCCCCACCCTCCACCCCCCATCTCCGCGGCAGGCGCTCGGCCTTCTTGCACCTGGACGCTCGGGCGCCCCCTGCTGGCCTGCGGTCTGCCCTCCCTGCACCGCCCCCCCACCCTGCACCCAGTGCCCCGGCCCGCGCCTCTCGCGTCCGGGGGAGGTGGGAGCGCAAAGGGCCCCCCTGGGCTCCAGCCCCCTCCAGCCCCCCTCCAGCCCCCCTCCCATCTCCAGGAGGCAGGAATAGGCCGCAGCGTTTCCCGGGACCCACCCTGCCGCGGCCCCGCGCCGGGGAGGAGGGCCTGGAGGGGGCGGCGGGGAGGGAGTGTTGGGGGTAGCAGGGTGGGATTTGGCGTCCTTCCCCGGAATGAGCCGCGGCACAATCTGTCGCTGGGTTTGTTTGCCGAGCTGCCTCCGGAGCGCAGTGGGGCTGGCTCCCGGGGAGCGAAATATCACAAGATGCGGAGACAGACGCTGAGGGGCGGGTGGGCGGCGGGCTGACTCAGGTGTGCTGTCATCGGCTCCCCGGGCCCCGCGATCTTGGAGAGGGGTGGGGGAGACCCCGGGTCCCCAGCACAGGCCAGCACCCGAAGCTGGGAGGGGATCCCCCGTCCCGGGGCGAGATGCAGGGAAGGGGGTGCCCCTGCCTGTAATCCTGGGCCTTGGGAGCCCCGGGGGGCCACTTCCAACTTGAGTGTACGCCAGAGGGTCACAAACCCCTCTGCCCCTGTCCCGTTGTACGGGTGCACGGTTTCCTATAATTATCTGCTGACTCACCACTTTCCCCCTCGCTAGACTGCCAGCTTTTTGAGGGCAGGAAGCTCCTCTCATCCCTCTTTGTGTCCCCTGCAAATGCTCAATGAACCCTTTTGGATAGATCGATGGATGGATGGATGGATGGATGGATGGATAAATGGATGGATAGATGGATGGATGGTGGGTGAGTGGGTGGATGGTTGCTTTACAGGAAATACTGCAATGCATTGGGTCTTCCCTCTAGAACCTTCTGACCCCTTGTTTCTCTCCCTATCTACACCTGCATTCCCCCATCCCCAGTCCCACCTCCAGCCAGACCGGGAATTGGAAACAGTCCTCCCTGGGTCTGAAGACCAGCGTTCTCTAAGTGACCCAAAAAAGTTTGTCCCTGTTCTGATGTTTCAGTGTCTTCATCTGTACAGTGGGGATGCTTCAGTAAATTACCTCCAGCTGCTCCAGAGATGAGAAAATGCTTAGTAACATGAAATTCTGACCCGTGTCTGGGGTGGTAGCATTTATCCTTACTGTTTTGGTGTTAATTGTTAAGATCTTGACCCCAGTGGAATCAGACACCATGTGTGAGCATGAGTCTTGCTTCTGCAGTTAGATATTTTGACATCTGAGGGAGTAAGCTGATGGGAAGATGTAATGGGTGGCTGTGTTTTGGGCACCGGGGTCCCTCCCAGCCCGGGCTGGACACTTGGCCAGTCTCTGGGGCTACTGGGTCCTCAGGACTTGCCACAGAGCTGGCCTGCCCTCTCGTGGCGATAGGCGGATCTGCAGCCCCAAGGAAAGCCAAGGGTCTTCGGAAATGGGCTGATGGGATGGATGGATTTTCCCTGAGAAGGGGGAGGATCCGTTGTGTGGCAAACAGTGGGCTTTGGAAAGGAGGTCATGTAGAAGAAACAGGGCATTGGCACAAGTTAAGCGAGGCTTGACTTCCTCCATGCGTTCCCACTTGCTACCAGCACTGCTACTCCCGCTGTGACACCTGGGGCTCCTCTTTCCTCTGGGAGGCTCCATCCAGTGAGGCCATGGGACTTCCCTGGCTCTCTTTGACACCTGTTTGGAAACTTCATTGTATAGGGCACTTGGTGGCAGATGAGGTGGAGGAGGGGGGCGTGGGCTCAGTGGTCAAGAGCGCAGGCTTCAGCAAGTTCCTGCCCTGGCTCTGCTGTTCACTTAGCTCGATGACCTCGGGCAAGGTGTTCACCTGTTCTGAGCTCCAGGTTTCTCACCCAGAAAATGAGAGGAGGGCAATCTAGATCCCAATTCACGGGGTTGTCTGAGGATTAAATGAAATAAAAAGAGATAAAACCTACCAGAGTCCCCGGCCTTGTGCTCAACAAACTGGAATAATATTACTATTAATTTTCCCTTTCAGTTTAACAGTAGTCTGCTCTGTTTCTATAGATGTCGCAATCTAGTGGCAGAGACTAAAGTGGGAACCCGAGGGCTCATAGATACTGAGAAACAAGGCTGGGTCTGGAAGTCAGTTTTTACTTGTAACCTCCTATCCCGTGTGTGTGTGTGTGTGTGTGTGTGTGTGTGTGTGTGTGGCCTCCACATCTCCACCTTCCCCTGGCACAGACCAGTGCTGCCCAATGTGATGAGTGCAATCTAGGCCTGAACCAGAAGTCCACTGCTGCCCTGAGCCTGCCTCCAAATGGCTGTGTAAGCTGAGACAGACCTCTCTCCTCTCCGGGCGTCACTGAAACAAGGAACTCGGACTAGGTGCTCTTTCTTGAAGGCCCCACAGAACCGTGACTTTGTGACACCCTCATTTTTCTGTGTCTCCAGAGTCAGAAGCTACTTCAGCCAGATTCCTTTCCATGCTGCCTCCTGCTGCCCAGCTCTGGGGGTGTGAGGAGGACCCCATGGGCAGGTCAGAACTCCTAGGAACCTCCGGAGACCCCTAAATCTTTCAGTGCGTGCTGGCAGGGGGAAGGGGTGAGGGAGCAAAGGGGAGAGGGAGGCTGAGGAGGAGGAGGGAGGAGAGGCTGCACTTTTCACCCAGAACCCTCCCACAGTGAATTCCAAGTCCTACTCGCCTGCCTAATGGGGACAGGGGACAGAGCTGCTTTCCAAGATAGGGAAGAAAACAGAAACCAAAGTAGTTTAAAGGACAAGGCTGTTAGAACTTGTTGCCTCCTTCCCTGCTTGGTTTCTAGGGTCTCTATCCATTTGTATTATTTATAACAGTTACTGGCATTTGTGAACTACTTCGTGTCATGAACCTATGTGTATTGGCTCATTGAACATTCCAAGCAGCTCTATGGGGGAGGGTCTATTAATATCCCCTTTTTACAGATGGAGATTACTCAGAGTGGTAGTATTACTCTTAGATCCTTCTTGCCCTCGATCCCATGCTTTAGAGGGTTTTGAAAAAAATAAACCAGAGTGTTTTTCTTTCAGGTCTTCCTCCTCCAACCAGCATCCCTCCATAGGGTGTGAAGTCCCTGCAACCAAGGGGATGTGCCCTCTGGGAGCCTGCATTCCACTTCTTGATGATCACACTATGGGTATCCAGAATTCTGGAATCTTTTGCTCAAATTGCCCAAGTCCACTGCCTCTGGGGGCATCTTTTCCCATCTACCTTTCCACCAGTGTGGGCACCCCTAACCAAAGGGTAGCTGAGGGGCTGGTGTTTGTGAGGGGTGGTCGGAGCTTGAACATGTGGATAGGATATTCCCACTTAGGATGGACATGAGGCCCCTTTTCTGGGATGGAGCTATGTTTGGGAAGACAAGAGGAGGTGGCTGTGTTTCTGTGTAGAAAGAACTCCATGGAGTTAAATCATTCTAAATTTGAACCTAGTCTTTCCAATGTCAGATTCCTTTGAAGAATGCAAAGGAACAATGCTGGTGTGGTAAGAGGGGAGGGGTACCTTGTGGGCAGGGGTTGCCTGGCATGGACTGGCGGGGTGACGAGAAAAATCCCAGCTCGTGGTACCCGCGTGTCTGTCTGCAATGTTAGGCCCGCAGATGTTAGGGGCAGCCACGTGGACTGGTCATGTGACTGCGGCGAAGCTGACATGACTAGGAAATTGTGCAACCAAGCTCTGAATCCAGGTCTGTGTGACTCTTCCCTTGTTTCATGAAGCTCCATGCCAGTCTTCATCCAAAGTCAGCATTTTGGCTCCTTGAAGGCCTATTGAACGGACTTGGGTCCTGTTGTGTTTGCTGGAGTTCCCTTCCTGGTGAATAGAGCCCTCCCCGCCCTCACTAGACTGTGAAATAGCTGCGCACGGGCTCCGTGTTTTCTTTGGCTTTATTTCATGACCCTGGCACAGCCTTGGCTCACAGCAGGCACTCTGCAAAGTCTGATAGTCATGGTTCAAGGTGCTGCTGGTTGGGTTGGCGTCCAGCAGAGGGGGCACGTCTGGGATGCACAGTGGGCTTTGGGGAGTATTGGGAAGCTCTGCCCCAGGGAAGGGGGGTTGTTAGATCATTTGCCTTAGATTCTATTAGTCTAGGAATCCGTCTTTTGGGTTGAAGGGCTCTGATGATGCCCCCTTCCTGTTATACCAATTCTCCAACCCCTCCCCTCTTTCTGGGAGGCACCAGAAGAGGAAGGGCAGTATTACTTCCCCATGCAGTTCTCTATAGGCAGCACTTTTCTCATTTCTGTCGTGAATGGACAGGACTGAACAATTCCTTTCCCCTTAAATTCTGTGGGCTGAAACCACTGATTTTGCAAGGGAGAGTGTATATGTGTGAAGAGCATTATGGGAGGCAGGGCAGAGAGCTACAAGCTCTAGTACAGGGGACATGGACCCTCCTGCCCATTCCCAGTACCCTCCACTGTACTGTTCTGGCTCCTGTTTTGGGGTTGAGCACAGTCGCCTACTGACACATTTCTCTGTCTCTTAGCCCCCCACTTTAGTTAATCCCAATATTAGTTCCCCAAGGTGTGGTTTTGATCCTATTGCCTCCTGCTCAGAAGCCTCCCGTGGCCAAATCTGGCCAGCAAATGATTAATGTCCACGAGCTCTGAAGCACTCAGATTAGTAAGAAAAACCCTAGGACTTCAACAGATAAACAGGTGAAGGATGTGGACAACTCCTTCACCCAAGAGGATAAGAAGAGTAAACAAATACTTGGAAAAAATAGTTCAACCTGTTCGTGATCAAAGAGATGGAAATGAAGGCAGTCTCAGGATAGCGTTTCATACTTATTAAATTAGCAGAATTCATAAACACCATCACCCAGTGCTGGCAAGGTTGGATGAAGTCTGTGTTCCTACGTCTCTGGAAGCAATATGCAAAACTCTGCAAAACAATCTAGTAAAATGTAACAAGAGCCTCAAAAATATTATTACCTTTTGACCCATTAATCTCACTTCTGGGAATTGATCTTAAGAGCATAATTCAATAGATGAAGAAAGCTCTTGGCATGCCACGGGCCTTATCCTCCTACATTTTTCTAGGCAGGGAGATGGTTAAGAAAACCATGGCTCATTCAGTCAATGCAATATTATGCAGCCACAAAAATGATAATTATAGAGAATATGCAGAAGCATGGAAAATGTTTATAACATCATGTTTGTTGAGAAAAAAACAGGATACGAAATTTGCATGAACACTGTGATTGCAACCATGAACAGTCAGTATTCATGTTGACAAAGTCTGGTAGAGAATATGCAAAAACGAAAATTATTTAAGGGTGGGAGAATGAGTGGTTTTCCTTTCTGCTTAAGAATCTTCTTTGTTAATGTTGTTGAGATGTTATTTTCACAACAGGATGCATTCTATAAAAACAAAACCGCTATTATTGCTTATAAAAGAAAGTCAAAACTCTTCAGCCTACATCCATTACAGTAATTAGAAATGATCTCTCTTGTTAGGTGTTTAATAATCACAGTGACCCCCACTTGTTAGGTGTTTACTACACACCAGGCCGTGAGGTGTGTCACGCGTGCAATCGCATCGAATCCTCACGATGACCCTGTGGGTAAAAACTAATATTATCCCCACTCTACAGATTAGGAATCTGCCATCCAGTGGGGTTAGCCCACGTGCCTCCAGGGTAAGAAAGCAGAGCTGGGTTTGGATTGCTGGCTGTCTGCTTCCAGAACTTGTGCTAAATTCCCTAACTGGCGTTGTGTGCCAGTGTTTCAAGAACTTCAGTCATTCATGGATCACCATGATGATTCGGGGCTAACTGTGGCTCACACATCATGTACTGTGATTTACTTAATCTTTAAATGTAAATCAACTCACTTCTTAAACATTTGAACGCCTACTCCAGCATTATCCTAAGCGAGAGTCCCCTTGGAATCATCTGTTAATGTGTTGGTTATATTTTTCAATGTACAATAAGATAAAAAGGAATTAATAGTATAAAAAAAATCCCTCAAGATCATCTTGCACCACCCCCCTTCCTTTTAGGAAAAACTGAATTATCTTATGCCACAGTCTAACTTGACCTCCTATTCCATTGTTCTTCCTCCACACCACCTGCCCTTTCAGCTACCACCTTTCCTGAGGCCTGAACCTGTCCCAGCCAGGTGGCTTCTCTGGACTCTGCCAGCCCCTCCCCCCCCTCAGCCTTGAGACCAACACAGTGTCCCCTCCCTGTCCCCTGCGCCTGTGTTCGGTGCTTCTTCGGGGGCTTGCCTGAGCCAAATCCAGATCAAAGCCCTTCATGGACAAAGAGGGCACTCAGATTCCGAGAGCTGCCTACTACAAAAATTAATTCTCATTATTAAGCTCCCACTGCGTGCCAGGCACTGTATAAGCAGCTTTGTATATATATGATCTCTATTGGCTCTTTTTTTTTCCATTTTGGGGTCAAAGTATATACATGAACCAGTTCTTTTTATTCTATTGTGGTAAGGACATTTACCATGAGATTTACCTTCTTAGATTTCTAATGGTATACTGCGGTGTTATTATCTATAGACACTGTTGTACAGTGGATCTCCAGAACTGACCCTTTATTATTGACTCTTTATAATGACCCGGTGAAATGCATATGATTTTTAATTTCTTTAAAATTTTTTTTAAGAGAGAGCATGTGAGCAGAAGGCAGGGCAGAAGGAGAGCCTTAAGCAGGCTCCATGTCCAGTGCAGAGCCCAATGTGGGGCTCGACCTCACAACCCTGAGGTCGTGACCTGAGTTGAGATCAAGAGTTGGACACTTAACCACCTGAGCCATCTGATTTTTAATTTCTACTTTATATGTTGGGAAACTGTGGTCCGTGGGGTAAGGCATTTGGTTGAAGCACATAGCAGATAAGTAAGAGAGCCTCGACTCAAGTCTTGTTCTGTTTGACCCCAAAGTCCTTCCTCTTACCACTCTGGTCCTCGGTCTTGTTAATGACGATGGTGCTATGACAGGCTAGTGCTCCCTATTCCACGCCCTCCAAAGTGGGCCTGTGACTTTCTTGCCTCTCCAGGGTGGGGACAGCAGGCATTCATTCATTATGGAAGAGAGTGTTCATTGGTCTGACCATTTTGGAGGACAATTTGATAGAAGCTATTAAATTGAAAATGAATATGCTTGTTGACCCCCAAATTTACTTTTTTTGGAGGAGAGAGAGAGAGAGAAAGAGAAAGAGAGAGAGAAGTAGGGAGGGGTCAAGGGAGAAGTAGAGAGAGAATCTCAAGCAGGCGCCACACTCAGCATGGAGCTGGACTAGGGGTTTGATCCCAGGACCCCCAAGATCATGATCTGAGCTGAAATCAAGATGCTGAACGGGCTAAGCCAACTAGGTGCTCCCCATCAAATTTACTTTTTAGGAAATTATCCTTCAGGAACTCCTAAAATGTGCACAAAGACATCTGTAGGTTGATAGTCAATGCAGCCTTGTTGTTTGTAGTATATAGTTTCAATAGGAGATTAGCTACATACATTTACAGTTTTTTAATTTTATTAGAGAGAGACAACATGAGTGGTGGTAGGAGCATTGGGGGGAGGAAGGAGGAGGGGGCATCTCAAACAGACTCCACACTGAGTGCTGAGACTGATGCAGGACTCAATCTCACAACTTTGGATCATGACCTGAGCTGAAAGCCAAGAGTTGGACACTTAACCAACTGAGCCCCCCCAGGCACCCAGAGCTACATACATTTTAGTACATCCATATGCAGGCATCAAAAAGAATGAAGGGGTGGCTGGCTGGCTCAGTCAGTAGAGCTTGGGATTCTCAATCTCAGGATATGAGTTCAAGCACCATGTTGGGTGTGGAGCCTACTTTTTTTTTTTTTCCTTTTTTAGATTTTATTTATTCAAGACAGAGCATGGAGGGGAAAGGGGCAGAGGGAGGAGAAGCAGACTCCCAGCTGAGCAGGGAGCCCAACACACAGGGCTTGATCCCAGCGCCCAAGATCATGACCTGAGCCAAAGGCAGCCACTCAACCTACTGAGCCACCCAGGTGGGGGGCCTACTTGAAAGAAAAAAAGAATGAAAGAAATTTATGTGTGTTTTTTTTTTAATTTTTAAAATGTATTTATTCATGAGAGACACACAGAGAGAGGCAGAGACACAGGCAGAGGGAGAAGCAGGCTCCATGCAGTGCCTGATGTGGGACTCGATCTCAGGACCCTGAGATCACACCCGGAGCCAAAAGCAGATGCTCAACCGCTGAGCCACCACTCAGGTGCCCAGGTTTACGTGTTCTCATAAGGAACAATAACTTAGCAAAGATACTAAGTCTCAGCAAGGTAAGGGGCAGAAGGATGCACTGGTGCATTAGTACTGCGTCCAACCCTGTGGGGTGGAATGTATGTAACTGTCCGCGCACTGAGGCAGGCAGAGGCCACCTCTGGAAGGACATAAACAACACAGGCAATGGAAGCTACCAGAATTTTGTACTGGAAGGACTGTGCTGGGGGTGAGAGGGCAGGGCTGGTGCTGCAGCAGGGTCCAGCCGCAGGACCGTCCTCGCGACTCAGAGTCATTAGAGGGGCCTGTGGCCGTGAGTAATACCGCCCGCCCCGCCTCTGGGCCCACGGCAGCCAGCCTGCCCCAGGTCACGGCAGACTTAACTTTTTACTACATAATCTTTTGTGCTGTTTTGTTTCTTAAAACCCAAGGCATATATGACCTCTTTAATAATTTAGAATTTAAAATTAAAAAAAGAGGAATTTTCTGCCTGAGGCAGGACCCACCTAAGAAATGAGAAGTAGCCAGGCGGCAAGTGGAGCGAGTGCCAGTATTCTTGGGCCCCAGGCGGGAGGAGCTGAGCCGGAGGGACCTGTGGCCTCTCCCCCAGCCCAGGTGGGACCTTGGGGACCCTCCCTCCATCTCCCTTCAGTGGAAGATTTTATCCTCTCCCTCCCGTGGGCGGCAGCTGGTCGTGGCTGCAGAGGCAGGGTTTTGGACAAGATGTATCTCAGTAGCTACCCTGAGCTCAAGGACACGGAAGACAGGATACCGGGGAGACTCCTCCATGACCTTGGCAAAAAGGGACCAGGTGCCTGGTGAGGGGTCACAGTGGGGGTGGAAGCAACCCCCGGCAGTATTGAGTATTTGGAAAACTCAACCCCAAATGACTTGAGCGTAACTGCTTCTCCATCTCCCGGAGAAAGAGGACTTTCCCCCGTTGTGGGGGAAAAGTCCTTCCCTTCTCTCTGGGGTGCCTTAGGTCAACCCCCTCTTGAGCTCGGTGATTGGCACCCCAAGGATGATAGACTGAAGTCGAGATCCCGAGTTAGTCTCTGGTGAGGAGCACGACCCCACCTCCCTGGTCCTGGACTCCTCAGAGTGGCCCTGCAGGTGAGAGCCGACCCTGAGTCACATGACTGCTGAGCAGTGGCAAGGGGAAGAGATGTGGGTGGAGGGGTCCCCCACAATGACCTCCATGGTCCCCTAGGTCCCAATGACAGTGTCTTGGCTGGGCATGGAACAGAGCTAAACAGGGACGCCTGGATGGCTCAGTTGGTTAAGCATCTGCCTTCAGCTCAGGTCACTATCCCAGGGTCTTGGGTTCAAGCCCCTCATTGGACTCCCTTCTCAGGGGGACGTCTGCTTCTCCCTCTGCCCCTCCCCCTGCTTGTGCTGTCTTTCTCTCTCTCAAATAAATAAATGGAAGTCTTAAGAAAAAATCCAGCTAAACGAGGACTGTCCATCCACTTACCCATCTATTCTGTTCAGTAATTTCCTGGATGACTACTGGGTGCTAAGCAGGGGGCCAGAGGCTGGAGATGTGGCAGCGACTGGCCACCCTCTGCCAAGTCATTGCTTCCCCCAAGGCTCCTCGGTGCCCTCCTTTGTGGTGAGGCCTCCTGCTTAATCCTGCACCTCATGCTCCCACCTGGCACCCCTACATCCGCTCTACTTCCTCCGTCTTCCGCAGCACTCCTAACTTGCCAACATGCTATGTAAGTTATCTATTAATTAGCTTTATTGTTTATTGGCTTTTTAAAAAAGATTTTATACAGGCAGACCGGGTGGTTCGGCGGTTAGCGCCGCCTTCAGCCCAGGGCCTGATCCTGGAGTCCCAGGATCAAGTCCCATGTCGGGCTCCCTGTGTGGAGCCTGCTTCTCCTTCTGCTCATGTCTCTGCCTCTCTCTCTCTCTCTGTGTCTCATGAATAAATAAATAAATAAATAAATCTTTTAAAAAAATCTTAAAAATATTTATTTATTTATTTATTTATTTATTTATTTATTTATCCTAGAGAGAGAGTGAGAGAGAGAGCACAAGTAGCAGGAGCAGCAGGCAGAGGGAGAGGGAGAAGCAGACTTCCTGCTGAGCAAGGCGGGGGCTCGATCCCAGGACCCTGGATCATGACCTGAGCTGAAAGCAGCCGCTTCACTGGCTGAGCCCCCCAGATGCCCCACAGCTGTCTCTTTTTACTACAATTTCAACTCCACAAGACCAGAGAATTTTGTCTTTGTGGTCACTGATATATCTGTGGCCCCTGGCACCCAGCGAACACTCCATAAAGGGTTGTCGGGTGACTATAAGTCGGCCACCCCCATTATGTGCTGTGAATGTTTACCTGCTGGAGTGGTAGGGGGAAAACTCAGAAATCAAGTCACCCTCAACACAAATGTGTAGTTAGAGGCAAGGATAAATTCTTTGGAAGAGTACTGGCCACAGTGTGTCCGTCCTGGGGCTCAGCGACAGTGTCCTTCGGAAGGGATATTTGAGCCATGTTCTGAAGGATGAGTAGGAGCTGGCCAGGGGTAAGGCAATAAGGGACAGAGCAAGGGGCTTCCTGCAGGAGCCGGGTGGCACAGAGGGCTCTGTGAGGAGGAGCCAGGCCCAGGTGCTGTGTGGCCTGTTCAAAGTTTCAGATCACTTTAATACATGAAGGGTGACAGGTACTCCCAGTGATGCACAGACAGCCATGAGGTGCTGGGGCCCAGGGCTAATAAGGGGCTCTCCCCCTGCCTGGGCCGCTGTTTGGTCCTGCACACATGCCAGCATCTCAGCACTGCAGCCATTCCCACCCAGAGGCCCTTGCTCTGTGCCAGCGCTCTTGGGCCTGCAGCCGTGCTGATGGCAGAGGGCACAGGGACGCGCTACGCAGATTCAGAGCACGGGGTTTCTGAATCTCCTGCTGATGTGGGAGAAAGCTCAGAGCAATTTGATTCCTCTTTTCTGGTTGAGGAGGGGGCTCAGAGGAGGAGGCACGTGTTCACAGTCACGCAGGGAGAGTGTGTCACAGCTGGAGGGAGGCTGGTGGACGAGGGGTGGCTGTCACAGGCCTGGGCAGACATCACAATGACCTTTACCCCCGGGCCTCAATCCTGCAGACCTGGTGGGGGCCAGTGCCTCCCAAATGCACCCCCGAGAGGGTGTCCTCCTGTCTCTCAGCTTGTTGTTGCTTGCTCTCCTGCTGATGCTCCCTGCCCCTTCCCACCAGGGCGGATCTCCTGTCAGGGCTGAGAGAGGAGCAGCTCTCTTCTTACTGACACTGAAGCTTTTAAGCAGAAGTCCCAAGGCAGTTTTGTTCTTTCCCTTTTCCTGGAGTCTCCTCTCTTGAGGAATCAGGACAAGTGACTCAGGGCTGCATCCTCAAATAGCCCAGACTGTGTGTCTTTCTGGAAAGTGTTTTTAAGCCAGTATTCCCAGGGGTGGTCCCCCGCACCCCCAGTCCAGCCTCAGGGCAGCATCTAACTTCCCTGGACACTGTCTGCAGGCATGAGGCTGCCCCAGTCCCAGCTCCTTTTTGATGGGTTTAACCCCAGCCCTGGGCCCTTCACCCATCAGGTCCCCCATCCCAGGGAATTGCAGGTGCATCGGCCCTGAGCCTTGAGATATCCATACCCTCCACAGACCCTGTCCATCAGCATGACCGGGTGTAGACTGAGCCATGTGCAAAGCTCAGCGGGTACCACTTAGCTCCTGCTATCCTTTCTGGATCAATCTGCCCGCCCTGCTTCTCGGAGCCCCCTTTGTCGGCATTCCTCCAATCTCGTTGCTTGCTTTGGATCTCTTTGTTTCCAGATTTGACTTCAGGCCTCTCCTGTGCATGCTAATATGGCTCACAGGCTGGGCCTGTCAGCAAGGGGTGGAGTGAGGCAGGTCAGCTATGAGTTGCCCAAGTCGCAGTGTGGGAAGGCAGCTCTCCCGCCGCCCTGGCTGCCTGGCTTTGGTAGATGGAAGGGAGGGCTGACTTGTCCCCTGGGGGCAGGGGGACACTGCACAGAAATGACACTTAATCTGTGTCTGCTCTTCCAGAAGCTTCAGGCCTCTGACTGCGAGGTGGAGTCTGGGCATCCCTGTGCCACCACTGCCTCTCTCGCTTGCTCGGGTGCTGAGCTGGAGCCTAATCACTTAATTTGTCAATTTGGCGTTATTTCCCCTGAGCCCAGGTACCCGTCAGGTGCACGCTGATGAGCAGCTGGTAACCTCCCTGTGTTTGCTTCTGGGAGGTATCAGGTCTCACTGGGGACCCTGAAACCAAACCTTTCCCAAAGGACTCTGCCTGCATCCCTTCCAGCTGGGGGAGGGGGACAGGAAGAGCTTCGTTTGGCCAGTTGTAGAGAACTGTGTAAATTCACGGGATTATTCTGTCTCTTGCCTTCCCTCCATCAGGATGTGGCATCGCATGGCCCACGGGCACTGCTGCGGGATGGAAACTGAGGCTCGGAGGGGATACAGGCATACAGGTGCACATTTGCTCCCTGGGTACAGCTGGGTTTCAAATGGGAAGAAAGGGAATTATTCTCGTTTGGGGTTTTGTGCAGAAGCTTGGGCCATTTGTGTCCAGGAATCTTGTGAACTTCAAGAGCTTCTGCAGGGAGGACACCTCCCCATCTCGGGGTGAGGACCTCTTGTCCCTAAGGGACTCAGCCTCTCCAGCTGACGGCAGCTGTGCTGGCGGGTTCCTGCCAGGGGAGGGCTGAGCCGTGTTCCGGATGTGGAAGAGTGTTGTGAAAACAGGAAAGCTCCCATTCCTGGAATGGTCTGTGAACGTGGGAAACCATTAACCTACCCGACATCTGAAGACCAAGAGCAGCTCAACTTTCAGAGATTGTTAACACACCTTCCGATGCCCCTTTCTAGGCAGGATGGTTGTTTGATTAAGTCCCACTACCTGGGGTGACTTTTTTTGAACAGGAATTGCTTTTTCAAATCCAGAGAAGTAGGATTAAAGTTGGATGTTCTCTGTCCTTGAAAGAGCTGGTATTAGGATAAATTCAAAGATGACTAGCTATACAGAATGGGGAGCAAACTGAAGAATGAGGCTCAGAGCTGTGCTCCCCGGAGTGGTCCTTGAGCGGCATCAGAACCGGCAAGTACCTCTGGGGGTGGCCAGGAATCTGCATTCCATTTTATTTTATTTTTTAAAGATTTTATTTATTTATTCGAGATAGAGAGAGTGAGTGAGACAGAGAGCATGAGCAGGGTGAGGGGGAGAGGAAGAAGCAGGCTCCCGGCTGAGCAGGGGGCCAATGCGGGGCTCAATCCCAGGACCCCGGGATCATGACCTGAGCTGAAGGCAGATGCTTAACCCAGGTGCCCCCTGCATTCCATTTTTTAAAAATATATTTTTTTAATTTATTCATGAGAGACACAGGGAGAGAGAGAAGCAGAGGGAGAAGCAAGCTCCATGCAAGGAGCCCGATGCAGGACTCGATCCCGGGACCCCAGGATCACGCCCTCGGCTGAAGGCAGGCACTTAACTGCTGAGCCGCCCAGGGATCCCCTGCATTCCATTTTATTTTATTTTATTTTATTTTATTTTATTTTATTTTATTTTATTTTATTTTATTTTATTTTTTTCCCCCTGCATTCCATTTTAAATGAAGGTATAGTTTCATTCGACCTTCAGTCGAGGGCACAAACCTTAAGTGCTTAGTCCAATGAATTTTCACATATGAAGAGAACTGAATAACTACCGCCAAGATCAAGACACAGAACACTTCCAGGGACCCCGAAGGCTCCGTCAGGTGCTCCTGGTGACTCACCCACCTCGCCTGTCCTGGCGGTAATCAACCATCACTCTGATTTTCGTCACTACCAATCGGTCTCGCGTGTCCTTGAGCTTCACACAAATAGAATTGTACACCATATGTTCTTTTGTGACCGGTCTCTTCTGCCCAACATCATGTCTGTGAAATTAATCTATGTTGTGTGTCCCAATAGTTTGTTCTTTTTATTGCAAAGCAGTATTCCGTTGTGTGAATGTGGGACAATTTATTTATCCATATTCCTATCCATGGGCAGTTTTTTCAAAAATTTTTTTTTATTTTTAAAGATTTAATTTATTTACTTGACAGAGAGAGAGAGAGAGAGAAAGAGAGAGAAAGCACAAGCAGGGGGAAGGGCCAGCAGAGGGAGAGGGAGAAGCAGGTTCCCTGTAGAGTTTGGAGCCCAATGCGGGACTTGATCCCAGGACCTGATCCAAAGGCGGACGTTTTACCCAATGGAGCCACCCAGGTGCAAGTTAAGGGGCATTTTTGAGCTGAATTGTTTCCAGTTTGGGGCTTTATGAATAAAGCTGCTATGACCACTCTTGCCCATGTCTTTCGGTGAACATATGCATTCATTTCTTTTGGGTAAATGTCTAGGGCGGGATTGCCTGATCCTGGGGTAGGTGTGGTGTCTACACTGAATTCCCTTCCTTATGTGTTTCTGGTTAGGGTGGGCCACGAGGGGGATCCTTGAGGGGATTCGGAGGGCAGAAGGGAAGCAACAGCCATTCTGTCGCTCGCACCTGTCGTGGCTGCTCTGCTGACCCACCTCATCGATGGGAAGGAGCAGCTGGTTCCTCCCGCTGAGCCAGGTGTGTATGTGTTTAGCTGGTGGTGAAAGATCCAGGCTCCTGCAAAACACCCACCATATCCTCCGTGACAGAGGCAACAAAAGCTGCCATGAGCTTCTGGGATCCAGCCTTTCCTTGTGGGGCACCAGTTAGAGCTCATGGGGTGTCCAGCCTGTTCCTTGATCTCCCCGACTCTCAGTCCACCTTCTGTTCTTGGCTGTCTGACCTGCGGCCTTCAAGCTCCACCTTGAGAAGCAAAGACAACAGTTTTGCAAGAGTGCCGAGCCAGCTGCCCCACCGAGTAGGGACAAACCCACACACAGAGTGGTGCTCCTCCCCGGCGGACCCTGGCGGACTCCATCACTGTGCCCCCGCACCCTGGGAACCTGCCGCACACATTTCCAAAGTGATTGGTCCTACCTATTCCCTCGGCTTGCTGGGTGTCCTCGCCAGACCTTGTTATTTTCATCCTTCTAAAGGTTACCCATTCTTGGGGATGGGGTGGGCGGGTGGGTGTCTGCATTTCTTTTTTTTAAGATTTTATTTATTCATGAGAGACCCAGAGAGAGAGAGAGAGGCAGAGACACAGGCAGAGGGAGAAGCAGGCTCCATGCAGGGAGCCCGACGTGGGACTCGATCCAGTGTCTCTAGGATCCCACCCTGGGCTGAAGGCGGCGCTAAACTGCTGAGCCACCTGGGAGTCGTGGGTGTCTGCATTTCTGATCCTTTTGGGATTCTTGTGCAGGAGGAAGAATAAGGAGCTGGCTGGGGGGGTGGGGGGGGCAGAAAGCCTGGACGCTCAAAGAAAGGCAGTTTGCTTTTGAATGATCGCTTTGCCACTTCCTGGCTGTGTGCATGATCTTAGTTGACTTTTTCTCTCTCTGGGCTTCAGTGTTTTCATCTATAAAATGAATTATTAAGCATCACTAACAAGTATCAAGGTCTTACCAGATGCCAGACACTGTTTTAAGCACTTCATGTGTACTAACTCACTGCGCTTTCTCGACAACTGATGACGCGGATGCTATTATTATTTCCAGCTTTGAGTTGGGGAAACGGACTCATCGCCGGGATTCAGACCCAGGCTGTCTGCCTTCCATGGTTTTTGCCATCGCCGTCCCTCCCGTGACAAGGCAGTGTGGAGATGAGCTGACATCGTGGACGTCAAGGCTCTGCAAAGGGCGGTGTAGTGTTCATTCTTCTTCAGTGGGTCTCACATGGGAAGTTCCCCTTCAGTTCCCTCAAATATGCAGAAATAACCTAAACAAGCGAGCTAGCAAGAAAGCTAGTCACTGTCAACAACAAACACAGCCAGAAAGGTAGGCTCTTCTGAGGACCCAGAAAAATCCAGCACTCTCCAGAGAAGAGGACCCCCCTAGAGATCCCTGCCTTGGATATTCTGGCCCCTTGGCAAGTGGGAGGCTTAGAGGGGTGTGTCAGGCTCTACCTAAGTGTCAATCCATCAATTCCCTTCACTCTGACTTTATACTGAACAAACAACCTTCTCGTATTGATTACCTTTCCCAAAAGTCTATCCCTTCCTGAAAGAGGTTGTGCTGACCAGTCAACCTCAGGATTCCCGTCTGCTGGGTGGTTTCATTTCTCAGTGTAAATTAATAAATTGCACTCCAGGTTTATCAATCAGTCTCGTGTGAGTTTGTCTAGTGTAGATTGTTCCCCCCACATCTGATCACAAGAACTATACTCCCAGGGAGAGGCTGGGAAAGAAATAACATCAAAGTGGCATAAGAGAGATGTCCAAAGAATGGTACAAAAAAAGGGTGTGCTGTGAGACTGCAGGGGATGGAGAGAGGATGTTTGTGTGGAGGAAGGGGGAGCATCAGAGAGGGCTTCCTGGAGGAGGGTCACATTGGCACAGGAAGAGGGACACCATAGCATGAAAGTGTAGTTAAAACACAGACTCTGAAAAAAACAAACAAACAAAAAAAAAAAACACCAAAAAACAAAAACACAGGCTCTGGGGCCTGCCAACCTGAGTGGCAAGTCTGGCCATGTGACGTGGTCAAGCTGCTTCATCTCTCTAGACCTCAGACTCCTTATTTCTAAAGTGGGCGAAACGATAGCAGCCACCGTATGGGGTGGCTGTGAGGATGAAATGATGATATAGGACACGTTGAGCTCTTAACACGACACCTGGCCCCTAAGCAACATTCGGGAAATGACTGTCATTACCGTTGCCAGTATTCATACCCGATATGATGTGCTCATTGAGAATTCCAGAAGGAGGGTCACCGCAAAGGCCTGTTGTATCCCCAGACGCAGCTCTGTCTCGAAGGGAGTGGCGTCTGTGTTTGCTTTAAGACGCAGAGGGCAGAAAGCCCTTCGCAGTATGTGGCTCTTGCCTCGAGAGTGGTCACAGCTCATCCTGTGGTTTCGCAGCCCACGAGGAGAGCTGCCTCCACAATCTATACGAACCCATCAGCCTCGAGAACATCCGTGGTTTCTGAGTCACTCTCAGGCCATTTCAGCTTCCAAGCAGAAACTCCCAGGGCGTGCGCTGCATCTAGGCCTTTCCTGCCCGCCGCTGTGTGGGGAGAGGGGAGGTGGGCAGAAGGCAGGTTCCCGCACCTGCGGTGGGTCCTGGATCACCATCAGGCCCGGCCAGGGGCCCAGCGTCGCGGCCAGTGAGGGATGAGAGACATTAGCACTTGCTCCAGATGGCCTGGCTGGGGGGCTCCGGACCCCGGGTCTCCTGCTTCTCTGTCCAGTGTTCTGTCTATAGCTTCTGATGGGCCTACCTCATCTCCCCACGTGTTTGATTCTGGCTGATGCAGAGAGGAAGGGTAGAGGGGCACAGGGAGTCACCCTGGAGGAGCAGGGGAGGCTTCCATCATGTGTGTGCTCCCCTGGCACATGGGGATCGCACTTGGGGCCAAGTTTCCCCGCTTCTCCCAGTGGATTTCCAAGTCCCTGCATCCGACCCCGTTAGCACCAACGGAAGTGTTCCAGTCTCTGCTTCTCTTTGCCTTCCCCCACAACTAAAGTACAGTGTTCATTGGTCTCAGTTATTTCTTGTTCTTTATACCCTGAGGGAGCTGGACATCTGAAAAATCCTGTTGCCTCCCCACAGGACTCTTGTGGTCTCCTCCTGGAGACCGCCTGTGTCTGGGGTGGGGAGGTGGTCAGGTGAATGGGGCTGGGAGACGGAGACCCACTGCAGACTGGAAAGCAAAACTCTCTTGTTTTACTCAATGATGCCTTTTGAATGAGACACCTGCCCCCATTCCTATTACTGATAATTGATACTCATAGCAACCCCATTCCAGAGCTCATGCTTGGCCTAGCACTTGTTGGGGTGGGGGGTAGTGCTGGGTGGGGCACTAGTTAAGGGCATGGGCTGTAGAGCATCTAGGTTTTATATCCCAACCCTGCCACTTACTTACTAGTGGTGTGAGGTTGGGCGAGTTGCTTAATCCCTCTGAGCCTCAGTTGGCCTGGATAGTCGATGCTAATAACACCTAGTCCCATAGGCTTGTTAAATTCAGCAAGAGAATAAGTACAAGGCACTTCAAATAGTGCCCATAGGTTGTCTGTGCTCAGTGAACATTGGGTGCTACCTCTTTGTGGGGCTGAGACAGCCCTTGAGTCCTCCAGCTGGGTCCTCAGCTCTGCAGATTCAGAGGTGGTCAGTGCCCCCAGGGTGCTCTGTTCTACCAAAGTCTATGCAGGAAGTCAAGTCACCAATACACGGTTGGCTCATGGGCATGGAATTAGAGCCCAGTGGAGTTCAGATGGGGGCTCCTAAGGCCCAGTGTGGTGGGGCCCTGGGGGCTCCCATTTCTATCTCAGGGCCTGGCCTGGAAGCTCCCTGTTCTCTGCATGGTGGAAGGGAGGCAGATCCAGCAGGAACAACTGGTGACTCCACCCAGTATCCACCAGGGTTGAGCTGGCTGACCCGACAGGCCGGAGTAGCCCCCTCTCTCTGGCACCTCTTGGGCAGCCTTTTGGATCTGGTTACAGAACGGTCCTCCCAGAACAAGAAGGCCTCCACCCCATTCAGGACTGTGTAGTGGTTCCCCACCCTTGTCAGAACTGTTTGGAAGGCATGAGGAGATACTCTGGAGACTTCTTCCCCTTCCCTGTTGACTCTGATTCATGAACAGACTTCCTTCCTGCAGCTCAGAGTATAATAAACCAGATCCCTGTTTTGGACAGGCCGGGCCACGTCGGGGAGGACACTCGGATGACAACGGTGTGCATGTGGGTGCTACCTAGACATCAGTTCTCTGGGGTAGGGGATCAAGCTCACCCATTATACAGCAGTTTTCCCCCCTCATTTCTCTTTGAGTTTAGGAGCACTTTGCAATCCTCCTCACATCTGACTTCATGATTTCCTCTTGGCTTTTCAGTAATTAAATCATTTTTGGTAAAAACAGTAGCTGCTATTTATTAAAGACTTTTAAAAAAGATTTTATTTATTTATTCATGAGAGACACACAAAGAGAGGCAGAGACATAGGCAGAGGGAGAAGCTCCATGCAGGGAGGCTCCATGCAGGGAGTCCCATGTGGGACTCGATCCTGGGACTCCAGGATCACACCCTGGGCTGAAGGCAGACACTTAACTGCTGAGCCACCCAGGCATCCCATTTATTAAAGATTTAAAAAAATGTTTATTACTTATTTATTATAAATTTTATTATAATTTTTATTTATTAAAGCTTATTTTAAATTTTTTTATTTTTAATTTGTTTTTTAAAGATTTTATTTATTCATGAGAGACACACAAAGAGAGGCAGAGACGTAGGCAGAGGGAGAAGCTCCATGCAGTGAGGCTCCATGCAGGGAGTCCCATGTGGGACTTGATCCTGGGATTCCAGGATCACATCCTGGGCTGAAGGCAGACACTTAACTGCTGAGCCACCCAGGCATCCCATTTATTAAAGATTAAAAAAATGTTTAATTTATTAAAGATTAAAAAATGTTTATTACTTATTTATTATAAATTTTATTATAATTTTTATTTATTAAAGCTTATTTTAAAATTTTTCATTTTTCATTTGTTTTTTAAAGATTTTATTTATTCATGAGAGACACAGAAAGAGAGAGAGAGAGAGAGAGGCAGAGACACAGGCAGAGGGATAAGCAGGCTCCATGCAGGGAGCCTGATGTGGGACTCGATTCTGGGACTCCAGGATCATGTCCTGGGCCGAAGGCAGGCGCCAAACCGCTGAGCCAGGGATCCCTTATTTTAAAAAATTTTACTTATTTACTCATGAGAGACACAGAGGCACAGGCAGAGGGAGAAGCATGCTCCATGCAGGGAGCCCTGTGAGGGACTTGATCCCAGGACCCCAGGATCATGCCCTGAGCCAAAGGCAGACGCTCAACCACTGAGCCACCCAGGCGTCCCTATTTCTTTAAGTAAGCTCTACAACCAACGTGGGGCTTGGGCTTGAACTCATGACCTGGAGATCAAGAGCTGCAGGCCCCTCCCATTGAGCCAGCCAGGCAGGCACTAGCTGCTATTTATTAAGTAGCGAGTGTACTGATTGGATGATGTCCTTACCCGATCTTTATTATTTTTTTATTTTTATTTTTTTTCTGATCTTTAATCTGTACACCAATCTGATTCCAATTTCATAGATGAGGACACCTGAAACCAGAGGAATCAGGAAGATTAGTAAGCGGCCCAGGATCAGTGTGTTTTGTTCTGTTTTGGCATTGCCTCAAGATGATTAGTATTTTTCGGGGTACCTGGGCGGCTCAGTGGGTCTAGGGCGTTGACTCTTGGTTTCAGCTCAGGTCATGATCTCATGGGTCATGGGATGGAGCCTGGAGTCAGGCTCTGTGCTGAGATGCTCGCCCCCACCCCCACTCCCGCCACTCTCTAAAAATAAATACATAAATCTAAAAAAAAAAAAAGATGATTAGGATCTTTTTCCTTGGTTGAAATGAAAGAGAAAATGTTTGCTTACTTTTGTCTTCGGAAACAAGCTCTTGAAACCTCATTCAAGACCCTAGCTGGGAAAGCCAAACATTTGGATTTGCATGAGCCCAGATCTTGAAAGGACACAAAGTTTATGTTTTGTTTTGTTTGTTTATTCATTTGGCATATCAGTCATCAAAAACCCTTTGTATGAATAGGTGGCAGTGTATCCACATATAAAAACTTGGGAAGGGATGAAGAGCAAGAAAGAGTATATGGACCCTGCCAGAAAGTGATGATTAGGGGTCAGGGGTGAGTCCTAGCTGAGGTTATTTGGAGGAGGCTTGAGGCAAGAGCTCAATGGTGGGGCGTACGGGGTTGGGGGATCAGTGGGGAGAATCTGCATTGGAAGGGGCCCTCCCTGCTGAAGACCAGCCACTGCTTGTGCCAGGGGATGACTCGATGCAGCTCATTCATACTGCCTTGTTTGGCAAACCGTTCTCCCCTGACCTAAGTAGATATACCCCACCTCCATTGCCATAAAAACACCCACAGGGTGGAGCCTGGATATCCAGACATGGTCATGGGAAGGAAAAGCCCCTCAGCACCAGTACTCGGGTGGGAGGCAAGAGATCCTGTTAGGTGCTCCCTCGGTCCCTCCAATGCAATAACACAAGTAGCGTCACCTGCTGAAACCATGGAATTCAACTGCTGCAGCAGATCGGTGAGGGTCTGGAAGGAGGTAACATCCCGGTGAGAGATGATGAGTGTCTGAGCAGGGCAGCGGTCAAGGGTGGATAGGAGGCATATTACGGTGCAGGATCAATAGGACAGGATTGATATGGGCCCAAGTCCAGATGCCTTCCCTTGGCTTGGCCGCTCCAGCCTCGAGCGCTGCCACTCTCCGCTCTAGCTGGTTCCTGAATGTTCTCCGCCCTTCAAGGCTCCATGCCTCTGGATGTGCCGGGTTGGCTTCTGCCTGGGGTTTGTTGTCTGTCTCCCCAGCTGAAGCATGAGATGCTTGAGGGGAGCCGCTGCATCTCTTCTCTCCCCACCCCACCCCACCCCACCCCAGGGGCACACAGCCCAGTGCACCATGTCTATTTGTTGAGTGAAATCAATCAATAAAAAAAGACGCAGGGTGAAGGGGAAGGAAGGAAGTGAAGAGTAAAAGGAATGAAGACGTCGGGCGCCCCGTCAGACCTTGTTATACTCACTCCTCTCTCTGATGTTACACATTAATCCTCATCGGAGCGAGGCAGGAGAGTGATGAGAGTAGCATCTGTCTCCGCTAGCTGCCGGAACTCGAATGGAGTAAGGCGGGAACGGTTCAGAGAACATTCTAATATTCTGTCCCAATAGTTTCAGTCTGTCGCATGGCTGGAGAGAGGCAGTGGCTCCTGCAGACATTGAGGCCGGTGTAGTGGGGGGGCAGCCAGGGGGATGCTGAGAGTCACGTCAACACGATAAGGTGGACAAAGGCCCTGGTGACCTGTGCCGAGTCCCGAGCTCCAGTCCTGGATATACAGACAGCCCGTGAGCTGGGCCTTTCGGCCTGCTCTTGCAGATTTACATTCTACAATCTCTCTTTGCTTTGACTGTTTTTCTGTTCCTCCCTTGCTACTTCCCCACTCACTGATCCCCCAGGTCCTCGGGAGACCAAAATGTAAGCCAGAGCAGGAGAGAGGGCTTGCATTAATTTCAGCATCTTAGTGTCTCCCAGTAAGATGGAAAATCTCATATTTTAAGGCCTGTTTGTGCCGGGCTGCTGTATCTTCTCATGGTTGTTTCCATCAATTAATTTTTAAGACAAGAAGATTTGTTTTCTTTCGTGTCCAAGGACCCCACGTTAGGACTGGGAGGGGAAAGAGCACAGGTTTGGGAGTTGGGCAGACACTGTGACTTTGCAGAGTGACCTTGGTGACCTTGGTCAAATTCCTTGGAAGTTCCCACTCAAAGCTGCTTCTCTGGCTGTTTTCTTTTCTTTTCTTTTTTTTTAAGATTTATTTTTATTTATTTATTTATGATAGACATAGAGAGAGAGAGAGGCAGAGACACAGGCAGAGGGAGAAGCAGGCTCCATGCAGGGAGCCTGATGCGGGACTCGATCCCGGGACTCCAGGATCGCACCCTGGGCCAAAGGCAGGTGCGAAACCGCTGAGCCACCCAGGGATCCCCCTCTGGCTGTTTTCATACCTGGAAACGGGAGAACCCAGTACCACCCGCAGTCTGGAGACTGGAGACTATCTACCGTACCTGCAAGGACTTTATAAACTCACCTCATATTCCTTTTGTGACAAATATTGTAGTTAGAGTACTGCAGTCCTCATCTTACAGGTAGAGCTTGCCTGGGGCTGTGTAAGTGTGTAAGTGCTTGTATCTGGGTACAAGCTCAGAGTGCCCCTACCCCATGTACTCAGTCCCTTTAGTGACCACACTTTCTTTACCCTGGGTGCTGTGCTAGAGATCTGGAAAATTCTCTCCGATTCTGGCCATCCACTGTCCTAACCTCATTTCTTTCTCATCAAAAAGAAGTGTGGGCTTGGAACAGCATGAGTCCCTGGCTCCAGGGGGCATCCAGAAGGCTGGGTGTGGAGGTCTGCAGACTGCATGCGATATGCAAGAACCTCTCCCCCAAAGTCAGCTTTTAAAAGGGGAAATGGCCTCACAGGCCAAGGAAGCAGTCAGCTCCCTTGCTCTGGGCTGGAATGATAACGACACAGCTGGTTCAGCTGCCTTTCTCACGCTGATCACAAGCTCCAATGGGCAATTATATATGTCTTTGATTAATAAGAAATGGAGCAATGAATGAATACTTAATCAACACAGTCTGTTTTCAGAACCTGGGCTGGGGGTGAGGCAGGGAGTAATCAAAGGGAGCCTTGTGGGTGAAAAGGCAGGGGCACCCCACCAGGGCGGGGTGTGTGTGTGTGGGGGGGGGTCGGTTCTGGAAAGCTGTTGAGTCCTGCCCGGGCCTCTCCGATTCTGTGCTGGGGGCTTGCTGGCAGCCCTGGGAGCCTGACATCCGGACGGAGGTGCACCCCGGGGCCTCCCAAGCGGGCGCGGTGAGGCACCTGCGGGAGGACGCGCGGGCGTGGGCAGGTGGCCGCGTCTCCCCGCGTCTCCCCGCGTCTCCCCGCGCGCGCTGGGCCTTCGTGCTCTTCTCCGTGGGTCTCCCCTTGCGAGCCACGGTTTTGAAGCGAGTTTGGTTGGGGAGGGGCGGGAGGAGTTGGAGAGGCGAAGGGGCCGGCGCGGCTGGGGTGGCGGGGAGATAACGGGACGATCCCAGCGCGGCCCGGGGCGCGCGCCAGGCGGGGAGGCGGGGAGAGAGGAAGCGCGGGCGGCGGGCGGCGGGCGGGCGGGCGGGCGGACGGACCTCCCCCGACGCCGCCCCGGGTCGGGCCCTTCCGGACGCGCGGGGCTGAGGGCGGGGCTGGGAGGGGCGCGGAGGCGCGAATCCCCGAGGCGCGCGGGAGGCCGGCGGCGAGGAGGCCTGCGGGTAGGGCGCTGGGGCGGGGGCGCGGGGGGCGCATGGGGGGCGCGGGGACCCTCCGGCAGCGGGTGACAGCGGGAGGTCACGGAGGGCGCTGCTGGACTTGGATATTTTGGGCTGCAGACTGGCCTGTGTTGTGACTACCCAGCCCATGTGACCTCGGGCAAGTTGACAACACCCTCTCTGGACCTTTATATTCCTTGTGGGGTAAACTGGACAGAACGACACAGCTAACTTCGCCAGGTTGTTTGGACACCCTGATGACCGCCCCCCTTCCCCCTTCCCCCCAATTCAGCGCTGTTTCTATTTTTGTGGTCAGTCCCTAGGACTGGGCTCAGTTTGTGTGTCCCCCACATGCTGCCGTTGTGGGGTGGGGAGGCTTTGTGCAGCTGTTGGAACAGCTGGCCCCTTTCTGCACCTCCCAGGACTCTTTGTCCACCTTTCCCTTTCCCACAAGCTCCCTGGACCAAGCGGCCTCTGCCTTGATTTTACAGGATCCAGAGAACTGCCCACGGCTGCCTTTTGCCCAGGCCGGAGAAAAGCCAGAGCCAGAGCCTCCTTGAACAGAAGGGCTTGCCAGAGGAATTTTCCAAGTGCCCAAAGGCCAGCGCTTGAAGCTCCTGTGGTCAGCCGGGGAGGCCCCCAGTGAGATTTGGGGATCGGCTCCACCTCGAGCCATGCCAGGCCAGGGTCTGCCCCTTCGAGTGGCCACCCTGCTGACAGGGCTACTGGAATGCCTTGGCTTTTCCGGAATCCTCTTCGGCTGGGCATCACTGGTGTTTGTCTTCAAAACAGAGCATTACTTTGAGGAGCTGTGCAAACCGGAGGCCCCGCTGATGGGCAATGTCACAGGGCCGGCTGGTAAGAGGCTTCTCTAGGGAAGCAGAGTCTGGTTCCCAGGCAGTAGGAAGGGGTGGGAGGGCTCCACCCTGCTGCTAGCCTCTCTGCCTGCGAGCAGGGTGGGAGGAAAGGAGTGTCAGCCTCTCCTCACTGACTCCCCAGCCTTGGTCTCCGGGGTGCCTGGGGAGGGAAGTACCAGCCCCTGAGGGGTCATTGGGAGCTGTCACATTTCGACTCCCTGAGATCTCCCTTTCCTCCAGACTGCAAAGCCCAGGATGAGAGGTTCTCACTCATCTTCACCCTGGGGTCCTTCATGAACAACTTTATGACGTTCCCCGCTGGCTTCATCTTTGACAGATTCAAGACCACCGTGGCCCGTCTCCTAGCCATGTAAGTCTTCCAAAGGCCCCACCTGGGTAGAGATAGGCAAGAGGAATTCCCCTGGCAGTGGCAGTGCATGGAGGGAGGGGCAGCTGTCAGAAGCAGCCCAGATGTGGACTCTGTCTAGACCCACCCTCTTCTCTGCACTCCCGCTCCCCTTTCCTTTTCCTCTGTTCCATGTGGATGTGTATTCAAACTGAGCTGGAGCCCAGGCCTACTTCCCGTGAGGGCTGCCTGGATGTTTGGGTTGAAATAGTGGAAGTGAAAATTGTCACTCTGCTTTCACACCAGGGATCCTACCAGGCCTTACATCAGGCTTAATTGTCATCCCCTCCCTCCATGTCATTCCCCAGAGACAGACTAAGGTCTCCTGGGTATCCCTGATGGTGGGCTTTCCCGACCCCCTGACTAGAGCGGAGATGGTGGGGACTTCACCGAGGGTCAAGGAACTCATCTCATTCATAAAGGGTACCGCTGCAGGTGGCAGCTTCCGCAATAAGCAGCGACCTGCCAAGGCCTTAATAGGACCCAGAGCAGGTGCCTCCTGGCAGATGTATGGGAAATGAGTCCTCAGAGGGAGGGCTGGCTGATAAAGCAAGTTCCTGCTCTCGAAGCCATTGGGTGTTTATGACCTTCAGTCTCTCCTGGTCTTTGAACTCCCTGTCCCCTCTTCTTCTCACCCCTTCTTTTGTCTCCTTCCTCCTCTCCAGCCTTAGTATGTTAAGAAAAACGTGGTCTTTCCTGGGTTTCTCTTTAACTTTCACATAGAACACCTCACTTCTGACACATCTGGTCACCCAATATGTGGGGTTTTCCCCTGCACCAAGTAGTTCCATGACATCTGCTGGGTGTCTTACAATTTAACTCCATTCTGGCACTGTCTCCCTGGAGAGAGTGAGTCAGATCCTGCAGGTTAAGGGCTGGGTCCTACAAGGCTGCTCCCCACTTCAGATGCAGATTGCAAGTTGGTAGGTCCCCAGGTGACCCACAACTTCTGTCTGACTTGGCTATAGATCAGAGGTTCCCATGAGCTCGTCCCTCTTGGACTGGGTTATTGGTAGAACAGCTCACGTAACTCAGGGAAACACTTGTGTTTACCGGTTTATTAGAGGATATGATGAAGGATAGAGATGAAAGCATATAGATTTGGAAGCTCTCTGAGCCCCATCCTATGGGGATTTTATGGAGGCTTCTTCATGTAGGCTCTATCAATTATTAACCATTTCCAGCCCTTCTCCCCTCTCTAGAGGAGTGGGAAAAGTCCCAAACTTCCAATCATGACTTGGTCTTTCTGGTGACCAATCCGCATCTGGGAGCCATCTGGGAACCTACTAGAATCACCCCACTGGAACAAAAAATGCACCTAGTGCTCTTATCATGGAGTTTATAAGGGTTTTAGGAGCCCTGTATCAGGGGCCCAGGATAAAGACCAAATATGTATTTTTTAGTATGAAGATTTTTAAAAAAATTATTTACGAGAGACACAGAGAGAGAGAGAGGCAGAGACATAGGCAGAGGGAGAAACAGGTTCCTTACAGGGAGCCGGATGTGGGACTCAATCCTGGACTCTGGGATCACGACCTGAGCCCAAGCAGATGCCCAACCACTGGGCCACCCAGGCGTCCTGTATTTTTTAGTATAAACCACAATATCACATCGCAGCCTCTGGTCTTTGAACATGGATTCCTTCCCTAGAAGAAGCAGTTAAAGGTCAAATGTACCGGTGCCTTAACAGAAACACATTGAGTCATTAATAACTATCCAGTCCATCAACATACCATCTGAAAGTGTCTCCCAGGGCCATTTATGTTTAGAGGCTTCTGTTCAACCTTGTCAGGTTCCAAAAGCAGGAGTGATCTCAGCGATATATATCCCTGTACCCTTCAGACATCTGGTATAATCGAGCAAAGAGACAATATCTTCTCTTTTGCTGAGCCTTTCGAAGTGCTCATGTGATACTGGATTTCCCTCATTATAGAACGTGCTTATTCATTCACTTATTCTCGCATTTTCTTTCTCTCCGTCCATACTGTAACTCTTCCACCTTTGGAGGGGACTTTAGGTTCAGGCACTGTGCTGGTCTGGAATACACGTCCAGCAGGTTCCCCTTCAATCCACTCCCTTTCAGGTGGGACAAGCCCTAGCAGAGCTAGCAGCTGTCTTTCCCACCGGACAAGATAGCTGCATTCCCTGCTTGTCCCAATTTTGGCAGATAGAGGGAAGGTGCATCCTGCCCCACCAGGCACTTAGGAACCTTAACATAATGGTTCAAAACATAGTTAGTTTCTTGCTTATGAATCACCCCTGCTTCCAGCCCTTATAGTGGCTGCTGTGGTCCTGTGACCCCTGCACAAAGTCCCCTAACCACAGTTCTAAGAGGGGAAACATTCCTCACTCAGACACAAGGTTAATCCCCCATAATACAGTCAGATAAAAGAGAGGCAACCACTTCACATAAAGCCTATTTGAATGTACTAGTTCTCCCATTTGAGTGGACCCCTCAAATGTCACAGTGATTTCCATAGGATGTGCCTCGTATGGCCAGGTTTCTATTGCCCTCCTGTGTGATCCAATGGCCAGACCACGGTTGCCATTGGCCACTGCGTGGGGTCCGTAAGAACCCGAACGTAGGGGCCTTTTCCATGGTAGATTTCTTTCTGCTCTCCTAGGATGGCGGCATGCAGTCCATTCAGCCCCCTGAGCTGATCTGTTTTTAACTTTCTGGATCAGCGTGGTGGCCTTCCAAACAGGGTGGTGGTGTCCACTCGCCTTGGAGGATGGCCAAGGAGCTCTGTATTGGTCAATCGAGGATTCCTTATAGGGACGCTGTCCAAGTGACAGTAGAATTCCAGAGTCAGTCCTAGGGGATGAAAGCCTCCCCATTCATGGTGTCTCCTCCTTGCAACCCCCACCCCTCCCCGCAACATGATCCTGTCTAACCATTGCTATTTTTAGCATGGAATTCTTCTGGGGATTGCCATCACCATTAGAGCATTTCTCCGATATCATCCTAGACATTGTGAGTCTTTCATGTTTGAAGATCATTTTATGTACTTCAGTTATCTGTGTGGATTCAATTAATGTCCAATAGCAAGACAGTAAATGCCCCGGAAATGGAAATGGTCTTGTCCAGGCTACCTGCAGTTGCTGGGAGGTGACTGCAAACTTTTGCCATAAAGCCCAGTTTGGGCTCCCCAGAGGGTTATGGTGCCGAGAGTTCGTCCCTTACCAGCATTCTGGCTTCTTTTCCACTCTGCCTGGGCTCACTGGTCTCCCTGGTCTCACTGGCTCCCATTTCACAAGTCCAGTTGACACGCAGGGCAGATTTACCCGCCTCCTGTCCCACAGTGCTAGCTGGGAGGTGTCCATCCCCATACAGAGTTGTGCAGCCAAGAGGCAGCCCCCTCCCACAGCCTCTTCAATTGTACCAGTTCTCCTATAAACGTTTCCCTTTCTTCCAGTAACCCTGACCTTCCCTTTTTTTTTTTTTTAAGATTTTTATTTATTAGAGAGAGAGAGAGAGAGAGAGCAAGGGGCAGAGGGATGGGCAGAGGGAGAGGGACGAGCAGACTCCCCGCTGAGCAGGGAGCCAGAGGACATGGGGCTCGATCCTGGGACCCTGAGATCATGATCTGAGCTGAAAGCAGAGGCCTAACTGGCTGAGCCCCCTGGGCGCCCCCACCCTGACCCTCATACCAGCAGCCTCCTCAGGAGTGGGCAGCAGGGGGTTTCTACCGTCAGGGGAAGTGTTCTGGGCCAGACGGGGTGTCTAGTTTCATGAAACATCAGGGGAAGGAGACAACTTCTTTCTGGGGAGCTTGTCTCAACCTTCCGGCTTCCAAAAACCAGGAAGATTCATCCTGCCTGAAGCCAGCGTCTGGGCTATTCCAGGGAGTTTGGTCCCCTGGTCAAGGAGCCCTGGAAACTTCGCCACCTGCTGCCCGTTTTGCCCACTCCGGTGCAGAAGGCTCTGGGCCAACGTGAGGGGTAGTGTCAAGAGAGCCCAGCCTCCTGGCAGCCTCAAAGCTGATGAATCTGCCCAACTGCTGGCCCCAGCAATTGCTGGTTGGGTTTCTCATTGTGATCTCTCTGTCTTCTGGCTTTTAACTTTTTTTTTTTCTTTTTTTTTTTAAATGGGGACAAACAGACTGGGTTTGGTTGCTAGCACTTTAATGCTGTGGGTGGGCAGGTGTCCCCTTGGCACACCCAGCCTTCGGCAGTGCTGTATTTAACACTTTTTTTTTTTAATAAACCCGATAGCTGTCCATTTCATTTATCCCACATCTCTATAACCATCTGGAGATTTCTACCCAGTGGGGATGAACCCTCCACTCTCCTCTGTTTCCTCTCTGTTCCGCTCCCATCAATAGTTATTCACCTTGTTCTTTAATAACCATTGAAAAGTTTCTACCCTCCTGAGACCAGTCTCTTGCCTGTCCCCATTCTTTTGTTAATTAACATAATATAATTATTAGCATCTCTAAGACCCAGGAGGGGAAACTGAGCCAGCAAATTCAGTAAGCCTTCCCAAACTGTTTTTTTCCCTTTTGCGGCAGTGGGTTTTAATGGGGTGCCTGCATGTAAGGGCCCCCTTCGCCACAGCATCTCCTGTGACCTGGGCGCAGGTCGGCGTCAAGCCGGGTACACAGGGCTGGTGTGCAAAGCGTCCAGGCTGCTCCACCTGGGAAGTTCCCTTTGGAGGGGGACGTGGACCTTACAGTGGCTGCAGTCCAGGCCAAGTGTAACCTGTGTGTCTGTGTGTGTGGATCACGCGCGGCCATGTGTGACTGTTGCATAGTGAGCTCCAGGTCCTGCATCAACCCAGATGAGCTCGGCACTCTGCAGCGTTCAGAACCCGAGACACAGCCCCCAAAGTGGCCACTGTCCCCCTCTGTCACAGGAAGGGTTCTCTGGGAAGCTGAGGATATCCATTCACAAAACCAAAATGTAGCAGCGCCTCACCATCCACCCCCGCCATCCCTGGGTTCAGTTTCATCCTCCCACACTGACTACCTCCTTGGGGACCAGAAGTCTTAGAGACACTTTCTGTTGCTCCTGCCTGTTTTCCCCTTGGGGGTGACTTCGAGGGTAATGGCCAAAGCCCAGACTAACCCAGGTCTGACCTTGGTCTAGCATGCATGTCTGACCCGGCGCTCTCTTTTATTTTATTTTATTTTATTTTATTTTTTTATTTTTTTTAATTTATTTTTTATTGGTGTTCAATTTACTAACATACAGAATAACCCCCAGTGCCCGTCACCCATTCACTCCCACCCCCCGCCCTCCTCCCCTTCCACCACCCCTAGTTCGTTTCCCAGAGTTAGCAGTCTTTACGTTCTGTCTCCCTTTCTGATATTTCCCACACATTTCTTCCCCCTTCCCTTATATTCCCTTTCACTATTATTTATATTCCCCAAATGAATGAGAACATATAATGTTTGTCCTTCTCCGACTGGCTTACTTCACTCAGCATAATACCCTCCAGTTCCATCCACGTTGAAGCAAATGGTGGGTATTTGTCATTTCTAATAGCTGAGTAATCGCGGTGACCTTGAGCTTGTATCTTTTGGCATTTGCTTATTAGTTTGCACTTCTGTGGATCCCCTGGACCCACTTCCTGGGAGGTGGATCCATTTCTGATTTCCAAACCGGTGACTTTTCCCTCTAGTGGATGGTGGCCGTGCACCTGCTGCCCCACCCGATGGGTCACCACATGGCCACCCAGGAGCCAGGGGCTCTTCATCCCCTTTCTCTTCTCAAAGCACATGCCTCTTTGAGCCTGAGCCATTCTAGCAAATCCCACTTTACTGACTCCAACAATATTGGGAAATCCTACATATCTCCTCTTGCAGTTCTCCTTGACTTTCTTTAAAAAATTTTTTTATTCCTTTTAAAAATAATTTTTAGTTTATTTATTCATGAGAGATAGAGAGAGACAGAGACAGAGACACAGGCAGAAGGAGAAGTAGGCTCCATGCAGGGAGCCCAACATGGGACTCGATCCCAGGTCTCCAGGATCATGCTGTGGGTTGAAGGCAGCGCTAAACCGCTGAGCCACCTGGGCTGCCCTCTCCTTGAGGGCAGAAGACTGCCCTCAAGTAGAGAAGACTCTACTTCTGACATATCCACTCGCCACATGTGCGTGGAGTCTCCCCACCCCACGCAGTTCTGTGACACCAGCTGGGTGTTCCGCAGTGCAACTCAGTTCTGATGCCTTCTACCAGGAGAGAGATCTCAGATCCTACAGGTTGAGGGCTGGATCCCATGAGACGGCCCCCACTTCAGATGCCAGTCACAGGTGGTAGGTCCTCAGGTTACCCACAACTTTGGTCTGGCTTGGCTACAAACCTGAAGTTCCCATGACCTCCTTTCCCTTGGATTGGATTATTTTCTAGAACAACTCACAGAACTCAAGGAAACATTTGCTTGTGTTTACCAGTCTGTTAAAGGATATGATAAAGGATACAGATAAGTAGCCAGATGAGGAGATATGTAGAGTGAAGTCTGGGAAGGGTCAGTGCATAGGACTAAACCTTTTGTCCTGGTGGCGTCTGGGGTATATCATCCTCCTGGTATGTGGTTGTATACACCAGCCTGGAAGCTGTCCTCAGGTAGGCTTGATCAGTTATTAACCATTTCCAGCCTCTTTCCCTTTTGCAAAAGTGGGGGTGGGTGGGCTGGAAATTCCAAGTTTCTAATTGTGGCTAGGTCTTTCTGGTGATGGGCCTAATCAGGAGCCATCCAGGAGCCCAGAGTCACCTGATCAGAACAAAGATGCTCTTAGTGCTCTTATCACTGAAGACTTTACAGGAGTTTCAGGAGCCTTCTGTCAGGCACTGGGGACAAGGGGCAAACAGATATTTCCTATTATAAATCAGAATATCACACTTGGGCACTGCTTCTATTACCCCATGCCTTGGGAGATTCCCAAACTGTTAAGAGGTCCCCATAACCTTGGAATTGCAGTCCTGACATCACAGCACCCTGGGATTTCTACATCTGTCCAATCATTTCCTTTTCTAGAAAAGGCTTCCAAGGCCCAGAGAAGGGCAGTGCCTTACCCGAGGCCACACAGCGAGGAGGAATTAGAACTCAAAGCTTTGCTTTGTAGACCAGGCACTAATCCCTTTCTCCAAGGAATTGGCTGTTGGGACCCCAAGTGGGAGCGCCTTGGCTCTATCTGCTCTGCCCTTTTGACAACATTTTCCATCTCCCATTGTATGTTTCAGATTTCTGTACACCACCGCCACACTCACCATAGCCTTCACCTCCGCAGGTGAGTGCTGTCAGGTGGGTGGGAGGGACACAAGGCAGGGGCACCTGGTAGTGAGGCAGGTGCAGAGGTGATGGGCAGGACACCCTGACCCCCACCATTGTTCAGAGATCCCCAGGCTTTGAGCTTGAGAGAATCTTTGGGGGAGTTGTTGCTAGTCGGTGAAACCAGTGTAGTTACTGAGAAATGCAAAAATTGACAGTGAAGGGGTTGCTTCAGAGAGAATTTATTCAAAAGCTTACATCCTTCCTTTTGTATGTGTTAACGTGTTCTCTTTTTTAAAATTTTTTTTATGTGTTCTCTTTTTAAAAGCAGAATCATAGTATGAAGGATGGTTGTTTTTGAAACTATACTCAATTAGTGGGGCAAAAGTCGACAGTCCTATTGCAGTCGAAAGTTTTCGTTTCAAATATTACTGGTTCATGAACGTGGAAATCTCTCAAAGTCTGGGAATTTCAGCCCGGTTCATTCTCCTCCTTCCATTGTGTAGAGAAGACGGGCGGGAGGAGATGCCTTGCCAAGACCCACAGTGGGGAGCGTTCTTTCCTGGTGTCTTGGTTCCACTGGCCAAGCATGATTCCTGGCACAGAGGAGGTGCTCTGAGTTTAATGGACCAGGGAAACACAATCCATGGCTGTTTCTTGCTCGGATCTCACAGCACCCCATGAGATAGGAAGAGCAAGGACTGTTATTCCCATTTAACAGACGAGGTGACCGAGTCACAGACTCAGAATCCAGCTCAAAGTCCTGCAGTGCTTGGGGCGGAAGCCAGGCTTCCCTCCCAAACGGTGTCAAGCATGAATGGAGGGGCTGCTTGTGGTTTAGTGAGGAGAGGCAGCAGTGGCTTCACTTTGAGTCTTGCCTCTCCCTGTGGACATGCAGGCCTGCTGTGGACCGAGGAGCGCCTATGGGGGGGAGGAAGGTGGTTCAGGAGACTTCTGTAGGGTCCCCCTGCAGGGACATTTGGCGTAGCCCTGACTACTCTCTTAAGGTCCTCAAAGGATGCTAGAAGGCTGGCGAGAACTGGGGCCAGATAGAATCCCAGGATTGTTGGAATTTGGGAGCCGGTGGGAGCCAGAGTGTGGGGCTCCGTGTTTGGGTTCCACTAGGACTCCACCCCTCCTCTGTCTCTGATTGTCCCAGACTCGGCCCTGCTGCTCTTCCTGGCCATGCCCATGCTCACCGTCGGAGGCATCCTGTTTCTCATCACCAATCTGCAGGTAGGAGCCCACCCTGACCCCAGGCACCAGGCTGGAGGTAGGGGCGGGTGGAGGGAGGGAGAAGCACTGCTCTGCATCGGCTACCTCCAGGGGGGCCGGCTCCAGCCAGGGCCGCAGCTCCTCGGATGAGGTGGGTCTGCGTACAATGAGGGTCCGGCCCGTGCCCCGTGGACAGGAAGTACTGTCTCAGGAAGAAGTGAGTGACTCCTGTGTTCTCCAGGTTGGGAACCTCTTTGGCAAACACCGCTCGACCATCATCACCCTCTACAACGGGGCGTTTGACTCCTCCTCGGCGGTCTTCCTTGTCATCAAGGTAAGAAACACCAGCGAGCAGCATTTATCACCCGCTTCTGTGTGGCAGGCACTTGTCTTGTGAACTTCGCCTGATTTCTTTCCTTTAGCCCTCCTGCAGCTAGTAAACATGACACTTGAACTTGAGCCCAGGCCTGTCTGGCTCTGGAGCCTCTCCTGGTAGTGATGAAGCTCTTTACTTCTACGTAGGATTTTTGGGGAGAGGTTGTGATGCCCTCAGGCCAGTGTTGGGCGGAGGCTGGGAGCCCCTTGGGGTGGAGTGTTTGTGCCTGTGAGCTTCTGGTCTGGACAGGAAGGTGAGAGGTGGCCAGTGGGAGCAACAGAAGCAGACACAGAGGCCTCTCCAGCTCTCCTCAGGGCTGATGTGGGGGGTGAGGGTCCCAGTGCTATTAGTGGCCACCTGACAGCCATTCCACCTTCTTTGTTGCTCATCATTCCATCTGGAGGTGCTCAGCCCAGAGGATGAATCTTGAATGATCTAAGCCAACTGGGGCAATCCCTGCCCCCTTTGTTAGTGATGGGTAAAGGTGGTCATGTTATTCAGTCCTTGTTAATAAGATGAAAAGGGGATCCCTGGGTGGCGCAGCGGTTTGGCGCCTGTCTTTGGCCCAGGGCGTGATCCTGGAGACCCGGGATCGAATCCCACATCGGGCTCCCGGTGCATGGAGCCTGCTTCTCCCTCTGCCTGTCTCTCTGAGCCTCTCTCTCTCTCTCTGTGTGACTATCACAAAAAAAAAAAAAATGAGATGAAAGGTGTGTATCCTAGAAGAGTTCAGGGAACATTTTTCCCTCCCTGATAGAAGGTGAGAACAGAGCAGAAAGAAAGCCTTTCTCCTTGTTCCCCCTTCCCATTTTTTTCTTTTTGAATGTTGTGGTGGGAAGATGTGATAGTTGGAGTCATGGTAGCCATGCTGTGATTATGAGGCCACCAGCTGCAGGACACTAAGGATGACTGTGGAAGGAATGAAGAGAGTATGGGTCCTTGACACCCGAAGGTGCCCAACTTGGGACTTCCCTCCAGGCTTTGTGTTAGGTCAGAGGAGGCTGGCACAGCCCATGGGCTATGGGGGGGAGAAGAGGATCTCTGGGAGTCACTACCAGACCTGAGACTAGCTAGCTTAGTCCCATAAACACCTTGGCTTAAAGGGCCATCCCGAGACTGAGCCCCAGGGGTACTTACTAAGCCTCTCTACCACTGATACCAGAGCCCCTTTCCTGGTTCCCTCTCCTTCCCCTGGATATGCCTCCCTTTCTCTCTTGTCTCCTTAGTGTTGGAAAGAGTGACAGTGTCAGAGCAGAATCTTAGTTCTTAGTTTATTCCGACTTTTCTGCTGCTGACCCTGACCTTGAGCAGTTGGTTGCATGTCTCTGGACCTCACTTTGATCCTCTGTAAAAGGAGGAGGTAGGCTAGATCAATGGTTTTTAAACTGGGTGTCAAGGAACCTTGAGGGGTTCTCTGGGGTATTATGTTGGTCCCCAAAGAGAATGAGAGGGAAGATGACTGGGTCGCTCCCTGCTGATGTGTTTCATAGGCTGAATTTCTGTGTGAAGTTTTGTTTGAGAAGAAGGCCTTGGCTGCTGTTAAAAAAAAATAAGATGAAAAAGCAGTGGGCTGGCAGGTCTCGGAGAAGCCACATGAGGAGAGTCTATAAGGCTGGGGGGATGGGTGACACGATGCTCACCTCCCCCTCCCCGCACCCCCCTGTCCATTGCTGACTGAGCTGTGGGGTGAGCTTGAACGTGTGTGTGTCAGGAATCCTTGATCAGCATTCAGGATGGAGGGCGGGAGCCTGTCACAGGCTGGGGGGTCCAGTCCCTGCTTCTTACACAGACTTTTCTGTTGGGTAAAATACAGAGAACATAAAATTTACCATCTGAACTACTTTTAAGGGTACAGTTTAGTGGATTAAGGTCCTTCACATTGTTGTGCAACCATGACCACTATCCATCTCCAGGACTGTTTACAACCTCGCAAAACAGAAACTCAGTGCCCATTAAACAGTGACTTCCTGTCCCCCCACCCCAGCCCCCCGCAAGCACTGTTCTGTTTTCTGTTTCTATGACTTGGACTGCTCTGCAGAAGCGTGCAGTGTTGATCCCTTCGTGCCTGGCTAATGTCCTCAAATTTATCCCTGTCATAACCTGTGCAGGACTCCCCTCCTCTCTCAGGAATGGCATCCCATTGCCCCAGTTCGTTTCCCCATTTATCTGCAAATGGACCTTTGGTTTGCTTCTGCCTTTTGGATGTTGGGAATCATGTTGCCACAAACAGGGCTGTTGTGCTGAGGTTTTTGTTTTTGTTTTTCCCTCCTCCTCCCACAGCTACTTTATGAACAGGGTGTCAGCCTCCGGGCTTCTTTCATCTTCATTTCGGTCTGCAGTGCCTGGCATGTTGGGCGCACTTTCCTCCTGATGCCCCGAGGCCACATCCCCTATCCGTTGCCCCCCAACTACAGTTATGGGTAAGGACTGGGATCTGGTGACTGTGAACCAGAGCCCTCCACCTGACCTGTGGTGGGAAGCCAGGGGTGGGACATATGCTGTGCTAGCAGAGCAGAGGAAACCCATCACAGGGCGGGAGGACCAGGCTGTGGGTGTATCAGCTAGCTGTTGCTGCGTAACAAACAACCCCAAAAGTCAGTGGTCAGAAACATGAACCATTTATTGTTTTTCATGAGTCTGTGGGTAGCTGGCTGGTTCTGCTGATCAGGGATGGGTTTGGAGGGCGTGGCCAGGGCTCTCCTGCCTCTGGTTGTCTGCTGAGCTGGTGTGGGCTGGCTACGGCAGGGGCTGGCTGGTGAGGATGGCATCCCTCACATGGGGTGTGTCTGGCAGTCACTCAGGGTGACAAAGATATCTGAGTCACAGGGCTCTTGTCCTCCAGTAGGCTAGCACCGGGGCTCTAAGAAGTGGTGCAGATGTGCACAGTGTTTCTCAGAATTGGCCCAGTTCTGCTGCGTTGTCCTGGCAGAAACAGCTCACAAGCTAGCCCAGATGCAGGGGTGGGAGGACCGGTCAGAGCTGCAGGATCCCATTGCAGAGGTTGGAGAACAGGGGAGGTGAAGCAATGTGACCGGTTTTGCAGTCAGCACCATGGGGGGTGGGGAGGCATTGATGTGTTGCTCGCTTACTGTTTGGCCGTGTGCCCTCTGATTTCATTGCACAATTATCCTCTCAGATGAATATCCTTGTCTCTGTTTTCCAAATGAGAAAAAGAGGCTCAGCAGGGCTCAGTCTGAGCCATGTCTCCATAGCTAGGGGGAGGCAGAGCTGGGATGCGAACCTGGGCCTGGCCAACTCTTCCCACGTTTCTGGTGGTTCCCAAACTTTGCTGCATAAAAGAATCACTAGAGAGCTTTAAAGAATATGGAAGCTTGGTCGGGGGGAGGCACCTGGGTGTCTCAGATGGTTGGGCGTCTGACTCTTGATTTCGGCTCAGGTCATGAGATGAAGCTCCGTGTCGGGCTCTCTGCTCAGCGAGGAGTCTCCTTCTCCCGCTGCCCCTCCCCCTGCTCCTGTTCTCTCTCTAAAATAAATAAATCTTAAAAAATATATATATAGAAGCCTGGCTCCTGTGCCCAGACATTCTGATTTCACTGGTCTGGGCTGTGGCCTGGGCATGAGGGCTGTTGAAAGGTGTCTCCAGGTGACCTCTGGGAGCCCCTGTGCTGTCCCCTGTGGCCTGCATCTCGGACTCAGCTCACAGTGCTCGGCTTGGGCTGGGGGCTTTTTGTCCATAGCCTGTGCTCCGGGAAGGACACCACGGCGAGAGAGAACAGCACAGCCGAGTCCGAGAAGCTGGAGATGGGGTCCAAGGAGGTGCCTCCAGCAAAGGAAGGTGAGCCCTGCTAGCTTCCCCATCCACCCTTCAGCGTCTGACTTCTCCCCGAACCGCCCCCTAGAGTCCAGGTTCTCTGCCACCGCAGCTGCCCTGGGGATGCAGAGTCAGGCAAAGGCCATCGGAGGACCCACAGGGTCTCCTCGACCCCCTACCCACCCTTTTCTGGAGGGTCCACAGAGGGTCGGGACTTCTGTATCTTCACTCTCCGTCCCTCCTTTTTCTCTCCTCGGCTTATCATACCCGCTCCCCATGCCCTGCCTCCTTTCCCTCCTCTGTCTGTTCTGGGTCTGTGGTTACACATGTCACAAATCCACTGCTGGCAAGGTCCAAGCAAGAACAGGGTTCTGGGAAGCTCACAAAAATCAAAGGAAACATGCACTTGCTGGGCCCCAGGAAAGAGAAGGACCTGGATGCCTCAGGGGACCCCAGACTAGACATAACAGCCGGTCTGTGTCCCAGGGAATGTGATCAAACCGGTCAGCCCTGGATGAGGAACAGGACATGTCATTCACGTCCCACCTGGACTCTGAGCAAGGAGTCAGGCTGCGGTTTCTAGAACCGACTCAGGATCCTGGTATGGACGGCAAGGGACGGGGCGTGGAGCAGCTGAGACAGTGAGCGGGCTGCACTAACACTCCCCTCACCTCCAACGTCCGCATTCTCTTCTCCTTGTCCTTCTCTCCACCGTCCTGGTTGAGAAAGTGCTGCTACAAGCAGTGTCACTGAGTCCAAGCTGTGAAAGACAGATGGGGTGTCAGCAGACAGGAGGACCTGGGTCCTTCAGGCTGGTGGGGCCGCGTAACCAAGCTGTAGAGGTGGGACAAGCTGGGTACAGGCAGCTCTGAGAACACACCATATGCGGTCTGGGAGGCAAGAGGAGGTGAGCTCGCTCCATAGAGGACGGTCCTGTGAGCCTTCTACACTCCCCTACTTCTTGGTACTCACGCCCAGATCCTTCCTCCCCATCAGAGACCCCAGGACCAGAGCAGCAGCAGGAGCCCCGCTCTTTCTGGAGCTATGCCCTTTCACAGCGCTTTGCCTGGCACCTGGTGTGGCTGTCCGTGATACAGTTGTGGCACTACCTCTTCATCGGCACCCTCAACTCTCTGCTCACCAACCTGGCCGGGGGTGACAGAGCACTAGGTATGTGGTGGGGCGGCCTACCTTTGCATCCCAGCTGGGCACTCGGAACCATGAGGCCGGGGTTCTGAGCGCAGCAGGGCTGTGTGGTCTGGAGGAAGGTCTGAGCAGAGGTTCGGGGAGGAGAGACAGGCAAGGCAAGGGCGGGCTGGGAGAGTCCTCCCCTGGAAGGCAGTGCTGGAAATTTCTTACCACCTAGCTCCCCTTTGCCCTCTGCAGTCAGCACCTACACAAATGCCTTCGCCATCACTCAGTTCTTTGGGGTGCTGTGTGCGCCCTGGAATGGCCTGCTCATGGACCGGCTCAAGCAGAAGTACCAGAAGGAAGCGAAAAGCACAGGTGAGGCCTGGGGCACAGAGGGTTGGGGGACCAGGAGGGGAGGAACCTTCATTCACAGCCAGAGCCACTTTCTCTTTTGTTCTTGATCCATTCTATGTGCATCCATCCACCCATCCACCCATCCACCCACCCAACCATCCACCCACCTGTCTACCCATTCACCCACCTGTCCACCCACCTGGCCACCCATCTGTCCACCCGTCTACCCATCTGTCCACCCATCCACCCATCTATTCACCCACCCATCCATCCATCCACCCATCCATCCACTCACCCGTCCACCCACCTGTCCACCCATTCACCTATCTACTCATCCACCTAGCCGTCCACCTATTCATCCTTCCACCTATCCACCAATCCATCCACCATCCATCCACCATTCATCCACCCATCCACCCACCCGTCCACTCACCTGTCCATCCACCATCCACCTACCCGTCCACCCACCTGTCCCTGTCCACCTGTCCATCCATCCATCCATCCATCCACCATCCACCCACCCATCCCTTCATCCATCCATCCATCCATTCATCCACCCACCCGTCTACCCATCCATCCACTGTCCATCCACCTGTCCACCCATCCGTCCACCTGTCCATCCATCTGTCCATCCATTCATCCATCCATCCACTCATCCACCTATCCTCCATCCATCCATCCATCCATCCATCCATCCACTAGTCACTGAGTGTCAGTTATGTGCCAGCCATAGTTCCAGACTCCACCATGGACCGGACGGCTAGGTCCTTGCTCTCACACCTTTCTCAGTCTAGAGAACAGAGAAGGACAAGTCATCAGGCATCACCATCTGCGAAGTCAGCTCACAGGGGGTGATGGGGACACAAAAAAAGGGGCATTTCACCTTTTTTTTGGTGAGGATGGCCTTGATGTTCTGGAAGGCTTCCTGGAGGAAGTGGCTTCAAAGTGGAGGCCTGAGGGATGAGCAAGAAGTGGGGAGATGAAGAGGAGGGCCCAAGAATATAGTGGGGTCAGGGTGGTGAGGAGCGAGCTAGAGTGAGGAATCTGAGGAATCCCAGACAGGAATTTGGGCTGGACTGGGGTGCAGAGGAGACAGTGCTGAAGTGGGGAGAGGAGGGAAGGGGCAGAGGCAGCCGTGCCTGTGCCTCGGAGAGTGGACATGACCCTCGGACCTGCCTGGTTGAACAGAGGGGCGCTGAGGTCGCCCCTTCCCCGGCGCTGCCGCTCCTACCCCTACTGGGGTATTTTAAGACAGATTGCAGGCATCAGACAATTTCATCTGTAAATACTTCAGTCTGTGTCTCTCACAAATAAGGCCCTTCTTATTTAAACATCACCATCATATCATTATCACCCCAAAAACCAGTAATTTCTTTTTTTAAAGAGATTTTATTTATTTATTCATGAGAGACACACAGAGAGAGGCAGAGACACAGGCAGAAGGAGGAGCAGGCTCCCTGTGGGGAGCCTGATAGGGGACTCCATCCCAGCACCCCGGGATCACGCTCTGAGCCAAAGGCAGAAGCTCAAACACTAAGCCACCCAGGTGTCCTCAAAACCAGTAATTTCCTAATACCATCTAACCTGCCGTTCAGATTTCCCCAGTTGTCTCAGAAACTACTTTTCATGGTGAGTCTGTTCCCACGAGGATGCACACAGGGTCTACACTGTGGATTTGACTGCGGGCCTTCCTAGATCTTCAATCTCTGTGTCCCTTCTCCTCCCCCCTACCTTTTGTTTTTCTGGTGGTTTATTTGTTGAAGAAACTGGGTCATTTGTTCTGTCAGATTTCTCCCAGATTGGGTTTGACATCCTTGGGTGTCACTTAAAAATGTTTCTGATTGGGTATTTCCCGTAAACAGGCAGATTGGAGGCTTGAGGAGACGCAGTTGAGTATTTTTTGGCGAGCGCGCCTCGGAGGTGGAGCGGTGGGCGTCCTCTGGCTCTGGGCGGTGGGGCCCCCGGCACCAGCTGTCCCTGTGCTTACGATGTTAGGATTGATTAGTGGGTCCAGACGCTGTCAGTCTGATCCACTCGGTACAGAGTTTCCCATCAGCTGCACGGGTAATGATTTTAGTAGCTCTGGGTGATCACTGCTGGGATCCATTATTTCATTAGGGTTGCAAAATGGACATTTGTCTCTTTCTGTCTTTCCTTCTGCTTTTAATTGCTAGAGTTCCTCTAGAAAGAAAAGCTTTCCCTCATTGACTACCTTATGCCCTGAAATAAGTGCTTGGTTTTTTTCTTTCTTTTTTTTTTTGTTTTTTTTCTTCCATGTGCCAGTTTCAGAATGACTCGGTGCTTTAGCAACCTCCAGGGGGGATGACTTGTCGTTTTTCTTTTACTTAATTTAATTGATTTACTTTTTCATGTCGTTTCTCTTTATTGTTATTCTTTTTGCTGTTTTAAGATTTATTTATTTTAGAGAGGGAGGCAGCATGTGAGTGTGGGGAGGGGAGGGTGGAGAGAGGGGGAGAGAGAGAGAGTCTCAAGCAGACTCCACGCTGAGTGTAGAGTCCCTCGGCCTGGATCTCATGACCCCAAGATCATCATAATCTGAGCAGAAACCCAAGAGTTAGACAATTAACAGACTGAACCACCCTGGTGTCCCCTCATGTTGTTTCTCTTTTAAAGTCTCATATATATATTTGATGGGTTCCAATCCATTTCCATCTCGAATCTTCTATGTGCTCAAATCAATCCATCTTTGGTTATTGGGAACTTTACTGATGGAGAATTGGCGTGCTTTAACACAACGCCATCAAGTTTAGAGAATGTCTTATTTGTCTCATTTTCCAGCACAGTGGGATGTTCGGGGCTGTTTCAAGGGGTATATTTCCTGCCCTGGAACAGCTGTTTCTCCAAGTAATCCTGGGCCTTTAAGTCAGAAATGGTATTTAAAGACTGCAATCTTGGGATGCCTGGGTGGCTCAGTGGTTGAGCGTCTGCCTTTCACTCAGGGCATGAACCCGCAGTCCCAGGATCGAGTCCTGCATCAGGCTCCCTGCATGAAGCCTGCTTCTCCCTCTGCCTGTGTCTCTGTGTCTCTCATGAATAAATAAATAAAATCTTAAAAAAAATAAAGACTGCAATCTGGATGCCAGGGTGTCTAATTCTCTTGGGTCATCTCTGCTTTTAGGCCTTGGATAGAGGTAAGATTACTGGTATTTTATTTTATTAAGATTTTTATGTATTTGAGAGAGAGAGCACAAGCCAGGGGAGTAGCATAGGGAGAGGGAGAAGCAGACTCCAAGGAGCAGGGAGCCTGATGTGGGGCTTCATCCCAAGACCTGGGATCATGACCTGAGCTGAAGGCAGACCTAAGCAATTGAGCCCAAGATGTACTGATTTTTCTTTTCTTTTCTTTATTTTATTTTTAAAAGATTTAATTTATTTATTCATGAGAGAGAGAGAGAGAGAGAGAGGCAGGCAGAAACACAGGCAGAGAGAGAAGCAGGCTCCATGCAGGGAGCCCAACGTGAGACTAGATCCTGGGTCTCCAGGATCAGGCCCTCGGCTGAAGGCGACGCTAAACGGCTGAGCCGCCTGGGCTGCCCTGTACTGATATTTTAAATCCGAGTTTATTTCCTTGGCTTTATATCTGTGTCTCCTTTCCTCTGAAGATAGTAGTCCCTAACAGTGCTGTGTACACACGCTGTGTGTAGGTATGCTATATGCCGCACACGATGTACACGTACAGGTATCTAGTATTTTAAAAATGTATTTACTGCAGGATGTCTGGCTTCCAGTATTGATACTATTAGTAACAATGTTATTGCTGCAGGCCACAGTGAAGGCTGGCTGTCCTTCCCTCCCTTCCTCTTTGGTGTGGCTGCAGATCCATGTTGGTGCAGCTTGGCCTGAGTGGCGGCTGGTGGGGGGCTGTTTGCGGTCTCCTGCGCCCCCCACCCACCTCCAGCGCTCCGCAGCATACCTGGCTGCGGGCTGGAGGGGCCAGAGCATGTGGCCAGTGGTAGGAGGCCATTGTCACACATTGTCACAACCCAGGCGTGCACTGGTGGAGACCTGCGGCTGGCTGAGTGGGGAGGGTGGAGAGCGGTGGATGCATTTGAATGGCATTTAGGGGGTAGATGATCCACCGTTTGGTGCGGATAGGAGATGAGCGTGTGGGAGGCTGGGATTCTGCTGGGAGGGTCGGTGGACGGTGGCTCAGCCCCTTCTATCTGCCCTCCGCCGTGCTCGCCTCCACGCAGCCCCTTCTTCCCTTTGGACCAGGGTCCTCGGCCATGACGGTGGCCCTCCGCTCGGCGGTGCCTTCTCTGGCCCTGACGTCCCTGCTGTGCCTGGGCTTCGCCCTCTGTGCCTCGGTGCCCGTGCTGCCCCTCCAGTATGTCACGTTCATCCTGCAAGTGATCAGCCGCTCCTTCCTGTACGGGGGCAATGCTGCCTTCCTCACCCTCGCGTAAGTGGGCCTGGGCTGCCTGACCCCACCGGGGACACGCTGGCACGAAGGGACGTGCACGGGAGGTAAAGAAGTCAGGAGGTGAGGATGGGCCTGCAGTGCTCCAGTGAGGGAGGCAGGGTCCTGGAGCAGGTGTAGACAGTGAGGTAGAGGCAGAGGCTGGCGGGAGGGATAGAACATTCACCAACTTGAGGCTTCGTAGGGGCCCTCCTCTCGGCCTCTCCTATCTCCCTGGTGAACTCCTATTCAGCCTCCAAGGCCCACTTCTGGTTCAGCTGTCCCAGGGAGAGCCAGAAAGAGTCTTCCTTCTTTGTGCTCTCGGCGCTCTGTTCTTGCTTCCGTTTGCTGTGTCCTCATGGTCCAGCACAGTGATTGGCTCATTGTCCGTCTTTTCTTTGAGACCTCTCCAGGCCCACCTGTGTCGGGGTCTCCGCACAGTGCCTTCTCTGTACTCTGTGGCTCGAGCAAAGGTGGAGGGGGAAGGGCTGTGTGGGAGGGTGAAGCCAGGCCTAGGATGGGGGACCTGGGAGCAAGGGGCTGACACAGGCCCTCCATGGCCGGGCCCCTCCTGGAGGGAGCTCACTGGAACCCGGTTTGCCTCTCTCCCCAGTTTCCCTTCGGAGCACTTTGGGAAGCTCTTTGGGCTGGTGATGGCCTTATCAGCCATTGTCTCTCTGCTCCAGTTCCCTATCTTCACCTTCATCAAGGGTCCCCTGCAGAATGACCCGCTTTACGTGAGTACTTGGGTGCTGGGGGTGTGGCCCTGGCCTTGGACCAGAGAGGACATCTGGATTGGGGTGGCTCAGTGGGGCCCCAGCAGGGGGCGCCCCAAATCTGGCTGAGATGGTTCCTGCAGGACTATTTCTGCACCTGGGTACATCCTTGGTCTGAGTTCTCAAACTGGGGTAAGCAGAGTACCCTGCGTAATGGCCAGGGTACTCGAAACTGCAGGACTAGCATGGCATGGCTTCCAAGAGAGTCCACAGGATTAGAGGTTCGGGGAGAAAATATTTATATATAAATATATATATTTTTGTTGTTGTTGTTAAGGATTTTATTTATTCACGAGAGACAGAGAGAGAGAGAGAGAGAGAGAGACATAGGCAGAAGGAGAAGCAGGTCCTCAATCCCAAGACCCCAGGGTCACACCCTGAGCCAAAGGCAGACGCTCAACCACTGAGCCATCCAGGCGCCCCAGGGAGAAAATATTTATTATGTGTGTGGAAACAAATGGACATCCTCTGGAGGAGGATGTAAAATTCTCACAAATTCCAAAGGAGAATCTAAGACTTTAAAGACGTTTCCTGCCTGCAGTGAGTGCTCTCAAGACCTCTGTTTCTTCATCTAGGAAATGGGCACAGTACTCCTCTCCTGCCCTGCTCTGCAGGGCAGAATGAACAATAACTGAGGTGTTGCCCCGGGGCGCTCTGAGTGTCTGAGGAGAAAGTAGAGGCCACTCCTGGTGGAATTCTGGCCGCTTTGTGGGTGGTGGCTGCGGTTCAGAGTTCTGGACCTCACCTGCCCCCTCCCACCCTCAGGTGAACGTGACGCTGGTGCTTGCCACCGTCTTGACCTTCGTCCATCCCTTTATGGTGTACTGGGAGTGCCGGCGGGAAAGGAGCCCTCGTGCAACTGCCTAGCTCAGAAGCTCTGCTTTCCAGCCGAGAGGACGCTGTCTTTGCTCATCTTTCCCCACCCGTGAGGACCCCACATCCAGGAGCACTTGGCCTGCCTGGGCTTCTTGTATTAATTAGCCATTACTTTTTCTTTTCTTTGAAAAAAAAAAAAAAAGACCTAGTTAACAGCTAGGTGACACTTGGGTTAGCAAGAAAAGACGCTCAGGTGCCACGATCATTGCTGTCATATAGACCCGGAGCAAAGGCCTGTGGAGGGTCTTAGTTTCGGAGCAGGAAACACGTGACATTGGTAGACACTTGGTTTCAGGGGAGGTGATGTGATGAGGGGGGAAGTATGTCACCTACTTCTTTGGACCTCTTTGGCTGTGATGCCTGTGTGTGCTGAGCCCCTCGTGCCGGGTAAGCTTCCAGGTGAAGAGTGGGGTTGTCATGACCTTGGCTATAACGCCCAGCATTTCGAGGTGGCTCCCTCTATTCTTTACTTTGGGCATCATAGAAAACGTGTCTCTGGGGGATTAATCTTAGAGAAAAATAAAGCCTTTCTGCTGAAGGTGTGGCTCTCTAGGCTTTGGGCTGTGTGTATGCGTGTGCCTGTGTGCGTGCCTGAGTGTGTGCGCGCACACGCCTGAGTGTATGTGTGCACGTGTGCGCAAGTACGTGTGTGTGCCTGTGCACATGCCTAAGTGTGTGTGTGCATGCACATGCACCTGAACGTGTGTGTGCATGCTTTGAGTGTGTGTGCGTGCATATGCCTGAGTGTGTACGTGCACACGCCTGAGTGTGTCTGTGCATGTAGGTATGTGTGTGCCTGTACACTCATCTGAGTGTGTGTGTGTGTGTGTGTGTGTGTGCATGCTTGTACATCCCTGAGGGTGCTCCAGCCTGGGAGTGGATGTGGGAGCGGAGCGGAGAAATCTGGCTGTAGCACCCTGGGTGTGGCTGCTGGACCCAGAGAGGGAGCAGGAGCCCTCAGACCTGTATCTGCTCACCTGGTCCCAGGCCAGGGGCTCGAGACCACCCCCCTTCCTACATTCCTGTGCCACCTCTTCCTCCCTGCATCCCCCACTGCAACCCCCATCTGAGAGCCCTGCAAGGAATCAGAAGGCCCCTGTGAGTCTCAGGTCTGCCTCTCAGCAGCTGGGCAGGTCCCGTAACCCCCATGAATCACAATTTCCTCACCTGCAAAGTGCAGTTCATCATTTCTATCCCTGAGAGCAGTTGTGAGAATTTAAAGTAATTGCTGCTAAAAATAAAAAAATAAAGTAATTGCTGCTGCCTAGCACCTGGTGAGAATGCATGAGCATTTGTTCCGTTATTTACTCATGACCAGAAAGGAGAGGGGTAGCAAGGGTGGAGGTGATGGGCTGGGAGGGAGACAGGGTAGGTGGGCGAGACGGGAGAGTTTGGAACACACTAGCTGTATTGTTCCACTGAGCCAGGAGAGGCCAGGGAGGGGGAGGGCTGGCCAGCAGATGGATTGCTTGGTTCATTCATTCATTCATTCAACAAATGTTTCTTTAATGGCTGCGGTGCATCAGGCTGTATCCTAGGTGCTGGGGATACAAAGATGCATAAGAGTCTAAAGCCAGCTCTGCTGTAAACAGCAGAAGGATAATTTCCAGGGGCCTGGGAACCTGGGTCTGAAGACAGACACCACAGTGCTACTGGATGGCTTTTACCTTGTTATCTTGCTCAGAACTTTCCATGGCTTCTGCTGCCCACAGGACACAGCTCAGACTCCAGCCCGGTGTGTAGGCTCCCGCCGTGTGATTCTACTGTCTCCCCCTGTTCTTCCCCTGCCACGTTTAGGAGGACAGAACTCATCCCCGTGACCCAGGTGCCTGGTCTCTGGGTCTGTGAGCACACCAGTTCCTCTGCGTAGGCTTGCCTCATCTCTGCCAGGGCCATCTGCCTGGTCCCCTGGGGTCCTGCTCAAAATATCGTCTCTTTTGAAAATCTTGTCTTGGGACACCTGGGTGGCTCAGCAGTTGAGTGCCTGCCTTTGGGCCAGGGCATGGTTCTGGGGACCCAGGATAGAGTCCCACATCGGGCTCCCTGCATGGAGCCTGCTTCTCCCTCTGCTTCTCTCTCTCTCTCTCTCTGTCTCTCATGAATAAATACATGAAATCTTATAAAAATTAAAAAAAAATAAAAATCTTTCCTTGGGCTCTCCAGCAGCCCTGTGTTCCCAGCACTGGATTGTACCCTTCCTGGTGACAAGCACCTGTCTCCTTGCATGATGACCTCTCATCACCTGGGCAATGAGCCCCACACGGTGGCCACCCAGCTCGTTGACTAATGCATGGCCCAAGCCAGCTATGGCTTGTTCAGTGAACCGTCACTGAAGGAGAGGATTCTTTCTTTTCCTGGCCTCAGAGCCAACTGGAAGGAGAGAGCAGAGCACATGGGTTTAGGGAGAAGCTGTGGTGTGGTGGGAAGATCGTGGATGGGTGGGTGGGGGGCTAGGCCAACCCATTTTTGATTCCTGCTCTGTCACCAGTGGGACTTTGGATGAGCCACTTCACCTCTACATCTTGGTGTGTTTATCAGTGTGATGGGAGAAACAGCTCTGCCTCCCTGCGCTGTCGTAAGGGTTAGAAATTAGGTCAAGTGCCTAGCATGTGGCAGGCGCTCAACGATCACTGCTATCGTTACAGGACTATATTAAATTCAGGAAGGATGCCTGGTGTCCATCACCGGTGAATGGAAAAATAAAATGTGGTATATGCATATAATGGAATATTGCTCATCATTAAAGAGGAATGAAACAGATACACACTTCAACCATGAAAACAAAAGAACCGGTCTCAGGAGACCCGCAGAGCATGACCCCCATTCGTATGTGAAATGTCCCAATAGGCGAGTCTATAGAGGCAGAAAGTGGATTGGTGAGTGCTTAGGGCTGGGCGAAGAGTAGTGACTGCCAGCGGCTGAGGGGGTTCTTCTAAGGGAGGTGACAGTTTTCTAAAATTGATAGTGGTGATGGTTGTACAGCTCTGAATATACTGAAAACAGTTGAGTTGTACACTTTAAATAGGTGATTTATGCGGTATGTGCGTTTTATCTCAAGCTGTTATTAAAAAAAAAAAAAAAAGGTGTCTAGATTCCCAGGACATGCAGAGAACATTTCTATCCAGAGAGAGTCAGAGACGATTTCTGGGGAAAATGAGTAAGTGGGAGAAGCGGCCTAAGGGCACAGCCTCAAAGTTCTGTAGCTGTTGCCCCCTTCCCGCAACTTCTTCCTCAAATGGGACCAACCGCTCTTTCAAAGGAAGAAGTGAGCAACCCAGGGGTTTCACAAGTTTTGATTTCACTCAGCCACAGGCTCCTGGGGCCACCCGGCTTCAGGGGAGAGGGGCTGAGGCACACGTGCCCTGACCTCGGGCTGTGGCACCGAGCCTGGGGCAGGGGGCACCTCCGTTAGGAGAGCACCTGCCGTGCACAGAACAGCCGACGGCGTGGGTTAGGAACCTTCTCCTTTCACTGGCCCCGTTTGACAAACGAGGAACATCAGGCTCTACCGAGTGGCCAGTCGTGTCCAAGGTCATTCAAACGGGCACATCGTGGAGCGGGTATTTAAATCCAGATCTGACCCCTAAGGTCACGTTCACTTTAGATGTTGCCTTTCCTTTACATCCCTTCTTACGTAGGAAACATCCAGCGGGTGTAAGACAGATCAGAACAGGGGATCCCTGGGTGGCTCAGTGATTTAGCACCTGCCTTTGGCCCAGGGTGTGATCCTGGAGTCCCAGGACCGAGTCCCGCATCAGACTCCCTGCAAGGAGCCTGCTTCTCCCTGTGCCTGTGTGTCTGCCCCCCGCCCCCTCTCTGTGTGTGTCTCTCACTGATAAATAAACTCTTAAAAAAAAAAAAAGATCGGAATATAAAGCGCCTGAGAAAGGTATTGTGAACTGCACGACTCAAGAGTGGCACGGCTAGCGTCCCCAGTAGGCGACTATGTACGTGCGTGCCCCTTTTGTGGCTGTGTCGCATCTTAGTTATCGCCCGCCCACCCGGTCCTGGACGGTTGTGCCTCACTCTCCCCCTCTGCTGCCTGAGCCGGGGTCTCAATGGCAGTGAACCACGACAGCAGCCCAGGTCAGCAGACAGAGGTTGGAAGTAATAGTAGAGCTCAGGGCCAGATGTCACTTTGGGAGTTTCTAAAGAGTGACACCGCCTCCGTTCCTCGTTGTCCATCAACCTGGTGCCAACTGTTCTTTAGCTAAAGGCGTTGGCTGCCAGCTTCTCTGGATGTGAAGCTCGGAGCCATGACCCCTCTTCCTGCCAGCCCCCAGGGGGAGGATGCTTCCCAAACGCCCTGGGCGGGACTCCAGGAGACAGTGTCTTTCCTCTAATGTCTCTGGGATGACACTTCCATCTGGGTTTCAAGGCACACAGTCCTTGTTTGACGACGACAAGGAGTCCAGAGGTGGGATGCGCCTGATGGCTCACGCACCTGCCACAGGCTGCATCCTACTGGCCACCATGAGTCACGCAGGACCAGCTGCCGCCTGGCTAAGCCCAGGACCACAGCTTTTGGTCATGCTGGCTGCTCTCCACAGCTTTTGATTTTTTTTTCCTAACCCCAAGCATGTGCTCATGGGTCCTTCATCATTCTGTTTCCTGGGCCCAGTGTTCCCTCCCAGGCCCCAGGTGGACTTGTGTGGTGGGCACATGGGAAAGGCTCTGGGCCTCCCAGGCACTGGCTAGCCGTGAGACCTTGAAGATCCTAAACCCTGCAGACCCTCAGTTCCTCACCTGCAGTGGAGACGGGAAGCACCGGGGCGCCTGTGGGAGGCCTGGAGGGAACATGGGGGATAATAGAAGGCATAGGCTTGGCCTCTGCTGTTTGGACTGTCCACGACCAGCTTCCAGCCCCTCCCCATACGAGCTCTGGGACTTAGATTCATGATGCCTCAATTTCTTCATCTGTAAAATGAGGTAACAATGGGACTATATCACCGAGTTGTAAGGATTATGTGGGTTCATGAATGCAAACCGTCTAGCATGCAGCAGGGCTGCCTGGCTAGCTTCAGGTGCCGCTGGTAACGCCTGTGAGTGCCGGTGGGGGACGGGGGGTATGGGGAGGGCAGAGCAAGGAGGATCCGGGGTTCATTCCTGCTGGGGTCAGCCTGTCACCAGCCGTGGTTCAGGACAGGAAACGCCCTGCGAGCCTTTGCCCAGGCCGGTGTCTGCCTCACAAAACAATACAGATTTCCTTGTATTGTGTAGAATGAGATTTCAGAGACAAAAAAAAAAAAAAAAAAAGACTATCCCATTATCCAAAATCTTAAGCCAAAGTCAATGAAAAATATTAATCTTTATGTTCAATGTTTGCAATAGACGTTATTTCTCCAGCAGTGAGGGCAAAAATGCCAGCTGCCAGGGGCGGAGCTGTGTATTTCTTCCTGAGCCTGGGGACTCGGGGCCAGAGACGGTGGGGGCCAGGGGAGAGTGTGGACAGACAGCGTGCACCCTTCCCGCAGTGCCAGGCAGGGTGCCTGAGCCGGGCCCAGCCTCTCATGCCTGTTTCCTCACTGCAGCGGGGCTCTAGTGCCCACCCCAGGGAGTGGTGAGGACCCACGAGGTTCCATGAGAGAAGTCCTTGGCCCCAGCACACAGTAGGTCTTCATAAACAGCTGCTGTTAATTCTTATATTAAGTGCAAAGTCATGCTAAAAGCTGAGGGTACTGTTTATTTAGTTATTTATTTTTTAGAGAGGGAGAGAGCAGGGGAGGAGGGGGCAGAGGGAGAGGGAGAGACAGAGTCTGAAGCAGGCTCCACGCCCAGGGCAGAGCCTGATGCAGGGCTCCATCCCACGGCCCTGAGATCATGACCTGAGCCGAAATCAAGACTGGGATGCTTAACCGATGGAGCCCCCAGGTGCCCCCGCCGACATGCACTATTTTAAAACCAAAATGGTGGGGTGTCTGGGGGCTCCATCGGTTAAGCATCTGCCCTCGGCTTAGGTCAGGATCCCAGAATCCTGGTATCGAGCCCCACATTGGGCTCTCTGTTCAGCACGGAGTCTCTTTCTCCCTCTGCTGCTCCTCCTGCTTATGCTCTCTCTCTCTTTCTCTGTTGAATAAATAAATCAAATCTTAAAAAACAAAACAAAACGATTTAATTCTCCTTGTTTGGAGCGAGTGCAACCCAACCACAGTTAGCTCCACAGTTTACTGCTCTGCTGGCTCAGCTCCACCTGCCTTCCTCTCCAGCCGGTGACCTCGACAGGGCTGCACGGTACCAGGCGCCTGGCCCGCCCAGAGCTCCCCACGGCTGCAATACAACACGTGGACTAAAAAGAGAATTAACTGGGAACTCCGTGCGGGCAGAAAGTGTACCTTGTAATGTCCACTGTAACCCCGGGGCTTTGCACCCTACCCTGCTGTAGGATGGGAACTCAAGAAATACCAGATATATATGAAAGAGTGAGAGAGACACGCAGACAGGGAAGAGACACACCGACAGGGACAGAGAAAGACACAGGTGCACATATGCATGCACAGACCGGGAGGGAGAGCAAGAAGGAAGGACGGAAGGAGCTGCCTCCACCTCCCAGACTCAGACTCTGTCCCCACTCACGGGGACTTGCTTGCAGAAACTGTAGGATAACTTGAACCAGGAGGCCTCGGAGAGGTGTGGGGTGATTTCTAGGGCTGTTGTATTGGGGGAGGGAAGGAGAGGCGGACAGGTGGAGTCAGAATGTGGTCCCCTTTCTGCTGGCCGGGAGAGGATGGCCTATCTTGGAGGAAAGCCTGAGGCCCGCTGCTCCCTTCCCCTGCTGTTGCCTCGTTTGTCTCCAGGAGTTGACGGCAGGAGCTGCGGCTGAGATACTGGGTGTGTGGCCAGTGTGGTGTAAAACCAGTAAACCTGAAAGCTGCGAGCAGTGGCCTCTCCCATTCGTGGCCTCCTGCCGGGTGAACACTCTGGACAGACCTGCCTCCCTCGTTGTGTCTGGGAAGGCACCCCGTCTTCCACCCCCAGGCCCTTCCCACCCAATGAACTTCAATCACAATCACCATCTCTATCTTAGGTCTGAGCTCCCAGCTGGAGAGAGAGCGAAGCTGCTGTTTGGGGTTCCAGGTGCTCTTGGCTTGGGTCCTCTTGGTGGGCTGTGTGTCTGTCCCACACAGTGAGGAGCACACGAAAGATGCTCAGAAAGCTCTCCTTGAGGATGGCGGGAGACTTAGACTTCCTTTTCAAGCTGCCATCATTTGCTACCACGTGAAATTTGGGCCATCCTTTCACCTTTCCAAGACTGTCTTTCTCGGTCCCTAAAATGAGGATACTGTTTAGGGTTGCTGTTCATTGAGGACCTAGCAGGTGCCAGGCACCTCCTGGACTCTTGCACGACCACCTTCCTGGTTAGGCTTCTCCAGACCCCATAAAGTTGTCATCCCTAACTTAGCTCACGGATGAGCAAATGGAGATGGGGGAAATGAGGAATCTGCTTGTCCAGGGAGCACACCCCCATCCTTCCCGTCTCCTCACCTGCCCCACGCACAACCTTACAGGGCTGCCTTGAGCACCGTGCACACTGGGGAATGAGCGGGCGTGCTTTGAGGTAGTTGCTCACTGCCACGGAGGCTGAGTATGGATGGGAGGAGTGCAGGCTCTCTGCTCAAATCCTGTTTTTGTTTTTAAGATTTTATTTATTTATTCATGAAAGACACACAGAGAGAGAGGCAGAGACACAGGCAGAGGGAGAAGCAGGCTCCATGCAGGGAGCCCCATGCGGGACTGGATCCTGGGTCTCCAGGATCAGGCCCTGGGCCGAAGGCGGCACCAAACCGCTGAGCCACCCAGGCGTCCCTCAAATCCTTGTTTTTATGCTTACCTGAGAAGTACCCATTCTGAGCCTCAGTCTTTTTGTCTATGATTTACGGATGACGGTGGTGTCTGCCTCACAGGATCGTAGATGAGATTAAATGACAGCGAGTGCATAACACCTGTAGCCCATGGGAAGTGCCTCCTGACTTAGCTGGTGCCGTTGTAATGGTTATTAGAATTCCTGCCTAGGGTCTTGTTTCAAGGAGTCTGTGCCCTGCTCAGTCTGTGGAGATCTTAAACAAGAATTTCTTTCCTTCACTCATTCACCTCACTGGAAAATACGAATTGAGCCCCCAGCACGTGTCCATATAACTGCACAGGTACCAGAGATATGCAGGTCAGCGTGCCTTGGTCTGCTGAGGAAACAAAGCAAGATGAGAGTTGCAGTGAGATGGGATGGGGCTGGGATACAAAGAGATTGAGCCCCATTAGGCTCCCTTCTACCTCTTCCTGGGAGAATCAGGGCAGGCTTCATAGGGGAGGCAATCCTTGGTCTAAAGGTAGACAACAAGTAGGGGAGGCACAGTGGTTAGGGAGGAACAGGCATTCTTGGATGCAAAAGTCTGACGCCAGAGAGATCACATGTGACAGGGAAACACCAGGGAGCCTCTGGACAGTGTATCAGGGGCAGGGAGAGGTGGTAAGGCTGGGGGCAGGGAAAGTAATTTGGAGCCATTGAAACAATCCAGGTGAAAATGGTTAGTAGGTGATTGGGAGAGTGGCAGATGGGGCAGACGGGTGGTGCTGAGGTTTGATGAGACGCTGAAGAAAGAGATGGCCCCAGGGTCCTAGCGTGGGGGTCTGGATGCAAGGGGGTGGTTTCTCCTGAGAAAGTGACCACGGGGGAGGGGCAGGGTTGTGTGTGTGTGGCGGGGGGGTGAATTCATTCTGGCATGTGTTGAATTTGCGATGCTTATGAGACATTCAGGTCAGGAACTCGTTGGGTGGCCATATATGTGAATCTGTGGCAGTGGCCAGACCTGGTGAGGAGCAGGGCTGGAGCTGGAGTGCTCGGTGCATATTTGATAGCTTGAGACAGGGACATAGATGAGATAGCCCATGGAAAGTGTGTAGAGTTAGAAAAGAAGGCAAACATTGCCAATATTTAACTTTCTGGGAGAGGGAGAGGAGCCCACCAGCAGAAACTGGGAAGGAAAGTTGCTAAGACAGATTTTGAGAAGAAGAAAGTGGAGCGGTGTCATGTACCATAGAGGCCAAGTGGGATAAGAACCTCTTCCAGGATGCCCTCTCTGCCCACCCTCCGGTAGCACTGAACATGTGTAACTCCCAGTTTGTGTAAGTTCTGTGCTTCTAAGTGTCTTGCTTTATTGACTAATAGGCTCAACACAGTGTTTTGTTTTATTAACTAATAGGCTCATTCTGTTTGTCTTGCTGTCTTAGCTACATTAAGCCAGAGATGATCTCTGAGTATTTGGTGAATAAATGAGTGTGTGAACGAATGAATACATACACGAATGTCACAGAACACAGAGCCTGGCTCAGGGTTGTGCCCATGGCAGGTAGAGGTCAGAATGTTAGGTATACACGGAGCAGAATCCAACTGGACTTTCTCCATGTGTAAAGTTCAAGTTGATGGATTAATGGGACGTGTAATTGGAAAACTCCTTCCATGATCTGAGTAGAGTTCTAGGCAGTAAATGAGAAAGACAAAGTCCCTGTTCTTGTGGAACTTACTTCCTACTGGAGGAGACAGACCATAGACAAGAAACCAAGAGAGAAGCAAGATCGTGTGATTTTGGTAAATGCTTAGATGGCAATAATGGAACAATGTGGAACGAAATAACTTGAGGTGAAAGTAGGATGGGGGAGAGTGTTTCTTTAGAAAGCATTCTCGAGGAGGCTTCTCCGGGGAGATGGCCCTTGAGCTGAGGCCTGATAGACAGAAGGAGCCAGTGTGAGGCCTCAAACTTGGCGGATGGAGCAGAAACCAGCATGACAAGGGTCTCTCACACCAGTGAGGTCGGGCAGGTAGACAAGAGCCACACCACCACTTGCAGGCAGTGGGAATGAGTTTGGATTCATTGTTAGTGCAGAAGGAGGACACAGAACAGGGATCATTGGAATGCCGGGCTCTTGTGTATGTCATCCAACGTGGTGGCATGGGCTAGGGTGGTGGCAGCAGACATGGAGGGATGTAGGTGGACTAGTGAGATCCTGAAGGGTGGCGAGTGGAGTGGAGGAGCCATGCAGCCTACCCTGCAGCAAGTGTCTAGAAGGGGAGGTGCCTGGAGGGGATGGAGGGGAGTCTCTTGAGGGAGCAGGAAGAGCAATGAATCTGGGAATGGGGACATCTGAGCCCAACCTGGGGCACTCCCCGTGGCTGAGACGTGGACACTGGACTGGGTCATTGCCAAGGGCCCTTTCGGCTCTAGCATTCTTGGTCCCTGTCAATCACTGGGACATCCAAACAGGGAAGTGTCAGAGCAGCTGCTGTTGAGGCTGATTTCACAGAGCAACGGCCTGGGTCCCTATCTCCCGGGTGCTCAGCCCTGGGACGATGTTATAGACCTATCTCCATCTCTTATCTGCCCCACAGGGATGTTGGCCAAGCCCAGTTATCAGGCAGTTGGTTAGCCCAAGAGGTCTAGCTCCTGGAGGACATCACTCCTGTGGGGGCAGAGCTTCGAACAAACTAGAAGGGACTTCCCAGCCTGTTATGGTTTAAGGGGAGAAGTGGGGGGGGGGACCTCCGGCCTGGACTGAACCTCTCTTTCTGTGTCCATATTTCCTGACCTGCTGACCCTGGATTCTTTTCCAGGAGGTCCTCAAGCCCATTCCTTTAGGACACCCCCCTGTGCCAACCCCCGACCACCAATGGCACTAACTGTAAATTTCATCTTGGGAAGGAGTGGGTCTTGATGCTCCACAACATCTTCTTATTACTCTTCTATGCTGTATGACAAATTGACACAAATTTAGCAACATTTGTAGCTTGCGAGGCAGGGGGAGAATGCACTGGTCAGAAGGCCCTAAGTGGGCCTCATGTGGGTTCAGGTCAACCTAAATTATGTCATTGGCACCAAATATGGACACTGGTCTCTTGAGAGTTTGATTAATGTGGGTCAGTCCCAAAGACCTGCATCACTTCTAGACCTAGTAACGCGAGTAGCTGTCATTTATTGAGCAGTGACTAAATGCCAGTTCCTGTGCTAAATGCTGCATTAGTCAGGGCTCTTCATGGCAGGCAGACATACCTCTCCCTGGCTGATCTGAGCAGAAAAATGAGTTTATTAAAAGGGAACGAGTTAGCTCATACAATTAAAGGAAAGGCTAGAGAACCAGAGCCAAAACCAGGCCACAAGATGGGTGTGGAGAGGCGCCGGCTGCTGCTGCTGCTACTGTGATTCAGGCTCTGTGGCTGGCAGTGTAGTGCCTGGACCCTGGATCCCTCTTCCAGTGCTGCCACCCCAGGAACTGGGTCTCACCATTGCACCACGAGGGAGAGGTCTTCTTGGTCATGAGCTCCAGATTCGAAGTCGTGGCTGGGTGGTCCCATTCGATAGAGCCTAGTCATATGCCTGAGCTGCAAAGGAGGCTGGGAATCTATCTGGCACTTTCTTTTCAAGAATGAGAGGCTTGCCCCCTCCCCCAAGATTCACAGGAAGTGGAATTCTAGAAACCAGGAGGCAGTGAGGGGGCTGGGTAGCTCGCAGCATGTCTGCGACACATACACACTATCTCATTTGTTCCTTCTGACTACCCTGTAAGGTAGATATAGTTACCCCCACTTTATAAACAATGATCATGAGGTATACAGAGAAGTTAAGGAACGTGTCCAGGGTCACACAGCTATGGAACGGCAGACCCTAGATTCGTACTTGGACTGACTCCAGCACCCACAACCACATCCACTGCTCTAACCCCTCACTGGATGTTGATGAAATGGAATTTCTAGGGTCACTAAGCTGTGGATTTCAGGCCCCGGATTGTGTGACCCAAAGGAGAGACCTCCCTCTCAGTTGAGGTACCTGAGCAGCAACTGGCCTCCAAGAATCGGCTCGATCCTGTCATCGTCTCACTCTAATAGCCTTGTCCAACATGTGAAGTGGCCTTGCAGGGAGGGCCTGGGGCTGGGGGTGAGCAGAATGCAGCTCAAAGCTCCTTGATAGGCTGTTTTTGAGTTATTTCCTGACTCCTGCATTCTATTCCCTTAAGTCAGTGGACATGGTGGGAAGGATATCTCCATTCTTTGGCTCAAGATGGGATGTACTCAGGGCACCTGGGTGGCCCAGTAGGTCAAATGACTTGATTTGGGCTCTAGTTGTGATCTTGGGGTCCTGGGATCGAGCCTCGTGTTGGGCTCCGTGCTCAGTGGGGAGTCTGCTTCTCTCCCTCTGCCCGTTCCTCTGCTCTTATGTACACACACATTCTCTCTAAAATAAATAAAATAAATCTTAAAAAAAAAAAAGATAGGTTGTGCTCCTCCATGTTTTCCTCACCCCTTTCCAATGTGTACTCTGTTAACTTTAGTTGTGCAAGAGAGGACACTGTCCCCAGCTTAGGCCAAGGTCATTCTATCGCCACACCTTTGCTCATGTCCAGAACACTCTGTGTCCTTCCCTTTTGTTCACCATCCATCTATCCGGAAGAGAGTCAGCTCCTTGTTTTCATGGAGATTTTTGTTTCTAAAAATGGCAAAGTGGGACGCCTGGGTGGCTTAGCAGTTGAACATCTGCCTTCGGCCCAGGGCATGATCCTGGAGACCCTGGGGTCGAGTCCCACATCGGGCTCCCTGCATGGAGCCTGCTTCTCCCTCTGCCTGTGTCTCTGCCTGCCTCTCTCTGTGTCTCTCATGAATAAATAAATAAAATAAAAAAAATGGCAAAGTGATACACAATCTTGTAAAAATATTCTTACTTATAGGTGCTTTTATTTCCAAAGGAGAGTCTCCAAAGAGTGAAATTGAGCAAGTGATATATGCACCTTTAATCTTAATAGAAATTGACAGATTTATTTCCCAAATGTCTGCAGCAGTTCACATTCCCATGGGTGAAGCAGGAGAGCTGTGCATTTTGGAAAAGCTCCCAGGGAGATTCTGAAGTGCAGCCCAGGATAAGAACCCCCCAGTTCAGAGCAGTCCCACAGTGGCCCCCAGGCTCCTGAAAGGGGTGTCAGAAGAGAATCTGGAAGTGAATGAGTGGGCTCTTTAGGGAAGTGAGGAAACACTTCTTATCAGCCCTCTCATATCCCTCAGGCTGGGGCAAACCCTCCCGTCTCTGGGGGAACTTCCTCCAAGACTCTTCTATAAAATGTAACTATGATATGGAGCAAAGGAGAGTCTGAGCTTTGTGAATTTCTCAGGACCCAGGAGGACCTCTGAGTGGGTAAGTGCTTTCCCTGTTGCAGTGGAGCTGACTTTGGGTAAGTGTTCACTCTCTGGGGAGACAAGTGGTCTAGGCTGAGAAGTTAGGGAGGGCTAGCTGGGACTGTGTGTGGCTTCCAGGAGTCAGCAGGGATGAGACTTCCCATCCCTGCCTTTCATACTCCTTCTGAGGCATGTGAAAGCTCTCCCTGGCTGGGGAAAGCATGGCAGTGTGTGTGACTTTCAGAGCTTTGAGCAAGGGACATGCTCCCTAAGCACTATGTGCTCCTGGAAAGGCCAACCAACACTGATTCTCAGTTCTCTCTTGTTTCACAGACTCTGAAGGGCCTGTTAAGTACAAACATATAAAGGTAGTACTCCCTTCTTCATGTGAGGCCCATAGGAAAACCAGCCTTGGCTACGTGTCCATTCAGAAAGGGTCCCAGCATCCTGGGGCTTCAGGGGCTTCTTGTCATGCCTTCTCTTTCTCTACCCCACTCCCAAGGTGTGTGACTATGTGTGTGACACACTGTATTCTTCATTGCAGGACAAAGCCAAGATGAAAGTCCCCCTACTTCTGGCTCTTCTATTTGGGGCAGTTTCAACTCTTCATCTGAGTAAGTCTCTTTGGCCTTCAGTCTTTGTCTGCTTTGCTCTTTCCTAGGGTAGATGGGGCTAGAGACATAGAGCCACTTCCTTCTGTGGCCTTCCCCTACATCAAGATCTTTGCACACCTAGAGAAGAGAAGCAGAGGCTCTAGAGCCAGGAGCTGAAGGGACTCCTCAGGACATCTGTGTCTATGGTCTCAATTCCATCATGACATTCTCATTGTTGTCCTTTCTGTGTAATACCAATGATGAATATAATCATAGCTTCCTTCTACTTTGAGCTCACTGAGTGTGTCATGCTGAGTATTTTCTATACATTATCGCCTTTAAACATCATAGCATCCCCATGAGGTATATGGTATCATGTACCCATATCAGACATGAAAATAGAAACCTCGTAGGTGATGGGCCCAGTACCCAAACCCACAGCTGCCTGAATCCTTGCTCTTAACACCGTGACCTCTTGTGGGTGTTTTGGGTGGGGGGAGGTGTCTCCTGTTGGATGGGTTCCAGGTTCCTCTCTTTCCAGGAGTGAATGCTCTGCCGCCTGGGGCCAGGCGGACGCTGTCCGTGGTGCTGGGGAGGAACAGGGGTAGATGTGGGGAGGAACAGGGGTAGATGTGAGGAGGGCACTTTAGGCCTTTCTCCCTGCTAGGGACTGTGAAATCTAACTCTGAGAGCTTCTTGGGAGATGAGATCACGCCTCAGGATGGGGAGATGCCAGAAAATGAGCCAAAGGAGGCCCCTACGGGGGAGCTGACGCTGCTGGAGGAAAAAGAGGAGGGGTACTCTGGAACGGAAGATGACCCTGAGGAGGAGGGAGCTGTAGAGTGTGACTCAGCCCTGGATAAGGAGGAGGAGGACTTTCAGTGCCCTAAAGAAGAGGACATAGTGAGACTGGAGGGCAGCCCTGGGTGCAAAAACTGTCCACGTTTCCTCCTGGTGAGGCGTTTCAAGAAATTTAATAAAGCTCAGGTGAGTGGTCTGAGGCTGAAGCTGGGGGTGGGGGTGGGGATGATGTCTCCAGCCTCTGCATCACTATTTGCCTCACTGAAGAGCCTCGGCAGCAGGGGTGGGGGGGGTGGGGGGGCGGTATTGGGGAGGGGGGCTGGGGCCCGCACAGGTGTCAAGGTAAGAGGGGAGAGGCATGTAGAAACAGAAGTGGCATTTTGACCTCCAGCCTTGAAATGGCCGTGGAGGTGGGCATGGGGGTGGAAAAGATGAATTTTGGAGGTTTAGAGACCCAAGACTAAGGTCACATGAATTCCTTTGAGGGGGCACTCCATTCTTTCTCTTTTATCCTGCCCTGCAGCGTGTTTGCCGGAGGTGCTACAGAGGCAACCTCGCCTCCATCCACAGTGCCAGCTCAAATTGCCAGATTCAGAACACAGTCAGATGTCTCAACCAGGGCCAAGTCTGGATTGGAGGCACGGTCAGAGGCTGGGTAAGAGGTGTTCTAGCTCTAAGTGGGGAGCACTCTTAACCCCAGCCAGTGCTCACCTTGCTGCAGATCTGTCTGTGCTTCCCCTCCGATCCTCCAAAGAACTGGGGACAGACAGACAGCTCGGGCAAGACACCCAGGAGGCTGCCTAGGCCCTGGGAGGAGCCAAGGATTTGGGGCCAAGTTCTGCTCAGCCTCTGACTCACACCCTATATGACTTGGGTGAGACCATGAGCCTGGCTCCACCTCTCTAGGCTGGGGCTGGAGGTCCTTCTTGCTTCTTGTTAAAGCCAGAAGGATGTGAGTGTCCCTGCCATGCATAGAATGTGATGATGAAGATCACTGTGGAACAGCACTGCAGTTGACCAGGACAGTGTCCATCATGGCCCAATAGTCAAGGGCATATGCCTGGTGGGATAGTTTTAGCTCCGCCTCTCTACTTTCCCTTTGCCACCAGCACCCCTCTCCTGCCCCAACCACCTCTTCTGCTCTAGGGTCCCTTCAGACATTTCTCCTGGGTTGATGGCAGTGTCTGGAACTATGCAACCTGGGCTGCTGGCCAACCTGCATTCTATAGTGGCAGATGTGTGTCCTTCTGTACCCAAGGTGAGGTGGGAGTGAGGATGAGGGATGGGAAGGCTGGGTGGGAGGGGGCCCTAGGAGGGCCTCATGGAAGGAGTGCTGGGAGGGGACTGCACCCCCATGGGAAGGGCCTGCTGAGTCTTGAGACTCCTCGCTGGAGGCAGGAGTGGGTTGGGGTGGGGTAGGGGTTGGGGGAGGCCTTTCTGTGGCTGAGTCAAGGGGAACCAGAGGCTTAAGTCCCCTTCTTGTTGTCTTCACAGGAGGCCGCTGGCGTATAAATAGATGTGGAAGGCGGCTCCCCTTCATCTGTGCCTACTAAACTGGACCCAGCCAGGAGTCCAGAGCACCGGCTCCTGGGTAGCTGCCTCCTCTCCCCACGTGCTGTCCCTGCTTCTAGCCCCCAGCAATAAAACTGCTTTCCTGAAACTGACTTCTTTTTTCCTCTGGTCATCACTTTCTCTGCTAAGCCCCACCCATGAACTTTCTGCCCTACGATGACCGCCCCTCCCCACTCCACTGTCTCTCAGAACAAGGAGGCTGGAACATGGGGTGGGATCCATGGGGCCTTCCTGAGGATGGAAGAATGGATTCACTTAGCTCTTTTTACACAACATCCAATTACTGGCACCTGCATAGCAGGTGCTATCAGGACCCCACCAGTTCCTTCATTGCAGGTGGACTCTCTATGTCCCCCATGCTTGCACTGCCACACCTAAGGGCCTTTTTTCCTTCCCACAGACTGTGGCTGCCTGAATGAGCCAGAGAAGTAACATGTCCCTGGAATAGCCCACAACTCACAGGAGTGGGAGTAAGAGTGCCTCAGTCCCCTGCCCTCACAATGTATTGAGCATTGTTTCCAAGGGTTTCCCAGTGGGATTAACTTCTAGTTGTCCGCTGAGGCAGCTGGCTTTGTAGCACCCATGTTTTGGGCTGTTTTTCTCATCCATCTGAATTCTCCTCTTCCTTACAAATGTCCTTGCACCTCCCAAATAAGTTACTTGCACTCAAATCTTTGTCTCAGGGCCTATATCTGGGGAAACTCAGTATAAGACAACATGCTATTTGTCCAACTCTATATAAAGACGTGGACACATAAGACACAGGTTCCTGCCATTCAGGAACATATGGTTGTTTATAATTGAAGCACAACAGCAGCTACTAATTTTTACTGCTTATTGCACACTCACCAAGTACCCCCTGCTGTGGCAGGCACTTTAGAGAGATGACCTTGTGTGATCAAGAATTATTACCCCAGGGCAGCCTGGGTGGCTCAGTGGTTTAGTGCCGCTGTCAGTCCAGGACCTGATCCTGGAGACCCAGCGTCGAGTCCCATGTTGGGCTCCCTGCCTGGAGCCTGCTTCTCCCTCTGCCTGTATTTCTGCCTCTCTCTCTCTCTCTCTCTCCCTGTGTCTCTCATGAATAAATAAATAAAATCTTAAAAAAAAGAATTATTACCCCATTTTACAAAACCAGGCTCAGAGAAATAATGGCTGATGCAAAGATTTGCCCAAACATCCGAATGTGGCTGATGTTGTGACTTGGCTATCTGTTCCAGAGAGTGCTCTTTCAATCATTAGGATCCTGTGGCTGGTAGCACTGGCTGCTTCCAGGACATGGTGGTCTAGGGATGGAGCATAGTGGAGAGGCAAGACACACTCCCTTACCCCTGGGTTCATCTTGAAGCATAGGACTCCAACCCAGCTGGACATGAGGGAATCCCAATCGGAAGTGGCATTCCGAATCCTTGCTCCACCAAGGAGGTGAGCAGAAAGTAAGGAGTCAATGCCCTAAAGCCCCCATTCCTCCTGGATTCCTCATATACAGAGAATTACAGGTGGCTCTAGAGTCCTAGAGGAAAATCAAGAACCTTAATATGTTTTGAGAGTGGCCCAGATTGGAGAAGCCATTTGCTCAAGGTTACACAGCTAATGGAGAAAGACAAATCCAGCTGAAGCCCACTGTAACTGCTGTTCTATGACAGTCTGCTGACTTCAAAGATGGTGGAATTCTGGAAACAGTCTTCCAGGTTCAGCCTTGGGCCGGGTGCTCTGGCCGATGCTACTGAAGTAGAACTTTCACTTCTTGTCCTCATCAACTATATTCTGCTGTGGGAAGGCATGGCTTCCCCTTATTCCAAAATGTGTAATAAAGAGTAACAGTCTTTCCCATTTATTAAGCATTTACTAAGTGCCAGGCTTTATGCTAAGTGGTAAGTGGACTTTGTCTTGTTCCTCGTAAGTCTCTTCTGTTGGGGCTGTGTGTTGTGACAGAAGCAGGTCTTCTAGTCCACAGAGATCCTCTGTAGGGGGATTAATGTCAAGAAAGAGCCATGAAAGAGCCTTTGGGTGCCTGGAAACATTCTGTGTCTTGACCTGGGCATGATCCCACGGGTATATTCACTCTGTAAAAGTCCCCTGAGCAGTCCACTCTCTAGTACACTTTATTGGATGCATGTTATATGTCCACAAGGAGAGTTTTTAAAAAGTAAAAATAAAATAAGAGGACTGGCTTTACATCCCCAAATATGGATTTGTGTGTCATTTTCCATCTTCAACAAGATGCTAACTCAGCTCTGTAAAGCTAACTTGCATCATTTGAGAATCCCTGGAGTTCCTTGTACTGTGCAAAGCATAGAGCAGGAGCTCAATCAACATTCAGTGCTTATTTGTTGGTTGGGGTCACATTTCCAGTCCTGGTTTCCTGATAAGCGCCACCTCCCAACTCCATATGCCAGGCCCTGTTCTGGGAGTTTTATTCATTAGATAGAGGTGCTGTCATGAGCCTTCGCTTTCAGATGAGAAAACAGAGCCACGGAAGGGCTGGCTTTGGGCTCATGATTCCATGACACACCACACTAAACTGCCCTTCAAGAGAGAGAGACCCACCCTCTGCACAATGTGGAACTGGGCTGAATCTTGAGATGAGAGGCAGTGTCTGAAACCCCTGTGAATATAAATGCAAACAGTAAGGCAGAGGATTAGAGCCTCATGGATGCTGAACACGTTGGCACCACTGGCTAGAATGTCTGAGGCTAATCCAGTTGGGCATATCAAAGAAAGCAAGGATGTGGGAGTCAGACAAGGGTCACACATGCCAATCCTTGCCAGTTGCATCTACTTGGGCAAGTCATTCAACCTCTCTGAGCTCATGCAGTAGATATATAGACTAGAGATGACAATACCTAATTTGCAGGATGATTTTAAGACTTAAGTAAGTAGAATCGCGGGTATAAAAGCCTTGAGGAAATGCAGTGTTTTGTTCATGGTGGACAAAATATTATTTTTTAACAAGGCAAACCTCACTGTGGTCACTGAAGAGGTAATTGAAGTCAATGGACTGTCTGCCCAGGGTTTGTATGTAAAGAAAATGGGGGAGAACACAGAGAGGGGCGAGTTGTAGAGAAGGGAGGTCCGAGAGAGGAAGCAGAGGGAAGGCAGCTATGGGACACAGCTAAGAAGCTGGAAGACCTTGGGTTTAGGCTTGTCTCTCACTTGCTATATCTCAAGCCCTCTGAGCCGTCATTCCTTCAGCTATGTTGGTTAAAGGTGCTAGCTGACTTTACTGGTCACCCCAAAGGGTGCAATGATATCTCTGGCTGGGCCCTGGGATGGGCAAGAAAAATGGGGAGGGGGTCCAGCCCTTCCACTGAAGAGATCACAAGTTCAAAATCTGGAGATGGGGTTTTGGGAGCTTGGAACTGGCCCAGCCCCCAGGCCCCGAATTAGGAAGAGAAGCTAAGAGTCAAGTCTGTTGGGCCAGGGAGATAATGGGCAGGGCTGTTACTCTGCAATCGGGTGCAGAAATGAACCCTCAGACACTTCTCCATTTGCGGGTACTCTTGAGACAGCAGAGGAGGGGAGGGCCCAGGCCTTTTCACCTTCTGGGCTACCTGTTCCTGGTGCTCTGTGTACTGGAGGGCTGGACTGGAATCTGAGAATCAAATATGCACACTCATGAGGATGTGGCTAGGATGGCACAGAGTTGAAACACCCACCCCGACAAGTCCTCTAGCCCTTGGTGGTGATATCCAGCAAAATCAGGGCTCAGCACTTGCTGGTCTCTCCTTGGATTGCAGTGAATTTGGCCAGAGCTTGATTGATTAAAATTTTGCTATTTTGTTCATCATGGGGTTTTGCATTTATTTTGATTTTTAAGAGAGATTACATTAAAATACTGTTTCTCTTGACTATTGTTTCTCTTGACTACTCTTGCCCTCTTAAATTTTACAACTGAGACAAATGCCTTGCTCATATCCTCCCAGTCCCGACCCTGGTGGTGGTAGAGAGCTGGTGGGAGATAGGGAGTAAGGATGGGTTGAAGGGTGGCCCAGAGTGTCTGCATCCTTCATGACTCTGCATGAAGTTTCCCATTCCAGCTGCTGCCTCCTGGCCAGAAGATATGCCTTGAGATTGGAAACAAATGGCATGTTCTAGATCAGTGATCCTCAGCTGGGGCAATTTAGCTCCCCAGAAGACATGTGGGAATGTGGGAAGACGTTTTTGATCATCATGATTGGGGGAGGTGCTACTGACATCTAGTGGGTAGAGGCCAGGGAGGCTGCTAAACTTATTACAATGCACAGGACAGCCTCCCCCACAGCAAAGATTATTTCACTCCAAATAGCAACAGCGCAAAAGTTGAGAACCTTGATCTAGATCCACAGCATAAAAGAATGAGCATAATTTTTTACATATTAGAGATGAGAAAGAGAGGGAGAGAAGGCAAGAAAGTGAAGGAGAGAGAGAGACAGAGATGGAGAGTCAGAGAGAGAGAAGAGTTTTGAGCCAAAAAGACTTAGAAATACCCGTTCTCCTAATTCCTGTGCAACCTTGGCAAGCTGTTTTCCCTCTCTAAATCTCATTTTTTCCCATCTGTGAAGTAAGGATAACCATACCTTCTCATGGTATGAAGGTGAGGAATGGAATCAGGGATGTGATGCATGTAAGTACCTGGTCTAGATAAGCACTCAGGAGGGCTGAGGCTCCCCTGGCCCCCTATCTACTCCCCACATGGTCTCCCAAAGACCTGGGATTCCCCCTCCCTCATTAGCTGGGGTATTGACCAGAAGGCTGCTCCTGGCATTAAGGAATATTTTTCAGGCTGGGACACTTTAGAGACAGTAATAATGCTTGTACTGGGGTCTTTCTGAGCACACCAGCATGTCTGGGTGCCCACATATGAAGTGGGCCCCAGGAGGCAAGTCTCTGCAATCCCAGCAGACAGCAGAGCTCAAGGTGGGGGACTGAGCAAGACTTTTATTGGCTCCTCTGCTCCTCACCCCAGCCTGGGGTAATCATCCTGGTCACTTCCCACTTCCCCAGAAGCCCAGTATAAGAGCTGCCTCTGGGGTGCAGTAGTCAGACACACTGACAGAGGAGGCCTCAGACTCCTGAAGGTGAGTTCTTGGCCCAATATGGCACGGACCTTGGAAGCCTGTCCTCAGGACTATATTGACCACCATCCTTTCCCCTCATCCCCCACTGTGAATGAAAGTGCTCTGACCCTGAGCAGGCCTATTCCTGCAGGGGCAAGGGTCTGAGCTAAGGGCTATCCCAGGGAACTGTGATGGGGCTTTCAGGAAAAAGGGACTTTTGTACCTGAGCTGCTATCCCATGTCCTTTTCCTAATTCTCTAGCTTGGGGTCTGTTCACTGGGGAGGAAGGAGTGCTCTAATCAATACTTTGCCCCTTAATCAAGCAGTTAAACAGCACTTCATACACTGTGTGCCAGGGGCTGCGCAGACACACAGGACACCCACGAGGAGGGAAGGTGGAGCTGTGTCCCTGTCCGAAGCCTGAGTGGAAATGAAAGATCCCCTCCTCCTGCTCCTTCTCCTGCTGGGGACAGTTGCTGCTTTCCATCCGGGTAAGCCTCCTCTTCCCATCTCCCCTACCTTTCTATTTTCTCCTCTTTCTTGCACCTTTTTTTGCCTCATGGGGCCAGAGCCACAGTTGCCCCCCTTCAGTTGACCCAGCTCATCTCTGATTAAATTTCTCAAGGACTTGGAACTGTGACCCAAACTTTCTGTCAGGGCTAGTCCACAGGAAAACCCACCCACCTGTGAAGATGAAACGCTTTTCTCACAGGTGCCTCCTCCTATCCCCACAGTACACACCCATGGGGTCAGCCAGAAGTCAGGATCTCATCCATTTGTGCCTATAATCCAAGTGTTATCACCTCACCCAATGCCAAGGAGATCCTTCCAGGATTGGCTCCAGATGGCAGCTCTAGGAAGGCCGTGAGAGCTGTCCATGGTCCTGGAAGAAGGGAGGCCCCTGACCTGATGATAGCAGGTTATCTCTTCTTCCCAGGGAATGATGCCCCCAGTCTGGAAAGCCAAGAGACACAGGCAGAGCTGAGTCAGAATCTGGAATGTTCAGGGGAGCAGGAGGGAGACTCGGCCCTGACCCCGGAGGTGATTCAGTCAGAGGAAGAGGAGGCCAAGCCTTCCAGCTATTGGGACACATTTCAGGATGAGGAGGCCATGGATTCTGACCCAGCTGCTCTAGACAAGGACTTGCAGTGCCCCAAAGAAGAGGACATAGTTCAAATTCCAGGCAGTCCTGGGTGCAAGACTTGCCGCTTCCTATTGGTGCGGAACCCCGAGAGATTTAAGAACGCTCAGGTAAGTGGCAGGGGGCTACCGTGGAGGACTGGGGATGGGGAGGAGAAGACACTGGATTCAACTTTCTCCTCCCTTTTAGATTAGTGGTTCTCAAAGCCTAGCGTGCATCGGGATCTCCTGTAGGTCTTGTTAAAATACATTTCTGGCTTTACAAATCTGGGGTGGGACCTGAGAGTTGGCATTTATAACGATTCCCAGCTAACGTTGGTATTGTTGGTCAGGGGACTGCACTATGAGATGCTGGATGAAAGGCTTTGGTATTGGATATACCTGTGTTCAATCCTGGATCTGCCTTTCACTGACTGTGTTATTGGGAAAGTTACTTCACTTTTGGGGGCTTCTGAGTCTTCGTTTGTAAATGGAGATATACAGTACCAACCTGTTAGGGTTGTTAGGGTTGAGGATTAAATGAGATAATACACAGAAGTATTTGGAATAGTCCCTGGGTCACTAAAACCCTCAGCAAATGGTTGCTATGATTATTCCAAGTATTATTGGCTTTTGCAGAAAGTTCCTGACCACAGAGAAGGGAGTGCAAGATGGGATTGAGAGGGTCTCTGATTTCTGAGCAAAGGGATAAGAGGCTCTCTCTTGGAGACTCAGAGACTTGAGAGAAACCAGCAAATTCTCTACCCTACTTTTTCTTCTTTCTGCAGAATGTCTGCAGAAGGTGCTACAGAGGCAGCCTCATCTCCATACACAACTACAATTTAGATTATTGCATCCTATGCACGGCCAGAGGAGTCAACCAAGGGCAGGTCTGGATCGGAGGCAGACTCTCGGGCTCGGTAAGTGAGGCAGCAACCACCCTGGGGACAGGAAGCTCTCTCTGACTGCCTCCAAGGAGACCCTGCTGGCAGCTCAGCAGCCCAAGCCAGCTTCAAGCAGTGGGCAGTGCTGTGCTGGAGCTGGCTTGGACCTGGTTGGGAGGACTGTCAATTGTGGGCATCTCATCCTAGCCTCATGTTCAGTGACTTAATGCCTGTGACTTGAAATCTGCCCCAGTGGATGTATGCACACCAAGGAAATGGGCGATTGTTGTAAACCAGCGTTCCTCCCTCCCTCTGTATTCTCATCTTCTCCCAGAGCTGGCTGTCGAACATTTCCCAGCACATCACTGGAGTCAGGAGATAGGCTCCATGCTCCGCTTAGTTACCTACTAGCTGAATGATTTCTTTGGGGTCTCAGTTTCTTCATCTCTAAAATGGAGCCCTTCCCTCAAGGTAGCTCTGGGATTATGATGAATAAGTGCCATTACATTTGCTGCTCGAGGGTGGTCCATGGGCCAGTAGTATCAGCACACCGGCACACCGGGTGGCTTGTTAGAAAGGCCCAATCTTGGGCCCCACCCCAGAGCTCCTGAATTAGAATCTGCATTTTTAAAAAGTCCCCAGGAGATCCGTGTGCACAGTAATGTTTGGGAAGCCCGCTGTGTGTGATGGCTGGGAGTGTTGGCTGCTCTCGCATTGTCATTGTGTACAAACTTTCAGGGATGGGTCTCGGGCATATGTGGCTCCTAGTTGGGTGGGCAGTGAGAATTTTTTAACATTATTTTGTTAAAAAATCACATATTCAGTAAGCATTTTCTGGGGCCCCTGGAGCTGTCTCCCTGGACCTCTGCCCTCTGACCCAGCCTGTCACTTCTTCAGTTCCTGCACCGGAGATTTCGGTGGGTTGATGGGAGCAGATGGAATTTTGGATTCTGGGCCCCAGGGCAGCGTGTGTATGGGCGAGGCAACTGTGTGGCCCTGCGCACCAGAGGTGAGAGGGACTGGGACCGGGGCAGGGGGCAGGGGTGGCAGGGAGACTCTTACATACTGTCCCCTTGAGTTACTTGAACACACCTCCCCAAACTCACACCTTCCCTCTACTGGAGAAGCCATGTCCTCTGTGAGGAGGGCTGAAATGTAGAGATTCCTCCGGGAAATCCAGGTGCTGGGGTGCCTGTATAGGAGCTAGGCCGGGGGCCTGGGGGCATGGGGGCTTGGGGGCTGCTTTCCTTCCTATGATATGAGGGCCATGAGGAGTGACTGATGTGATAGGTGAGAGTAGCAGATGTGAATGTAAGGTATGGGTGAGGGATGAAGGAAAGACGTGGGAATTAAGCGGGCTGATAGGTAATTCACCAGCTTTGAACAGCATGGATGCCAGATGTGAGGGAGCTAGCACCATGGCTAAGACCATCTGTGCTGGAGTAAGACTGCTGCCAACCACACCCAGCTCTGCCTCTTGCAGGCTGAGACCCAGGCAAGTTATTACCCCCACTATGCCTCAGTTTCCCCATCTGTGAAATGGGGATGATGATAACACCTACTTGTTGGGATCATTGTGAAGATCAAGTGCAATAGCCCACGTGAAACTTAGCAAGCACACTGCCTCCTTGGGGAAGAGCTGGATGCCCCTTAGCTGCCCAGGGAACACATGGGAAGCACGGCTGGCAATCCTGACCACTGCCAGCCCGAGGAGGACAGGAGGGCCACACGCCACACAGGCTGCAGCTGACAACACTGTGCTCTCCACTACTAGGGGGACACTGGAAGTGGACCCCATGCAAAAGGCGTCTGCCCTTCGTCTGCTCCTTCTAAGTCCATGGCGCAGAGTCCCTGCCTCGGAGCCCCTTCCCTTTGCACCCCCCTTGGCTGCCGCCAGACCCCAGGCTTGGTCCCCCTGCTTCATCTGGCCATAAATCCAGACTTCCCATAGCATTTCCTGACTCGGTCTCCTTATTGCGCCCTTCACAGTCTTGGGAGGACTGCCAGTGGGGGGTGGGAAGCTGCAGGGCAGGCCCAGGAAGTGCAGCTGGAGCAACGGGGTGCCAGATGGGCTCCCCCTCGCCCTCCTCTGCCCCGGGCAGAGGCACCTGGGAAACGCCTCATTGGTGGGTGGTGCCCTCCTGCTTTGGCTCCTGTATAGGGGGCAGGGTGGGGGGGAGTGGGGCGCCTTTCCAACGTGGAGGCGACATTGCCTGTTCAAGACTTGCAGTGTGTATGGGGGTGTAGTGAGATCCCGTGTGGGTGGGGCAAGTCTAGGGCACATGCGCCTCCAGCCCTGGGTTTTCCTGGCCTCTCAGATACTGGTCCCCGTTTTCTATTCTCCCAGCCACCAGTGGGTGAGTTCAAAGTCCCCAGCTTCTGAACTGTGTTCCTCACTCCATTCTGAGGTGTGATCCCCACCCCAATTCCTTCTCTCTCCACCCCCCATCCCCAGGTTATCTCCCCAGAGGGATCACATTCCCAGGATGGAGCTACCTCTCACCAGGATGGCCTTGGGGCAAAAGTTACCACATCTGGTAGCAGTGTGGCTCCAGTCCTGATCCTACAGCCCCAGGCCCCAGGCCCCAGGCCCCAAGCCCCGGGCCCCTGCTGTGTTCCCTCAGCCCACTTTGCCAGGCCCTGGGGCCACTGACAGAGAATGCTACTGTGGCCCTCTGTTCCAGGCAGGATGCTGGGCTCCAGGAAGGATCTGGGGTTGATGAATAGGAAGCTTGGACCTAAGACTGGATATTAAGAGGGCAGAGAGCCCTGGGTTGTTGGGGGTGGGGTGGGGATGCAGAGAGAGAGAGAGATGGAGGCACAGAGGTAGATGATATATACTTCTTGAGAGTGAGTCTTACATGGGGCACAGGGAGAATGTACAAGTATTTTTGCGAGTGCACACGTACACGTGTGTATATGGATCTTGGTGTGTGCCGGAGTGAATCTTTGTATACTTGTACATATCTGTGTATCTGTGAATCCATATTTGTAAATATGCATAAATCTGTATGAGTCAGTATGTATCTGTGTGTTGCGTGTGTGCACATCTTAACATCTCTGTGTATTTACGGATATGCCTGGATGTCGGTGTATGTCTGTATAGCGCTGCCCCCTCACATGCCTGAATCTGCGGGCACGTGAATATGTGTGTACCTGTGTGTCTTTGGCCAGCACATTTGTGAGTGTGCATATATGTGTGTGTCTGGCATACATGTGTACAGATCTACGTCTAGTATATGTACATGCATGTATCTGTTCGGGCATGTGGTGAGATGCAGGGTTTCAGGAACAAAAAGAACAGTATTCTCAGAGGGGCCTTGCTGCTAAAGATGCCAGAGTTAATGAAACAGGATGGGAATGGAGACCCCGGGGTGGGGCAAGTAGGTGGTAAAAAGGCAGGAGACAAATCCCTTGACCGTGAGCAGACCCCTGGCAACAGGATGAGGGGCCTGGGCGTAGCAATGAACGTGACCAATGCTGGGCCCAGGGACTGCCTCTAGGCGTCTGTCCATCTGTCTTGGGTGGACACTGGGCTGGGAAACTAATCACAGCATGTTGGTCTTCCCAGGAGCAAAAAAATGGGACTGTCTGGGGGGTCAGACCTCCCAACATCCCTCCCCCCCTGCCTGTTCCTTCCCTGCAGACTTTAATGAGCTAATTCTTAATGCTCTGCTTCTAAAAGAACAGTGGAATCCGGCTGTGGTGGTGGGAGGATGGTCCGTGAGGGAAGATCTGCATAGGGAGCTCTGGGGCTGGAATTTGGGCTGAATGGCTCCTTTTTATCAGCCTCCACTTATCTCCTGGATGGGGAATGAGCTGTGGCCAACACCAGTGGCCCGCTATCTGGCCACCCAATGCAAGAGATAGAGGGAGGGGAATGGAGCGGGGCTCAGACCCCTCCAGGCTGCCGCTTGCTTGAGGCAGAACAGGGTAGATAAGATATCCCTTAAATGTTCAGCACTGTCAGTTATTGGGCCTCCACTTCAACCATTATACTTTCACATCTTTGGCTGTTTAATTAAGGCCTTTCAGTCTTGAATAGCCCTTGATTAGAAAGCTAATACTCTTGGGAGAAGGAACTCCTGAGGATGTTATCTATTAAAACCCCTGGGAGGTTGATGGGTAACTTGTCAAGAACAAGGTTTTTTGAGAAGGAACACAGATGGGAAGGGTGTGTGTACCTGTGCGTGGCCGTGGGCTGGGGGGATTGTGGAGAAGAGGGGACTAGCACGGCAGAGAGTGTTGTGTGAACCTCTTCCCGAGGACCCAGGATGACTGTCCCCTTCACTGTTGTCATGAAGTTGGGCTCTGCAGTGCGCTGTGGTTGCAAGTGCTGTAAGCCTCTTGGGGGGGGGGGGCGCGCTCCACGCATTGCTCAGCAGGGCTAAGTCATCACTAAACGTTAGCTTTTATGCTGAGTGATTAAAGACACAACAGCCCACTTAGCGAGTATGGGCTCCAGCTCAAACTGCCCCGGATTCCAGATCTCTTTTTCCATCCAATAGGATTAGTGACAAGCCTCGGCAACCGGACCAGGATTCGCGTGTGGTGGCGTTGGTGACTGTGCTGATCTGCCACCAGGCAGCAGGGCCCGGCCAGCTGCTGTTACTACCGCAGACGACAGCCGTCAATCTAGCGCACAGAAGCCGCGGCTGGGTTCCTGGTGGCTCGCATGGCGGGCTCACTGTCCCCAGTTTGCACACGTGCTGGCAGGCCCAAGAGGAGAGGCTGCTGCACCTGCGGAAGGACCACCCCAGTCCGCAGGAATGGGGGGGGGAAGGGGGCGGTGTCCTGTGCAGGGGGCATCCCTGTGATTCCTGCTGGGGATGCCTGTGGGTCTCCCCTGGGTGCAGAACGCGGCCTCCAGTCATGTCTCTGCTGCTCAGATCTCCGGACACTGCCCCATGCCCGAGGCCACCCCTGGGCAGCTGTGATCCCACCAGCCTGAGGATGGGGATGGGTGGAAGCCAAGTGGGGGAAGGGGTCACGGGCAACGTGTGAGGGAATCCGACGCCTTCTCCCCTGGAGGGGGGATCACTGGGGTCAGGCCTTTGCAAGTGCCCACTGTTCCCAAACTAGGCCCTTCTAAGTGGCTCCCAAAGCTGCCCCCGCCCCCTGCCATCTCTCTGCCCCTTTATGGGCCCCTCCTAATACCTAATTTTGTATTATTTTAAAAAGAAGCCCCAAATTGTGTAACCTTCAGGCTTCCGGAGACCTGGACCCACTCCTGAGCTCTGCCCTGGGGAGGTTCCGGGGCCTCTCACCAGAGGAGAGCCCAGAAAGGGGAGGGGACGCCAGGCTGACAGAGGTGCAGGGGGACTTGATGCTCCCCTGCCTCCTCCTCTCAGTGCCAGGACACCCGGGTCCTCTTGGCCACTAACTGTGGGACACCAGACATTTCCCTTCCCTCGCCTCAGACTGCTCATCTGTAAATAGGAGAGTGCGATGAGAGGGTTTCTAGCATTGGAAGACACCCATGAGGACCCCGTGGGGGTGGCCTGGCTGGCCAGCTGCTCAAGAGGCAATGGGCCTCATTAGAGCCTGTTCACCAGTGTCGCAAGGGGTCACTGCCCACTGAGAAAAGGGCCCTGGGCCTGGGAATCACACTGCATCCTAGGGGGGCCTAATTCCACTCCTGGGGTGGGGGTGCCCAGACATGTGTGAGTATGTGGGGGTCCCAGAGGGAGAACAGAATGGCCCTCCCCTGGTTGAGGACTGAACTAAGTCATGTCTCCTGGGTTCTTCTGAACTGGAGATCCACCCAAGTCAGAGAAAGGGACCCTGCACCACTGTCTAGCTGGTCTCCCCCAGACTGGGGCCTGGGTTCCTGTGGAAAGCATGGGGCTTACTCTTTATTAGCTGCACCTAATCCTGGTCACTGTGGGGAAGGCTGAAGCAGCAGGGGCAGATGCCCCCCGGGAGTTCACTCTTCTTTTGTTGGGTGTGGGTGACGTCGTCAGATCTGAGTTCAAATCCCAGCTCTCTTGCGGCCTGGCTGTGTGGCCTTGGGCAAATGACTCAACCTCTCTGGAACTCAATTTATCTTCAAAACAGGGAAACTAATATCTACCTCATTATTCTAAGGGTTAAATGAGCTAAGGTGTGTGACACTGCCTGGCACGGGGTAGTGCCTGGCGGCCATGACTATTATGCTCTCTACTCTTTAGCAGGGGGACAGTACATGTGCTGCTGCCCTGGGGGTTCCGGGAAGCAGACAGGGGCAAGGCAAAGGGCGAGGGAGAGATGGGGGTCTTAGCAGGTACCCCTGTCTGCTAGACACTGGGAGGCCCAGACACCTGGGTCCAGTGTGGCTTCATGGGGTGAGCAGCAGAAATGAAAGCCCCTTCCCTTGCCCAGGTGGGGTGCCCTCTGGGGAGGCCCGGAGCCCAAGGGTGAGAATGGGGCCCCGGAAGAGGCCTTAGTGGCCGATGGAGTAGGCCCCCGAGTCCGTGGATTGCTTCTCCTCGGTGGTCTGGTCACTGGGGTACACGGGGTTGGCCGAGGCAGTGACCTTCAGTGTTGTCTCGTCCACCTGCAGGTGGAAGGGGTGGCATGATCGTGCTTTAACTGCAGGCACGACCCCCACCCCCGTCCCAACAGGGGTCTCTGCTTGGGCTCAGGGCCTCCTTGTCAGGGAGCCACAGCCAGTCTGTGAGATCCCAGCAGTCTTTCCAGGCACCTCAAGGGCAAACAGAAATCTGAGCTAACCCAATAGCAGGACTTGTCCCACCTCAGAAATGGAGAGGGGACATGAGTGGATGGGGGTGTCGACAGTGGTGACCCACAGAGTCCCCACAGAGCCCATTCTTGGCCAAATACCTCTCTCTGGGCTCCCACTTTGCATGGAGGCCCCATGAACTCCCCTTATGAAGCCCCCAGAAGGGGAGCCTCTGGGAGTCCCCAGGGTCCAGCGCCCCTCCCTGCCCTGTCGGCTACCTCTCATGCCCCTCTGCCTGCCGCCCCCTCCCCTCCAGCTCACCTCCTCAAACTTCTTGGCTTTGTACTGGTCAGCCCCCTTGAGGAAGTTGAGTAGGATGATGTCGCAGAGGACAGTCCCCTGGAGGAGGAGAGGCAGGGTGGGCTCAGTGTGGCAGGAAGTGAGGGGCTCAGGTGGCTGCTGAGCCGCCTGGGCAGTGGGTAGGACTGTCCTCAGGCAGACAGCAGGCCAGGGCTTGGGGTGAGTCCTCCAAAGACACCTGATGTTTCCACTTGGAAAAATGTCCAAGGACTTTGGAGAATGTCTTCGTCACCTACCTCTCTGGCTCTTGGCAGTGACCGCAGACCAAAGTGCAGAGAGAGGACTTGGGAGAAGAGGTGGGTGAGAGGGTAGATGTCCCTGGGAGCAGGGCTCTGGTCTTTAGGTCGTTGGAACCCTGGAGTCTCCTCCCTCCCCTTCATACTGGGGAGCAGGAATTTGTACAAACTCAGGTGGAGCCTCCTGCAAATGGGAAGTCTGCTTCGGGAGGTAATGAGCTCTCCGCGGGTGGAGATGCTCACTCAAGGACCGACCTGGCAGGGAACTGGTGAGGGAGACTGAGGCACCTGGCAAGAGGTCAGGCTTTACATTCTAGGCAGAAACAGGGCTTCCCTGGGCCACTTCCCAGCCACCCACCCCCAGCTGGGGGCCCACCTTGACTGGCTTCCTGTCTGAGCCCTGGGGAGGGGGGCTAAACTCACCACTCCCACGGAGGTGAAGGCTGCCACGGAGCTGATGATGGTGGGGATGATGTTGAACTTGCCAGCCTGCAAGCACAAAGACCGAGGCTGAACGTGGACTCCCAGCCAGAGACGGTGGAGCAGGAGGCCCCAGCCCTTCACTGTACCAGTGAAGAGACGAGGCATGTGACCAGCTGAGGCCCTCAGAGCTGCTCAGTGGCAGGACCTCACCCCCTGACTGGAGGCTCTTGAGGACCCAAAACTGGCCTGGGTTCCGCACTCCCCCACCACCGCCCCGTCCCCCCATCCACCCCACCCAAGGACTCACGTTCCCGTACACCAGCACATCAAAGCGGATGCCAAAAGCCTTCAGGAGGGTGCGGTACTCACTGCCATTCTCCATCTTGTAGTACTTGGCAAACCTGGAAGCCAGAAGAGAAGGTGGGTCCCACTGAGGGCTCCTACCTGAAGTTTCAGGGTCCTTCAGAGCCCATAACCCCCACTTACTAAACAACTCTGACCGATGGTTTGCTGGACACCTGCCACAGGCCTCCCCATGTGGTTAGCTGACGCTCTGCGCAGACATCACCTTGAGGGCTCGTTACACAGGCAGATCCCCAGGCCCAGCCTGAACCTGTACAGTCCGCATCTCTGTGGGTGGGGCTCTGAACTCTGCCTTTTAAGTAATTTCCCTAGATGATTCTGATGCATGCAAAAGTCTGAGTCCCGCTGGACTCCAAGTCTCTTCGGTGTTATTTGTTCGGGTACCCCAGGCCCCAGCTCGCTGCAGATGCGCCCCTCCCCAAAGGCTTCTCAGCCTACTTGGGTTCAAAGCCTGGATCGCCACTTACCAGTGGTGCAGACTTGGGCCAGTTACTCAGCCTCCCTGAGATAAATAACATTTTTTTCTTTTATTATTGAGAATGATATGGAAGTCCTGCTTCACAGGGCTGCTGAGAATTGAGGGAAAGCTCACACACCAGGGATCTAGAACAGTGCCTGGAACACGGTAAGCACCCAGGGAGTGCTCGCTGGTGTTGGCTGTTATTATTGCTGAAGAAAGACATTTGCATTTGTAGAGCAGTTTCAAAAAGCCCTTCCAGACACCTCATGTCATTTCACTCTCATCACAGACCTGCGGGATAGGGATGTGACGGCTCTATTTTTCAAGTGAGGGTCTGGGGGTTAAGTGACTTGTCCAGGGTCACCCAGCTGGCTGAGACTGAATGCTAGATTTCCCTAAAACTATATTCTCTCCCCCTTCTACGCCGGGGCTGCTGGGGACAGATTAGAACAATCACCTTCAAAATGGGGTCACAAGTGCCTCACCGTGGAGATACCCAGGGAGGGGAAGGGACCGCCAGTGGTTTCGTGGTCATTAAGCATGCAAATTGCATGTGTCTAAAGCCAGTGCGTGCCCCCTCCAGCTCGGCCCAGTGTAGGCAAAACCCTAGTATCAGCAAAGTGTGATTTCTCAGGGCTACCGTGGACCCACGGCGGTAAAACGGGCTCCTGGGTCCCAGAAGCACAGGGAAGGTTAAGTGAGATGATGGGGCAAAGGGGCTCGGAAAACCCCCCTAACTGTGTAGGGTTGATGTGGGTCTTATTTGGTGCCGGCCGGCTCCCCACCAGTGTTTCTGACCCCCAGTTTCCTAGGCCTCTCCCAGAGAGAGGAGTCTGAGAAACTCCTTCCCCCGTTCCATGGCTGCGTGACGCCACTCCCAGGGAAAGTGCATATGGGAAAATGGGCCCAGAGACGGAAATGCTCGACCCAAGTACACAGATAGCAGAGGGAGCACAGGCATGGGAGCAAGATCATTTTGGGGAAGAGTCATCTAAATGCATAAAATGTCAGCCAGTGTCTGCTCTGGCTGTGTGGAGCTCTGGAGTTGGGCAGAAACGAGTCCAGATTCTTGCTCCAACCCTTGCTGGTAGTGCGGCCTCTCTTTGTGACTCAGCCCTCAGGGTTTCTCTGTCCATGTCTATGAAACGGGGGTGCTCATGCTTCCCCCCACCCCCTGCCACGCACAGATCTGTTAGCGAGACAGGTAAGCACCGAGACCCATCCTTCGAGACGGGCACTGTCACCAGCCCCGTGCTGGACATTTTGCCTGTCGCTCCACACCTGTTCTCTGCCCACGCTCCTCTGCAGGGCCTGGGAGCCAGGCCTGCAGGCACTGCCTCCGCCAAGCTCCCTGCCTCTGGCTCCCGGGGGTTATGCAGTGGGAGGCATCCACGGGTGATCAGAGGGCAGCGTCAGGAAGGTGTCCAGGCTGCATGTTTTCGGGTGTGCTTCCGCCTAGGCAGGGCCGAGCTTGTGCGCCCCGGTGGTGCACCTGTTGCCTCAGGCCTGAAAGTAAGGCTGAAAACTGCTCAGTGAGGGAGAGCTTCCCTGGGGATCCCGACCTGGGAAGGTGTGTCCCGTGGACTTGGCAGCCGAGGGCAGAGGCAGGGGGTGCAGAGGAGACAGGATGATCTTCTCAAGACTGAGACCCACAGGAAAAATAGGAGTGGCCCCAGGAAGGAGGCTGAGAGAAGCCCAGCTACCTAAGCCTGAGAAGCAAAGACTCGGAGGACCCACTGCAACGAGGTGGCGAGTTATGGTCTGGGCGGTGGCGGCAGAAGGCTTCCCAGACCAAGGCACAACGGAGTGGGTCGGGCTGTACCAGCAGGAGATTGAAAAGCTCGACACCAGAAAGGAAGTCACTCATATGATGACGAGGACACCCAAGAACACGGCTCTCCAAGGAGGCCTCTCAGGGGACTGTAAAGAAGTTTCGAAAAGGAGCATCCGGACTGGACAGAAGGAAGTCTTCAGGGTGGCGTGTTCAGGTTGGCCTGAGGCTACATACAGACTGCCACGGTTTCCACACCCACGATTACAGAGCACCGGGAAAAGAAGCAAATCTCTCAATACGAGCATCTCATGCCGTTAATCTCACAAAGGTGGCACGCGGACCCATTTTATAGATGGGAAGACGGAGGAGAAGGTGACTTGCCTGAGCCAGGATCCCAGTCTCTGCCCTTAACCCTGAACGTGCTGCTGCCTCTGGGCTCCGGGTGGCCGGTAAGGACACTGGCAGCCCTGGAGCCAGACCTCAGAGCCCTTCCTTGTTCTGTTCACATCACTGAGAACTCAGCTTCCCTGTCTGCGAGATGTGGCAGCCGATGTCTACGGGGTCAGGGTTGGGAGGGTGGGTCACAGATGCTTGGGGCCAGGCAGAGGCTGGGACCGTGCTCCCGAAGTCTGCGTTCCGGCCTGAGGCTGCAGCCAAGAAAAATGCTCTCGCCTCGACTTGGAGAACAAAAAGTCAGCATCCTGGGCACTGTGTTCAAAGCGAAGCCTGGCTAAATTTATCTTGGGAAGGAATGTGAAGGAACAGGGAGAAAAACCAAAGCGGACTTGGTTTTTCTCCAGCACCTGCCTTCCAAGAGGCAATAAGTATGATAAAATCATTATCTCACCAACCACCCACCCTCGGAGGAGGGTTGGCAGGGACTGGTTCTCTTCCTGGGTGGGAGGGAGGAGGAGGAGGAGGGCTCAGGGAGGGGGGGCCCGGAGTCCTGACTGCTGCACTCGTGTGCGGCTGGTGAGGGCCACGGAATCTGGCCCAACCCCATGGCGACGGGGCCTGGGTTGTCTCTTCTGTGGGCCCATACAGACCGTCACTAGACTATACTGCTCACCCCCTTGCAGTGAGCGAGGTGGGCCCTTGACTAGTTCTGGCCAGTGCGATGTGAAGGGAAGTGAGGTCCGCCTGTCGCCTGTGGGCCGAGGTGTCAGAGCTGGGTGTCTTGTACAGCCTCCCTGTCCTCATGGCCACTTCCTCAGGAGCTCTGGGTGAACTCGGGCCCTAGGGGAGACTGATTCAGTAGGCAACGGGAACCCAGCACCTCAGTGCCCCACCTCCAGCAGCTACACGAACATTTGTGTGAATCCTCTGAGCTAAAGGGGTTGTTTGTTACAGCAGCTAGCAATGCTTACCCTGACTGTTACAAACAGTCCTAATTGTCTAGCCGAGAAGCCTGAGATTCAGGGAGGAGACATTCTCAATCAAAGGACAAAGAACGAGCTAAAATTGGGGAGTTTTTCAAGATGAGCCAGAGAGAGGGCAAGTTCCCATGAGTTCACAATTCTAGGATGATTCTCTAGAAGAGTCGTGGAGGCCTGGGTGTGGTTCTGTTATCTTCAATTAGTTTTTCCACCCTGGACAAGCAACGCCTCTCTGAGTTTTCTACCTCAACTGGGTGGTGAGATTAGAAAGAGCCACAGGGAGGATGGATGAGATAATGTTGATATATAGAAAGTCCCTAAAACTTGTCTCTTTCTTTTCCCAGGATCGCAATAAATGAAATTCTGCCTACAGTCTCCTTAGCCGCTGCAGTGTCCTGCCTCCTGGAGAGAATCACATCCACCATGAGAACAGCCAGTGGATACTGAGCACTTACTACATGGCGGCCCTGTGCCAAGGGCTTTATTTATACCTACTACCTCTTTGCAGACCCAGCCCCATGGAATCTTTGTTGCTTTTCCCATTTTACAGATGAAGAACCAGGATCATACAGATTAAGCAATTTGTCTGAGGTCCCCAAACCAACAGTCAGTGACCAAACCTGAGATTTGAACTCAGGCAGTCCAGGGCCAGAGCTTACCCTCTGAGCCAGCATTCTAGATTGTTCTTTTTGATGCCCAATTTCTGGGAGGTCCTGGCTAATTTCTTTCAGTTCTCCAGCCAGGGGCCCTTTTGCCTTGGCCAGATGAGTCCCGACACCCAGCGTCGCTGGCTGGGAGTAGAACGGGAAGGGCCGTGGAGTGTGGGAAGAAGGATCCCCGGCCTCCTCATCTGAAAAGGGGATGATGAGCTGAGCTATACCATGGCCAGCCCTGGTTTCTCCCAAGTCCTCCGCTTCCTACCTTTCCAGATTTGGTTTCCTTGGCTGGGAATGCGGTCGATGAGAACAATGCCACCAGCACCCAGCCCGGCCCAGTCCACCTTCCTCACCTCAAGTGCCAGCCACGCCCCACAGCCCACTTTCTTGTGTTTCCTGAACACACGTCACAGACACCGACCTCTTGCCTTTGTCTGTGCTCGTCCCCCCTCCTCCCTTGCCCCCCTTGCAGGCTCCTATGCACCTACCTGGCCCAGCAGATGTCTAGAGCACAACAGCCTTAGCTATGCCAGGCACTGTGCTCAGCACTGCTGACTCCTTGGCAAGCTCTGCTCTCATCAGAGGGGGAGAAATATTAATAACCACTCACTCTCATCAATAGCTAAGATCTGACCTAAGGACTGAAGAGGAGAGAGCAGCATTCGACGAGCACACTTAGTGAAGACAATCTGACCTGGGCTGGCGGGTCAAGGAAGGCTGCATGTAAAGTGTGGTTACAGTCTCGGCCCAAGGATGGAGAGTTGAAAGGTGAGACGGCTAGAGGTGGGGGCAGCCGTCCAGGCTGAGGGAGCTGCAAGCCCTCTCAAGGGCAAGGAGCTGGGTGGGCTGCAGGACAGGGGCGGGTGGAAGTGGATCCACGGCATCCCGGCTGACAGAGCCAGTGCCTGCATCTCTTTCCATGTCCACCTCGGGGCATGTCATGCCTGTAGCTTGACCAGGGAGGTGTGTTTCCACCACAGAAATTGGCAAACACCATGACCCGGGTGTCTCCTTTGTCTGTCTGATTTCTTTTTCTCCAGAGCTGGTTTCTCAGTGTGGGGCAGAGGCCACCTGTCCTGCCTCCACCTGGCCCAAGCCTCCACCTCAGCACCTGTGCACTAGACAGCACTTAACAGTTTGGACTGTGCGCCGGTTCTCGCTGTTGGCCTTTGCCTGCCTCCCTAGGGAAGGAATGAGGCCTGCTTGCTGAAAGCATCAATGAGATCCTGAGATTCCTGACGTCTCCCAGGTTGAGTTAAGCACTGTTGGCCTCCGGGTTTCCTCCTCCTGACTTGGCTTCTCTAAATCCTCGCATTCTTTGGATGGAGCCAGTATAAGGCAGTCGCATCAGGCTGTTTCTCTCCCAAACAGAAAGCATTTAGATCTGGCAGGTGGGAGAGTAGGTGCTATTGGTGGGAACCGGCCCCTGTGGAGGGGAAACAGGGTACGGGGGGCGTGGGGACAATCGAGACATGATATGTGTGCAGCACTTCCTCCTGCTGAGTGCTGGGCTGGAGGCTTGCACCTGTTACCTCATTTAGGCTTCACAGTGATGGCCAGGTCGTACAGCTGTTGGCCGAAGGGCTTTGAAATGAGACAGTCCTGGGTTCGAACGGTGGCTCCAAATTAGCTGACATCAGCCGAGGTAAAGCCCTGAGCCTCAGTCTCCCCAGATGTGAAATGGGGGTACTAGTGATGGCCACGGGCTGTGACAGAGGATTCTGTGAGCTGCAGAGCTTTCAGTGCACGGCACCTGGTACTGCCCTGGCAGGTGGCTGTTGAAGCTCCTGGGCCTGCCAGGGGCACAGCTAGGAACTGTACTCTCATGCCAACCCCTGCTGCTCCCCTGACAGACGAGCCAGAAAGGACACTTCACGGCAGCCACAGTGGGCAGGGACGTGTGGCGCTGGGACCATGGGTACGCACAGTGGGCGAGAGAACCATGCCTGCCACCTGCAGCCACTGGGCCCAGGAGGGGTGGGCACAGGGCAGGGCTGAAGCTTCTCTGGTGGGCCCAGCTGCGAGGAGCATTGGAAGGGGGTGGATAGGTCCTGGTGTGCTCACCATCCTCCACTCTGACCCCCACAGGCCCCTTCCAGCCTTTCTTTCTGCTTGGCACGGGGCTTTGGTAAATGGGGGCACTGGGGGGTGCAGAGAGGGTGAGAAGGTGGCAGGTATTTACCCACTACTTCCCTGTGTGGCTGTGCTTCTGTCCGTGGCTGTGCTGCTCCCATCAGGGACCCCAGCTCTCAGCCAGGCTCCTGCTCCTCCCACTGGGGCTGTGGGGCTTGCGGTGGGAACGGCTTCCCACTCTGTTGGCTCCTGAGCGTCTCAGGGCAGGTCTCAGCAACCTTGTTGTGTGTGTTTCTTCACAGTCCCCTGCCGGGGATGCATTCCCACCCGGACCCTCCTGGAGACACCCGTCCTGTGACCAGACAGGACGACCCCAGCAGAGCACCGAATCCAACAAGCTGAGGCCTGACGGGGCTGAGGCACGTGTGCGTGTGTGTGTACACGTGATCTCTCATGCCACGAGCAGCGATAGATAAAGGATGCGTAAGTACAAACACCAATTACCGTGATAAATCATTTGTCAGATGCGTGTCTGCCGGGCAGTGTGGAAGCTACGCTCCAATGTGACAGGCCTATAAATAATAGTGCACGCGTCAGCGGCCCGTTTCCCAAGCCTTCCCCCAGACACCCACATGCACTCCTTCAGACTGTTAGAGCTTGAAGGGACCTCCTCACCTTGAAGCAGCCCGTTTCACGGAAGAGGAAACTGAGGCCCACGGAGGGGCCGGGACTTGCTGAAAACCACACTGAGCATTTATCCGCAGCGAGGCCTGAACCACAGCCTCCTGACCCGAAGCCAGGGCCCTGTCTGCTTCAGCTTTGCTTCATCTTCATTCTGGTTGGCTTGCTCCAGCACAAATTATTTTCCGCATAAATATTTTGTTGCTTGGGTTCAGGGCTATCCGTCCCACGTGATCACAGGAACTGGCCTCGTTCACGTTTGTATCAGCCACAAAGCCTGATGTAATCTGGAACTGGAAGAGATCTCCGGGGCCCTCCCTTCGTTAGCCCTAAGGTTTGCTGCCGGGGCCTGGATCTCCCCAGAGAGGGGCAAGGCGCCACCCCTGCCTGGGGGAGCAGCGGGATGTGAGCCTCAGGAGGGAGGCCCAGGGCCTCAGGAGCATCCCCCGCGCCGGGCTGACGTTTGCTGGCGGTCCACACGCATCTGCTGAATGGAGAAGGCTTTTCTCACAAAGTATGAATCCCTTGGAAGCTCTCAGACATCTGTTTAGAAACGATCTCGTAGAGTGACGGAAATCCCTTGGTACAGCAGGGACACTAAGTGTTAGAGCCGCAGGGAAAACAGCAACAAAGTTTGCCGGGATCCCGGTTGGACTCAGTGAGGGAAAACTTGGGCCGGGGATCTGAGTGTCTGAGTGAAGGAACTGGTGTTCTCGGCGAAGCTTTTGCCTGGCGAGAAGTGATTTTGCCAGCTGAGAAATACTTTTACAGTTGACTTTCTACTGATAGGAAAATATCTGCTGGCAGGCTCATTGCGTGGGGGTGGGGCGACATCCTTGGAGCAGGCTGGGGCGCCTTCCCTTAGAGGGGACCCCGAGCCATAGCGACTTACTCAGATCCCGGGGACCTAGTCAGCCTCAGGGGCGGACGTTTTAAATGGTGGTTGGTTGTTGACCTTTTTAAACATATTACTTTTAATACATCTTGAATGAGGCGGGGAAAGATCAATGGACGTGGAGCTGGAAGGTGTACCTGACAGCCAGGTGGCTATCGCTGCTTGTCCTGGGAGTGACCTTTTTGGCCTCAGTTTCCTTGGCTGTGATGGGGTGTCACCGGGCTTACAGGGGCCTTGCAGTTACCAGCATAGGCTCTGGAGGCTGTTGGAATTTGAAATCCCAGCCAGCACCGTTTGCTGTGTGGCTTCAGCAGGTCACCAAACCTCTGAGTGTCAGTTGCCGCAGCAGCAGCTGGAAGATTCTTTCCCTTCCTTTCCCTTCCGAGGTGATGAGATAATTTGCAAAGAGCACGTGTTGAGTCCCTGGCTCCCAAGCACTCAATGAGGGTTAGCTGCTGTTTCCCACCAAAAACGCTGGTTTGTCGTGAGGACAGGCTAGACATGAAAATTATAAAAGGCTGAATATATTCAGGATCGCTCTGATGGCCTCTCCTCCCACCTCAACCTCAAGAAAGAGGAAGACGGATCTTAGCGACTGCAAAGCAACATACACCCCTGTCGGAGGGGCCTTCAAGCCTCTCTGTGGAGATGAGGGAGGATGGCTGCTTTTTAACACATATTCTATGGCTTTTGGAAGGAGAGAGATCCAGATTGCAGAAAGAATGATCAAAGCCAAGGGCGCGCTTTCGATTCCGTCTCTGTCAATTGGCCTAAGATCTTGCTGAACTGCACGTTTCTGCGTGGAAGCGGAGCGGGCGCCAAATTTCAGAGCTCCAGGAAAGCTGCTGTGGGTACATTTCCAACACGAAACCATCACTAGAAACACCTACAGCACGAGGAACATCTAGCAGCTGAACAAGTGTTTTTCGTCCCAGACACCAAGATAGGAAATCCAAAACTGCCTGGCCTTTTAGTAGCAAAGCTGCCTTAGCAGGGCTCAGGGTGGGAAATAAGAATCAGACATCACTGGACCCACTGTTCTGCTCCTGTGCCATCACCCCAGCCATCACTGCTGGGTCTGTCTCTTCCCCTTGCTCCTTTGTTGCAAACGATGTGGCGGTGGAAGGTGTGCTAGAAGCAGCGGCTATGCAGCGGGGCCCTGGGTTTGAGTCCCGTGTCCCTCTGAATTAAGCCGCGTAATCTTGGGCAAGGCTCCATCTTTAGGAGCCTACTATGGGGGTGTGGGTGTGGGAGCTGTGAACCTGTCCAAATAGGCGTGAAAAGGCTTTGCAAACTGACCTGGAGGGGCTCTCCATCTGAGGTCTGGGGATGGGCTTTTAGAGATCTCCAAAGTCTTCAAATTCTATGCTTCCTAAATGCAGAGAAAAAACACTGGAGGGAAAGCCCACTAAACGGTCCAAGATGTTAACTTCCATGGAGGGGAGGAAGACTGGAGGAGGGAAAGGGAGTCTCCACATCATTACTCGTATGCATCCGTATCGCTGGGATTTATTACTCTGACGATGTATTTATATCTTATTTGTAGAAATAAGTTTTTTTTTTTGAATGAAGATGCCTGCCAAAGTGCTCATGTCTATGATTATGTGCATCTTACTGGGCATTTATTTGGTCCATGAGTTCATCGGGGGCATAGAAAGGGTTAGAGACCTCCAAGTGCTCACGAAGGACACCCTCCTCCCCGCCGGTCCATGCTCCTGCCTTCCCCACCCTGCCCGGGGCTGCCTCCATTGGCGGTCTGTCCAGGTCACAGTGCCTGTCACCACAGCGGTGTCTCCAGGTTCCAGTAACTGCTTCCTGCCCTCGCCCCTTCAGACCTGGGCCGTCACCAATGTCCTGTTACTGGTCCCAGGCCCTGCGCTACCCTTCATGGTTTCCCTGCCCACACCTTTGAAACAGTCCCTTTATTAAACTCTCCTCAAATTACCCAGTCTGTGTGCGCCATCTGTTTCCTGCTGGGACCCTGACTGCTACAGTATTTTTAATCTGTCTTTGTACCATCTCTGCCCGTACACTCACACGTCTTCGCATACATTCCCTGACACCCTCACGCACGCTCCACACGCAGGCACACACCACACTTACACACTCACCCACAGACTTGCACTCATCCCCTCACAAACACACTCACTCGTTCAAAGACTTGCACAACATTCACATTCACATGCACCACCGGCCGCTCCCAGCACCCCAGGGAGATTTTAACCCTCTGGTTAAAATCCTGCTCCCGTGAATGGAAGGTCCACCTGTGATGGGAGAAATGGCCCTTGTCTGCACACCACCCCCTGCCTCCGGGGTGCCCATCACCGATGCGCCACTGAATTGTGACTCTTGCCAGTTCTTCTTCTTTTTCTTTAGAAATGCTGTTCTTGGCCTACTACTAATCCGGATGGACCCACCAATGCCACACTCTCAATGTACTTGGAAAGAGGCTTTGTAAAAGTACCAACTGAAAGTGGCTCCTGGAGAGGTTAGCCATACAGAATAGATATAGGATTAATGGCAAAATCTCTCCACCAAGTTTCAGGTAGGGACAGAGGGCAACTTGAGGAGATCATACACAAAAAAGATTAATTTAGATGGACGGCACCAGGTAATATGGGTGGAAGTTGAAGGGAGACACATTCTGGCTCAATACAAGGTCATCTTTCCAATAATGGGAGCTGTCAAGGGGAGATGGGCCATCTTGTGAAGAAGGGCCATGTCACAGCGAGACTGATGCAGAAAGAGCTGGCACAAAGGACCTCAAAGTCTCCCTAGATGCCTCTGTAACCTTGGGCAAGTCACTTCCCCTCTGAAATTTCCACTTCCTCACTTGTAAAATGGCCACCTCAGTCTAGGGGTACCCAAGGGGTCCTCGACGACTACGAATCCTCTACATCTCTGATCCTACAGGCAAAGAGCTGCAAGAAGTGGGAAGGGGGGCGCATTTGGAAAGGAGCTGCAGAAGTAATTAGTGATGGAAATGCGAATCTCTAGCTGCCTCCCGTCTGAGTGTGCAGATTAAAAAACAAGGCTGACTCTTGGCTGAATGACTGCGTTCCCTCCAGAGCAAATGGCAGCAGTAGGATGTTGAAAAAAATCTGGCCTCTGTTAGAGAGGAAGCAGCAGACCAATTTGGGAGACAAAGGGCCAGACCCTGAATTGTGCCTCGGGCAGCCAGCTTGTCCTTTAGGGTCTATGGGCCTCAGCTTGTTGGTTTTTTAAGTAAGGATGAAAGTTATCAGCCACATGGGCATGTGGGCATGCCTTTTTTTTTTTTTTTTTTTCCTTCGGATTAAGACATATGAAAGTCCCTAGCCTTTTTGGCTGCATGGAAATCATCCAAGAAAATGTGTTTGGGTCCCAGTTCCCATGTCTACTGGCCATGTGACCTTGGGAAGCTGGTTTCACCCTGTCAAGTCTTTTTGTTTTCTCATCTGCGGAGGGGATTGCGGCATGTACTCCACAGAATGGGTAAGGGACAAGGCGCCAAAGCACACGAAACACCTGGCACACAGAGTGGCGAGGATCGTGCCCACAAAGAAGGAGATTTGTGGGATATTAAGTCTGACTATCATCAGAAACTGCAGTGTGGCCTGTGCTGAACCTGGTTGTGACCTTTATTCTCTGCAGCCTCTGCAACATGAGGGTGGTGGGTGGGCACCCAAGGGAGGGATCTGAGGGAGCTTGGGCAGAGTCCTCAACTTTGTCAGGGATCCCAGATATTCCCCCATCCCAGGGCTATTCTTTGGGCCCTCTGGAAATTCTTTTAAACTACAGGGTGATGGGGGGCGGTGTCAAAATAAGCCACTTTGCCCATTCTTACTCTGGCCTAGTGGTCTTGGTGAGGGGGTTAGTTATCTGGGGTCCACACTTCTCAGCTCCCATAGTCCCCTGGGAGTTAGGCTCACAGGGTTCTTAGACATCCTTGGAACTGTCTGCCCAAATACAATCTAAGCTGATTTAGGACCGGGTCCCCCTCAGGTCCTGCTGTGTAGGGGTGGCGGTGGTGGGCCCAGTAAGGCGAATTGGGGTGGAGAGGCAGCCAAAGCACAGGACTCCACACCATTCCTTCTCTAAATGAAAGAGCTTGTTATAGGGGCACCTGGGTGGCTCAGTGGTTGGAGTCTTCATAATAGTTACATCCTTCATAAGCTCTCCTGCCAAGTAAGTTATTTGGGAAACTCAAGAATTCCCACTGGCCACAGGGAAGTTATGAAGATGAAAACTTTGCATTTTAGATCCTGAGAATTTTATTAATATGTTGCTATTTTAAGCCACCATACAAATATCCTTTGTATTGATTTCTGTGCGATGTACCCACTGAATAAATATGCCAATTTCTGCCAGGGAGCCGAACAGTATTTTTAACCTACTTTAAAATATGTGTTGTTTCCTATGGTTTTTTAAAGTTTGGAGTTGATTATGAAAGCACTTTCAATTTTAAAAAATTCTTCTTTCCAGAGAATATACATATATATTTTAAACTATTAAATATAAAGTGTAATGGGATGTAGTTTCAGATGCAGTTTTGAAACCACAATAAAGGTAAAGAAGAAAAAAAGAAAGGTAAAATGAATTTTTTTTTGCTGTTGTGTGCCATTATATTGGAAAACACCACCACCACCACCACAAAGAAAGTTCAAGTAATAATTCTTTGAATATATAACTGAAATATATTCTTACGTGTACTTTCCCCCCTCATCACTGCCTATTTAGCCAGTGTAGACTGTTTAGTGTATGACACTGTTAATGTAATCAGGGCCCTACTAAAAGTTTCAGTGTCTTCACAAATCAAGGGAAAAAAACAAGCAGAGGGCTGAAGCTTTTCACACCTTGGCTATGGATCCTCATGATAATGACACGATTGCCATTTCGTAGACTGGGGTAGATCAAGGGCTCATTCAGGGGCTTTCGTTTGGTTCCAAATAGTTAGCCCTGGGTTATTCTCTTTCCCTTTTTTCAAAACGGGTGATTGGTGGGGGCTTCGGGGAGAGATTCCTTATGTCTCAGGGCCATTGGGAATATAAACCGGATGATATTTAAAGACTGGTTGGAAGTCTGGGTTGGAACAGCATGGAAGCACTGAAGGCCATGGTGGTTGTTATTTGTGACTCAGAAGAAACTTCCTGGTGATGAACAGAAATACAAAGTTTCCATCTTGTAAACTGATACCACTGTTGCCTTTGCTTTGTGGATGGAGAAGAGAAGCCTTAGAAAATCCAGGCACAGGAGAAGGGCTGCCCTGGGAGCTCCTGGGGCACCTTACAGCTTCAGAGCCAGAGCTAAGAAGGGCTCAGCATCCTAGGACGCATGTTCTGGGAGACCTTGGTCACGAGGTCTGACTGCTGACCTGGCCTATGATTAGAAAGTCCTTCCCAATTTTGAGCCCAAACCGGCCAGGGGGATGCATGAGGCCTTTTCTTCCTGGTAGGCTTTGCGGCTGCTGGAGGTGTGACTCTTTGGAGCAGCCTGTGCTCCTCCTCCCCACATCCAGGAAACCCGTCCCAGGAAACCCAGCATTACCTAAAGTTGTAGCCTGGGGACACGCTGCTCTTCTCCGAAACGCCATCCAGCCGGGTGAAGGAGTATTTGGGGATGCACTGGTCCCAGGCCCTGTCCAGGTCACACACCCAACCGATCTTAATACCGAGGACTCCACCCTGTGGAAAGGCGCCAGCTGTGAGGAGGATGCGCTGTCTCCATGGCCTGCCAGGGTGGGGACTGGGGGTGGTGACACACAGACACCAAATTCTTCCCATCGTCTAGGTGGAGGGAAAGTGATTTGCTCCCCTGGGGTTGCTTAGGAAACAAAGTGCTGCAGTCTGGGGTGTGGACCTTTGAGTCTCTAAGTCCTGCTTTTATTTTGCGTCCTTTAGCAGCGATCCAGGATCCCTTAGCCATTGGCGGGGGGCGGGGGGGGGATGCTTTTTCAGGGCGCTAAGGTGAAGCGTGAAGGCCCGGAGGGGAGACGGAGGCTCGGCGCCCCGCAGCCCTGGGGCGGGAGACCGCGCTGAGGCTGCAAGCCCGGTGCAGGCCCGCAAACGGCTCTGCTCCGAGGTGGCGCTGCCTGGCCACGGCGCCCTTCCCAGCCCTTCCACCCTCCGCTGGCTAAGCGGCCCCCGGCGCTTCCTTAGGTCCTCACCGTCCTGGCCAGTTTGGCGAAATCCTGCCCCGCAAACTTGACCACGTCCCCCACCCGCAAGATGGGGCAGAAGGGGGCCTTGTCAGGGTGGAAGCGGCACGTCTTCATGTCGGCGGCGGTCAGGTTGGGAAGGAGGTTGCCCCTGCGGAGGAGGAGAGGACAGAAGCAGGGTAAGGGGATGGAGGAGCGAAGACAGGTGCGCACGAGTGTCCCTAGCCTTCCCGGTCCAGGTGGGAGGACCCGGGAGCTGGTGTCTCGGACACTCCAGGTGGGAGGACCCGGAGCTGATGTCTTGGACACTCGCGGGCTCCGGCACCTCGTCCCTGCATCTCCTTGCAACCCCGTCCCCTTCCCTCCGTATTAGGGTTGAGTATACTTGTGTCTGCTAGCCCCTGGCTCCCAGTCTGGGTGAGGGGGGTGCCCAGGGGGCAGGAGTCACGCCTGATTTCTCTGGCACCTCTGTGGTGCCTGGTGTCACCCTCTCTCTGCGTATGCTCGATGTCCACCAAGGACTTGCCAGATGAAGGAGTCATAGAAGTCCTGACTGGCCAGTGGAGAAGGGACACCGCCCTTGGGCTTGAGGTGGGAGGGAAGAAGTGGGATGGGTGCCTTGGGCCCCAACCTTCGGAGGCATCGGGGCTCCAGGCCCAGGCTGAGCCTGTCCCTCACCCGCCTCAAGCAGAACTCCCATCTGGGTTCTGAGCCCCAAGGTGGGAGGCTGGCAGAGAGGTGGACCTCAGAGCCCACCTAACACTCGGTGCTCAAGACCAGCTTGGAGATTGGGAACAGGAGCCCTAGGGAGATGGGAAGAGGGCAGGAAAGCACAGAGAACTGTGTGGATGGGCTTCTCCACCCCTCTGAAAACAGGCTGGCAGGGTGGGGTGGATACCCTGCTTTCTGCTTTAGGGAGGGAGCTGGGACTCACTTCTCAAAGTTGAAGAGGGGGAACCGGATGCTGTTCTTGATGAAAATGGTGAAGTTCTCGGCTTCCATCATGACAGGCCTGTGGGTGAGAGCAAGGAGGCCCTGGCTTCTTGGGAAGAGGAAGGGGAAGCAAGGGGTTTCCCCCCGAGGGACCACCTCTCCCCGTGGATGTTTCCCACCAGACACCTGGTCACAGCCTCTCGGGAGCCCAGGGCTGGAGGGTGGGGGGAGGTAGGAGAGGTGGGGGCAAGGTGCCATCCTGAGGCCACTTCCCCAGGGGCCTAGGAGCGGACACCGCTGGGGGTGCCCACGAGACCCTGTGCAGGCTCAGAGATGCAGAGCTGCGCCTATGGGCAAAGCAGAGCTGGGGTGGGGGCCTCACATTTCCACCGTGTCCACCTCGGTGGGGCACCAGCCCTGGATCTCACAGGTCCGGAGCGTAGAGCTGTAGTTCACGCAGCGGCCCGTGAGGATCCCTGTGAGGGGGAGCCACCGGGCTGGGTGCCTGCCTGGCCCTTTGCTACCCCCTTAGCCCACCCCACCTCTCATTGGAGACCACCTCCATTCCGGGACCCCGCAGGTGGAGGGGAAATACAGGGAGGTCAAGGGAGGTGGGCCTGTGGTACAGGAGCCCTGCCCAACTCTCTCCCTCCTCTCCTCCTGAGCTCTAGACCAGGCCAAGGGGAGGAGACAGCCTTCCTCTGACACGTCCCAGGCCCAGCCACCCCAGCCACCCCGGGGGCCCTGTTTCCTTGCTCCCCAGGCAAAGAGTGCCTTCCTTACCTCTGGGTCTTTGCAGCAACTGTTCCTTCTGCCTAGAATGTTCTTTTTAAAGCCCTCCTAGTTGGCAGCTGCCAACTCTTTCCCATCCTTCAGAGCCCATCTAAAATGTCACTGCCTCCAGGAAGCCATTTGGAGCCACCTACCTGGAAGCACTGTCTCTCCCTTCCCCAGCTAGCTCCCTGCTGTTCCTCCCCGACAGCACTTGCTCCCTCCCAGGGCACCTGTCTGTCACCAGCATCCCTGGGCTGTGGGCTCCCCTGGGGGCAGCCCCCATTGGGTCTGACACACAGTGAGCACCAGTACAGGCCAGTTCCCACTCTTTCTCCCTCATGGGGGATGTGCTGTCCTCCAGGGTCCCACGAACACTCTGGGGGCGCGAGGGGGTGGGAAGGGCTGCACTCACCCCCACCCGGGAAGCGCTGAGGCCCACACTGGCTGTCCGACACACAGTGATACTTCTCCTCGCTCTGTGGGGAGACAGGTCTGCAGGTGGGTGTAGGGCCCTGAGCTGGCCCCGGATGAGCCCCTTGGCTCCCAGCGCTCCCCCATAACCAGGGGCCTTTGGGAGGTGGCAGGGGCTGGACCACGGACCTCTGCCTACACTCGTGCCCCTCCCTGCCACCCCTCCGCACCCCCACGGTTTCCTTCCTTGATGTGCTTCATCCACACTCCCTCCTCCCCTCACCTCTGGGCAGAATCCTTGCATCTGGTTTTCGGTGACTATCATCTTGGTGATGATGACAAAGACAGAGGTGCCCTTGGTGGGAGAAGGGAGAGGAAAAAATGCACCAGTGGCAGCCCATGAGGTGAGTTGTACTGTTATCCCCACTCTACGGATGGGGACACTGAGACATAGGGTAAGAGATGAGGCCAAGGTATAAGGGTTAACCAAGGGCAGAGGGGGGTTCAAGTCAGGTCCTACCACCCACCTTGCCTCTCTTGTTCCCTCTGTGTGTGTCCTGCTGATCTGCAGGCTGAGTGTGGCAGGGCCGGAGGGGACCCTGCTGTCCTGCTGCCTAGTGATGCACTCTGGAGGGCAGCCGCCCTTCCCCCCCACCCTGTACCTCCCAGCCACTGGGGAAGGGGTTTGCTGGTCCCTGATGCCACACAACCTGGGATCTCACTGGCACTCTCCTTGCCTTGGCCCAGCATCTGGGCAACCACGTAGCGCCCTGGGGTAGGGGGGCCGTACCTGGGGTGGGGTCACATAATCAGACACGTCCATGACTCTGTTGGCATAGCGTCCAAAGCCTTTTACTTTGGTGACAACCGAGGACTCGATGGCTGTGTCCCGCACCTGGTAAGCCTTCTCGTGCAAGAAAACCCACCTGGGCAGGAGAGCAGGGATGGAGAACAAGAGAGAGAGAGAGAGAGAGAGAGAGAGAGAGAGAGAGGTCTAGGCCCGTGGTGCAGAGGCCGGAGGGCTTTCCTGCCCCCACGGTAGACCGGCCACACTGGGTGTCTGGCCAGGGGAAGGCCTTTGCTGGAGGGGAGGGACCTCCCCTGGGTTAGCTTACATTGGTGTTTGTCCATCTTTCCCATTTCCTGCTTTCCGAACATGTTTAGACTTTTTTCCCCTAACCCCCCCAACATGAAATTTTAATACTACAGATATCAGCTTATGTGCTGTATGTACATTTGTGTTTTACATATGAGAAGAGTGAGATTTTTTTGTAATCCCTCAAGAACAGATTTTCACACCCTTGAGGGCGACATCGCCCCTCTGCCAACGCACTGTCCTTCGCGCGGACCCCCAGGCCACCTCTTTGGCAAGCAGCGGGAGAGAGGACCCTCAGAGGGTCCTAGGCCTCTGGCCCTGAGCATCCCAGGCTTTGCTGGGGGAGGGGGGTGTCCCAAGTGCAGTCACATAGTAGTAGTTCAGTAAACAAATCAGTGAAGGCATCCGGGAGCTGAGCCGAGTGCTTGGCAGGGGCTGCATCTGTGCCGGCGCCAGGTGAGAGGCGGGAGGAGGCAGGAGCAGCGGCTGCCCAACCCTCCCGGCAGGTGAACGGGAGTCGGGGCGCTGGCCTGGGCAGCAGGGCTATTCCTTGGGCTGTGCTGCCACCCCGTGGACGTTTACCTCTGCCTGCCTCCTGCCGCACTCCCGCCCTCCCGCGGAACCAGGAGGGAGGGCCTCCTTACTTCCTTCCACTCGCACCCCCTCCCCGCTCGGCAGCCCTTCCCCAGCAGCGAGAAGAGCCTCCCCGGGCCTGCGAGGGGCCGCCTTTCCCATCACAGCCCTCCAGGCTACAGCCACCCGCCGTCTCAATAGCACATTTCCACCCTGCGACCCGTCCCGTTAGCTCCAGGCAGCAGATGCTGCTGCGGTTCCCAGTCCCCAAGGTGCGCCTGAGAGGAGGCCACCAGGTGGGTTTGGGAGATGCCGCGCCCTCTTGATTTTGGAGAAACACCGGTGACGTTTTGTGGAATCCAGGAGCGCACTTTGGGAAATGCTGGGCCAGGGTCATTTTCTGCCTGCCAACCAGGGAGGCACAAGGTTGAGGACGAGCCGCAGGAAGGTGCTGGAGACCAAGTAGTGGAGAGAACACAAAGCTGGGGGAGCTTGGGGCTGGGAAGCTGACCTGAGGACTTCTAAGGAGGGAGTTAGGACTTCAAGCCCAGGAGCTTTCCAACCCCAGAAAGTTGCCCAAGAGCGGGCTGCCTGCAGGAGGTGGGGAGCTCCACGTGCCGGGGAAGACTCAAGGACACGCGTTCAGGTGGGGAGCGGTTGGACTGGATGACCTCTGGAGTCCCCGCAGAGGGGAACAGCTCCCAGGTCATGGGGGGGTGGGTCACAGCCACTTGTGGGACGGGCACCCCTCTGTCATGTTCATGTGCACACAGGCTGACACTCGCAGGAGATTCTGTTGGGTGTTCTGCGAGAGGGCTGGGAGTATCCCATCGTGAGGCTCTTGAATTCCCCAATGTTCTCTCCAGTGGGACAGGAGGGGAGGAGTCACAGCCGGTGGCAAGTGGCTCCTAACCTGTCCCCCATTTTATTCAGAGCAGGCCGCGTCCTGAGGCACGCACCATTAGGAACAGTTCACAGGCTTCTGTGAGGCTCTTATGAACACCTCGCTGGTGTGGACGCGCCTGTGGTGCCGAGTGCTTTATTTTCCTAGCACTTTTCTCCTTTTTTTTTTTTGGAAGGGGAGGGGTTTTGTCAAGGTCTCCTAAGGATGCATGGCTCACATAGAAATCTTATCCACCTTCCTACATCCAAATGAGTATTACTAGCTCCCGGGGGGGTCACCCTGTGCAGTGGAGGGCATGAGGCCAAGGGCCCAAACTCCCTGCTCCCAGCTGAGCGCCCCTCTGTCCCCAGCACAAGCCACAGTTGCAATCCGCCCTCTGGAGCCTCAGTGTGCCTGGCCACAGAACGCACACATCTCTTAAGGAGGGATGGAATGCCGTGGTTTCCTAAGGTCCCTTACCCTGTTGTTAAAGTCCAGGAACTCTTGCAGATGAGAAGCGGGCTGCAGATTATTATCACCAGACCAACATAGCCCGCTAAGTGCTCTCTGTGGTAAGGGTTCCTAGAGTCCTTAGCACAACCCCGTGAGACACCTCTGTTGTCATCCTTATGTTGCAGATAAGGAAACAGAGGCACAGAGTGCTGTGCTGACTTGCCAAGCTGGTACGTGGGTTCCAACCGTGGACATCCTGCTCAGAACCACCTCGCGCCTTGACCCGGATCCTGGTCCCGGTGGTGCTGGCCCTGCCTGTCACTAGGGAGCACATCTCCAGCTCTGGGAAAGTCTCAGGAGGAAGGGCCATAGGGTTCGGGAAGACCAAGGAACCTCTCCTTCCTCCTCCTTCAACGCTCCTCCTTGTGCCCAGTGGGTAGGAGAGGCCACATCAGAATTTCTCAGAGTTAAATAATAAGCGGAAGAATTTCAGTGGCCCCTTGGGGCCCAAGGACGTCACTGGGGCAGCTCAAAATAAGGGAATGCTTCATTTCCAGAATAGAGGGGCTGAGTCTGTCTCCAGAGGCCAGGGCTGAGGAGATGGGGCAGGACCAAGTCTTCAATTCTTGGCATTTACTCTGCTGCTCTGACTTATTTTTTTCTCGTGTTCCTGGTTTATTATTTATAGAGCGGAAGGCGGGTGGCAGCTCCTTGGCAGGTGGGATATGCAGGAAGGAGGCCAGCACCCTTCTGTCCACCCCCAAGGAGTCAGGGAGGAGGCTGGGGAGGGGGCGTGCGGAGTGTGTGCTGTGTGTGCCAGGAGGCGAGGGGCCTCTGAGGAAGGTGTGAGCCTGATGGCGGGGAAGCAGGAGGTCTGTTGGGGAATCTGGGGAAATGATGATAGTTGCCGCCTGTTAGTTGGTCTCCCGTTGCAGGCAAGGCACTCGGCATGTTAGTCCTCCTTGCTGCACTCCGAAACCCACTTTCCAGATACAAGGACTGAGACTTAGAGACATGAGGTGACCCGTCAATGCCCTGCTCCTAGCCAATGTCACAGTGAGGCTTCCAAGCAGGGGGTCCTCCTCCTTCCATGGTCTCTCCATCATGGGGCTGCAGATGGGGGCGGGTAGCGGAGATAAGAGTGAATGCTGCTCCTCTCTGCATCTGTAATATGGGGGGGGTTCCAATAGGTCTTCCCACCACCCTTGTCGCCGAGTGTCCCATGGGGCGCCTCAGGGTGCCATCCTGGGCTGAGGCGATGGGGCGGTGGGCCAAGAAGGTGGGATTCCAGGCCCCTCCCCTGAAACCAGAGCAGCTCCCCTGTGTAACTGCCTTATGTATTGAGCTTCTTTATAGGATTCAAAACGAGGCTTGGGGCCCCCGGGTGGCTCAGTAGGTTGGGCGTCTGACTCTTGATTTCGGCTCAGGTTCTGATCTCAGGGCCGTGGGATCGAGCCCCACATCTGGCTCATGCTCAGCATGGAGATTGCTTGTCCCTCTCCCTCTGCTCCTCCCCTTGCTCTTCCAAACAACCAAATAAATAAATAAATAAATAAATAAATAAAAAAAAATAAATTTAAAAAAGATTCAAAATGAGGCTGAGTATTATGAACCAAATGGGACAACTATGCAAATAGTGAGTCTGTGGATTGGGCCTTGCAGGGGGAGGATGGGACAGGGAGGGCAGGGCTGTGAGGAAGCCGAGGCACCATCAGGCACCGCAGGTTCTTCTGATGACAGAGCATCAGACGGCCAGGAATGTCCCTCTGTCAGGAGGTGGCTTCCTTCAAGGACCCTGCAAACCAGCTCAGGCCATCAGTCAGCAGTTCAGGAAACTCAGTAAACTCAGTTCCCAGGGGTCTCCTATTTTGTCCTCAGCTCCCATAGGATCCCCAGAAGAGACTGGCTCTTCAGGAGTCCCACCGCACTGAGGAGACTGGGGTCACCACCTAGATCCAGGGAAAGCCATGAGAGAAACACCACTGGCCTCTCTGTGTACCTGGACGGGTAAAGGACACCAGGGATGAAGTGGGGTCAACTCCAGAAGGCAGCTGAGGCTGGAGCAGGGGTGAGAGCACGTGTGGACACGACTAGCTGGTGTGCTGCTGTAAATGCATGAGAGAAACAGTTGGCTCATGGAACACGTGTCCTAGTAGGGCTGTGCATCGGGTCTACCTCACGGGGATCATACGGAAGACATTCAAGTGCTACTTAATATCACAGCGTCACAAATCCTTCTCAATTCTACTGAGTCAGGCCCTCATCATCTCTCTCAACAAGCCCGCACCACCCTTCACAGGGTATCCTGCCTCCACTCCTACCCACTCCCATCCCTTGGTGAGTTAGCCAGAGCGATCTTTCCAACTCAGATCTCATCATCTGTCTTTCTCTGGCTCTTCCTCTCTCCTTACCTGCTTCCCCCCTCACACACACACACACACACACACACACACACACACACAGTTCCTATCCCATCCTTTGCTCCTGGTAAAAGTGAAAGCTCTGAGGGCTTCTGAGGTCTGGCTGGGTCTGTGATCCTACCCCCATCTTACACCACCCTTGGCTTTACTCCCTCTGCTCTGCTGTGGCCATACAGACCTTCTTTTCCTCTCCCCATTTGCCTGGCTCTTTCCCTTCGCAGAGCTGGTGTATCTGCCTCGAACCCTCTTCCTTCCCTTTCTTTTCCTGGGTTGCTCATACTCATCCTTCAAATCTCGGCTTGGGCAGCACGTCTCCAGGAAACCTTGTCTTAGGTCCCCGACTGGGTCAAACACCTCCATACCAGCAGCTCTCCTGGCACTCCCTGTGCATGTCTCCTTCAAATCTTGAGCCACTGTTAAACTGTACATTTGTTTGTGGACATGGTTTGATTTATGCCCATCGCTTGCATCGCAAGCTCCGCGAGGCTGAGGGTGCTGTCTGCTTTTGCCCGTGTTCTATGCTTGGTGCACAGTGCCTGGCATGAAGAAATGCTCGAGGAATTTCTGCTAAATCAAAGACAATGGATTCGTGAAGTCCTAATGGTGCACGGGCTCATGTGCACAGAGATGGGGCTCAGGCCAGGGGGCCGGGCTACAAGCTGCGAGGATGTAACTGGAAGGAGCCTCTCCGTGGGGACCTGTCAGGCTGGGAGATGGATGGGGTTGGATATGGAGACGCCAAAGAGGCTCTCATGCTTGTTCCTGCAGGCCGGGCTCCAGCCCCAAGGATCAGGGCATCAGATCATATCACGGTGAGGGAGGGACAGGGGCAGTGGCAGAGCAGAGCAGGCGGGTCCAGGAGCCACTGTCTACCTTCCATCAACCTTCTGCCCGAAGCCAACAGAGCCAGAAATGTGCTGAGGCAGCCTTTGGACTCACCGGGACCACCACACGGTCTCGCGGCTCTAAACAGTTATAGCCTCGCTTATACGCGTGAACGCAGAACATTTAGGAGTCAGCTCCTAGCCAGGCTCTGGAGATGAGGACACAGCATGTTTGCAAACATTCCAGCTCACACAACCTCGAAGCTGGAAGTAGACTTCAAGGCCAAAGCTCGAATCTCTTCTCTCACATCCCTGAGAGGAGCACCGGCTGTGTGGCCTTGCCTCCAGCAGCCACGTAAATGAGTCCACTGGCTCCCGCAAATCACGCAGGGCAAAAAAAAAAAAAAAAAAAAAAAAAAAATCCCTTAATCCTTACATGCCCACTTTTCCACGCACATACGACTCCGACCCTTCAGGCAAGGGGGCCCATGCACACGCAGCTCTGGCCCACACGCACGCACACCGGATGTCTTCTTGGACTGGTTTGAATTAACTCATGACAGCCGTCAGTGGTTTGCTCTCTCACACACACAGAACCATTGTCTCAAGGGATGGCGTGAGACTAGAGGCAGGCGCACTGGGAAAGAAAGATCTAGAGGCTTCTGCCTGTCGTTTCTGGCGTCCAGCAGTGTGTGCAAATGACCACAAGGAAAGAACCTGTGTTCCCCCCCTCCCCACCGGCCATTGTCTCCTCCATGGCCCTTGGCACACACACACGTGTGTGTATGTGTGGGGGGTGGACGCCTCTGAAGGTGGGTGCCGAGAGGGGGTGTTCAGACCACCGGCTCTCAAGCAACTCCTGGGATGGGTTATATGGCGCAAAGTTAGGCAGCAGCAGAGAATTCACGCTTTCTGACAAAGAGGAGTGTTTCTGGATTCGTGAGGAGGGACCCGGTATCGTGTTCAGAAAAGCCACCTTTCCCCCGAGCAGCTCTTCCCTTGAGTGTTATCTGTGCCCTCGTCTCTCCCCCTGCCCAGGGCGCAGACATCCTGCTTTGTCCTCCCCTCCAAGAGCAAGGGCTTCTCCCCTTGCCCCCTTCTTTCACCAACTCCTCAAGCCAGGAGGGAAATCCCTCATTCCAAAGTGGTCTAGTTCTGTCCTTCCCACCTCACCGTTGACCTGGTCACCCCATCCCCATCTCCCTTGTGTCGGTGTCTTCTCTTCCCCTTTTCTGTGCTCCCTCTTCTTTTTTGAGACCCCAAAGCATTGGTTAGGGAGAATGGGAAGGCGTGAGGGTGGTCTGTTCTCTGGTGGGAGCAGGAAAGGAAGGAGAGAGGGTCACCTGGGACGTCTCCTGGCTGAGGGTGGCACTGGGGCAAGAACTCCACTTCTTGGGGTGTGTGCCTGGAAACCACTCTCTGACTCCAGAGGATTTACTGGGGAAGAGGACTAATCTGGGGACCAGATCCCTGACTCCGTAGAAAAGACTGTTTCTTCCAAGAGAGGAAAGGCTCAGGCAGCTGGACAGCAACAGTGAGCGGACACCAGGCAGCAGCACCCCACCACCCTGCTAGGACCCAAAGGGCCACAGGACTCACCCCACAAAGTAGGAGATGATCAAAAGCTGGACTGCCCGGTTGATGACCCCAATGGTCCAGCTCTTCACAACCACCGACTTGGTGGTCTCGTAGGTGAAGAAATCTGACACGCAGTTCATACTGAGAGAGCGCTCGGGGGCCACTCAGGAGGGACCCAGTGGTGGCCTCAGGAGGGACAGGTCCTCGGGACAGGGAGACAGAGCTCAAAGCCTGGAGGGAACCGCTTGGAGGGGAGCCTGGTCCTTTAAGTCAGGAGACCCTAGCGCAGCGCCCAGGCTCTCTCTGCTCTTGACACCCTGGGCTGCCAAGAGTCCAAGGCCAGGGCGGGGGACCCCCTTTTAGTTCGTCTCCACCCCACTCCCCTGTGATGTCACGGCAGGGGTGGGGTCTCCAATCCCCGCTCCTGATTGCCTAGGATGCAGCTGGCTAGGGCCCTCTGGGAGTCATGTTTTATCTGCACTCTGTCTACCCTTTCTGTTCCGTGCTGCATCTTCCTCCCTGCTCACCAGCCGCCTCACGCTCTCCTTAAAGCCCCCTGCAGTGTCCCAGCCCCAGCCACTGAACTGCCTTCCCCAGGCTGAGTGCCTGCCTCATTCGTGACTCTTCCCAAAGCCACGCAATTCAGTGGCCATCCGCTCCCTTTCTGAGTCGTCTCCAATACCGTGGGTCAGGGGGAAGGGTCTCTTGAATATTTCTCTGGATCTCCTGGGAGGGAGTCGTAGAGTTCATGTCCCTAACTCAGGTTGGCAGTGGCTGAGCTCGCCCCGCAGCATAGCGTCAACCACATTGGAGTGTTTGCTTTTATTTTGCTTTGTTTTCCTGTGAGTTTCCTTAACTGAATCGTTTGTTAGATAACATGCTCCTGGGAGGCTGGGGCTGTTTCTGTCTTGTTCACTAGTTTTCTAAAATCCTAGAACCGGGTGGGGGTTCGGGCCATATTGAACGTATGCTGCTGGACAGGGCTGCGTGGCCGTTTCCCGGAGGTTAGGGTCACGAGTTCAGGGAGCAGCAGTGCATGCCCGCTGCCTCTCAGGCCAGCGTCGGGTTAGCAAGCTGGCGGAACCAAGTCAGATTGTCAGGAAGTCTTGGACTTAAATATTCTGTCCTAATGTCTTCACGTAGGACAGGTGCCACCAGTCATTCTGGATGTAGACTCATCGTGATTAGGGCAGAGGAGAGCTGGACCGGGTGGGGTAATAAAGAGATTTGGGGGCCCTGGGCAAATCCTCTTTGGGCCTCAGTATTCTGATCTGCAAAGGAGGTAGGAGTGGACATACTCACCATTTCTCCCAGGCCTGGCCTCCTCTGATTTTATAAGATGTGCCATCACGCTGATGCCGAGATCCTCCCTCTGCCATCCACGCTGGTGCGGGGTCCCCCCTGCCATCTACGCTGGTGTGGGGACCCCTTTCTACCATCCACGCTGCTGTGGGGACCCCCTTCTGCCATCCACGCTGGTGTGTGGGGACCCCCCTCTGCCATCCACGCCAGTGCGGGCACCGGGGACCCCCCCCCCGCCATCCACGCCGGTGTGGGGACCCCCCTCTGCCATCCATGCTGGTGCGGGGACCCCCCTCTACCATCCAAGCTGCTGTGGGGACCCCCCTCTGCCATCCACGCTGGTGCGGGCACCGGGGACCCCCCCCCCGCCACCCACGCTGGTGCGGGGACCCCCCTCTGCCATCCACGCCGGTGCGGGGACCCCCCCATCCACACTAATGTGGGGACCCCCCTGCCATCCACTTCGGTGCGGGGACCCCCCCCCGCCATCCACACTGATGCGGGGACCCCCCCGCCATCCACACTGATGCGGGGACCCCCCGCCATCCACTTCGGTGCGGGCACCGGGTCCCCCCCTGCCATCCGGCCGGTGTTTGGTGACCGTGACCCCCCCCCCCGCCCCCGCCCCGCCCCCGCGGACCCCGCCGGCCACCCCTACATGGACTGCGGGCTTCGGGAGGGAAGTTTTGGGTGCGGACAGAGAAACCCTTTCAAAGAGCATCCGGTGCCGTGTGGCGGGAGGACGGGCCAGTCACTGCGACACCGACACCGCGGCCCCCTGCTCCCCAGGACCGTCCCGGGCGGGACGCGGGAAAGGCGCACGCAGGCGTCCGCGGGAGGTCAGACGGGAGACAAGTGCACGGCTTCTCCCCAGGACCCCGTCCTCCCCTCAACAGGTGTGACTTTTAAAGAAGGAGCCCTACGCGCCGGCACCTCCGCCTCGGGGTCCCCGCAGGGTCCTGCACCGCACGCGGCCCCCCCCCCCAGGTCCTCCAGGCCGGCTGGCGCTCTAGGCGGCCGCCTCGCAGGCGGGCCGGGCTCGCGTCTCTCTAGCTCGCTCGCTCTCTCTATGGTCCCTGCACCGCTTCCGGTGGCGGGCCTCGGGGCCGCGCACGCGGGAAAACCTTCCCGAGCGTCCCCCCGACCCCCTGTCCCCGCCCCCCCTCCCGCGTCCCCCAGCGCGCCCACCGCCCGCACCTGGGCCGTCGCGAGGCTGCGGCTCGAGGAGGTGGGTGGTCGCCGCCGCGTGCCCCGGGAGGCTGCGGGCCTCGCTCCCCCCCGCGGGCCGCCCGTGATGGGCCGTTCCGCGTTCGAATCCACGGGCGGCGGGCGAATCCATTTTAGGGGGCGGGGGGGGGCTTGGGCCCGGGGCCGCGGCGCGGCGGGAGCGCCGGGAGGGAAGCCTTGCCCTCGGAGCCGGGTCGCGAGCCGCAGAGGTGCAGCCCCCGGGGTTCCGCTGCTCGTTGCCATGGCGCCCGCTGGAGCGCCCCGAGCCGGAGTCTGGTCCCGCTGTAAGCGCGACTCCGGGCCGGGTTCCCCAGCCGCGGCTGGGCCTGGCTCCTGGAGGTTTGCAGGGCCTGCCGTGGGGTCCCTGGGAGACGAGATCCGGACACATCCCAGGTGCAGCCGGGCCTTGCCACCTGGCTCCATCCACGGGCTCAGGGAGGTGCTGCCTTTGATGTTTGTCTACCCACTCTCCCACCCCCCCCTTCTTGAATTCAGATTCCCAACCTGCTGAGTATCTGCACACCCACCCAGGAGTTGGGGCCCAGCTCCCAGTTGAGGCCAACAGGGGCTGATCAGAATGGCGGAAACACTGGAGTTCAACGACGTCTATCAGGAGGTGAAAGGCTCCATGGTAAGAAGGGCTTGGGCTTTTCGATAGGCTGAGAGATGGAAGGAGAGTAGGCTTTTTATCCATTATCCATGATGCTGCTATTTTGGAAAAGGAGTCCGAGTGGAATGTGTAGTTGGGTGTTTTCCCCAACAAAAGGCAATGCCTGCAGATCTCCCTACCGGGTCCAGTGGGGTCACGTGGCCAAAAACCCGTTGTAAGTCGAAAATACTGTTTGAGCAAAAAAAAAAAAAAAAAAAAAATCACAGTAATGTTTCTAACCTGATGAACAGGGCAGGTTAGTCTTACCCACTTTAAACAGGCCCAGAGTGTTTACGTTGGCGTGCGCTTCGGCGCAACCATCACAAGGTTTATTTTATGATCGAGTTTGGACACCTCATGTGGTTTATGAAATACCGTCCTGAGAGTGAAACAGAATGAGTAGGGAATGGTTGGGTATCGGTTGTGGCCTGGTGGTGATCAACCCGGGTGACTGTGTGGCTGGCTGGGAGCTATGGTTCACTGCCACTGCACCAGCGTCCTGAGGGGATTATATACCACCTGCTGCTAGCTCAGGAAAAGATACAGATTCAAATTATGGTTTCTGTTCGTTGCATATCGTTTCCACACCGTCATAAAGTTGAAAGGTTGTAAGTTGAGCCACCGTTATTCAAAAAGCATCTGTGTAGGAGTTAGAGGATTGCAGACTTTGAAAGGGACCGTCGTCGTGCGCTCCATTCCCCACTGCAGACTAAGGACATGGTTACCAGGGTTTGGTTTTAGGATCCAGATTTCCAGGTTACTTTTTTTCTTCTTTCTGACCCTCACCCTTGCCAGCTGTTGGTCCTGTATCTGTATCTGGCCAGCCCGGTGTAGGTAGGTGTTGGGTGGGACTGTCTGTGCCCCGGACACAGTGTGTATTGTACCCTTGCATTTGGGCCTGTTTTTTCCAACAGAACGATGGTCGGCTAAGGTTGAGCCGCCAGGGTATCATCTTCAAGAACAGTAAGACGGGCAAAGTGGATAACATCCAGGCTGGGGAGCTGACGGAAGGCATCTGGCGCCGAGTCGCCCTGGGCCATGGACTTAAACTGCTTACAAAGAATGGCCACGTCTACAAGTATGACGGCTTCCGAGAATCGGTGAGGTGTCCTGTGGCCATAAACCCCCGTTTACTGTGCCACGTTGTTTATTTTTAATCTAGAAAGAGTTGGGGCTCCTTTGATGGCCGTGTAATTGCTAATTTGGCTCCTTAGAGCAGGGCCATTGCGGCCATGAAGCACGGTTCAGCTTTGGATGTCTTGTGCTTTGACTCCAGAAGATTTTCTGTTATTGTGATGTTTTGATGGTTTCTGCTCATTGCCTTTATCCAGATTCAGAGTCTTGGTACTTTAGTTTGAGTTTTTTTGTTTTAATGTTTCGACATGTTTGAGTTAAAGACAGTACTGCATTTGAATTTCACTTTCATCAAAGCACTGCCCACACAAAGTCAGAGAGCACGGTGAGGCACATAACCAGGAATGTCATTTCCATACTTTCCTCCTCCCCTGCTCTGACATCCAGTCCCCAGCAACAGCTTCTTTCAACAGTGGGTTTGCTGAAGGTATATCGGGGCAGTTTGTCAGAGAGAATCCCAGAATGTGTTAAGGCCACTGGGGCTTACAGGGATTGCTCTCTCCCCCTCTGCCCACAGGAGTTTGAGAAACTCTCTGATTTCTTCAAAACTCACTATCGCCTTGAGCTGATGGAGAAGGACCTCTGTGTGAAAGGCTGGAACTGGGGAACTGTGAAGTTTGGTGGTGAGTCCTGGGTAGACTGAAGTTTTCAGGAGAAGGTTGGATGAAGAGTTTCAGCCTTTACCTTGTTATGCTCTTTTTGTGCTACTGTTTCTGATTTCCTGTCAGTTTGTAACTCATCGCCTAGTTACTGAGGACTGGTAGCAGATGAGGCCTGGTCTTGCGGGTGCAGTGTGACCAAATAGCCCAGTGTCTGGCGGGAGCATTGTTTTTGCAGACTTGAGGGAAGAAACTTGTGGTCGCTAAGCCCTTTCCCCGCAGGGCAGCTGCTCTCCTTTGACATCGGTGACCAGCCGGTCTTCGAGATACCGCTCAGCAATGTGTCCCAGTGCACCACTGGCAAGAATGAGGTGACGCTGGAATTCCACCAGAATGATGACGCTGAGGTGTCTCTCATGGAAGTGCGCTTCTATGTGCCTCCCACCCAGGAGGATGGCGTGGACCCAGTTGAGGTGAGGCCTCCCCTGCTCGCCTTGAGAGCAGATGGTGCTGAGCAGGCCCCGGCTGGTCCAGGGGTGCAGCAGGATCCCCACTGCCTGACTACCAGTGTGTACACTTTTGCAGGCCTTTGCCCAGAATGTGCTGTCTAAGGCGGATGTGATCCAGGCCACTGGAGACGCCATTTGCATCTTCCGGGAGCTTCAGTGTCTGACTCCCCGAGGCCGTTACGACATTCGGATCTACCCCACCTTTCTGCACTTGCATGGCAAGACCTTTGACTACAAGATCCCCTATACCACGGTGCTGCGTCTCTTTTTGCTGCCCCACAAAGACCAGCGCCAGATGTTCTTTGTGGTAAGCAGAAAGCCCCGGGGGTGGATCGTCCTGGTTTTTGCATAGTAGATAGGTCTTGCTGGTGTTTGGTTAATCAGCAGTTCTTGTGGAACACTGACTGGTGTGAAACCTGATGTCGCCTCTTCCTTACCAGATCAGCCTAGATCCTCCCATCAAGCAGGGTCAAACCCGTTACCACTTCTTGATACTTCTCTTCTCCAAGGATGAGGACATTTCCTTGACTCTCAACATGAACGAGTGAGTGTATCCCTGAACTCATGTCCTTCCACTGTCCAGGCAGGAGAGCAGTGGCCCTTAGAAGGCAGCAGCGCTTGTGAACTCGTCCTCCTCTCTTTGTAGGGAAGAAGTGGAGAAACGCTTTGAGGGGCGGCTCACTAAGAACATGTCGGGATCGCTATACGAGATGGTCAGCCGGGTCATGAAGGCGCTGGTCAACCGCAAGATCACAGTGCCAGGCAACTTCCAAGGGTGAGAGTGTCGGCCTGGGGTCCTGGCCTGCCTGGGGGGGCGCTTTGCTGTGTCTCCCTGGTAAACCCCTCCTGGGCTGGGAATGCAATCTCCTAGAGGTCTAGTTGGGCCACAGCATGATGGGTGTCAGCTGTCTCCATTAGAGCAACTTAGTGAAGTTTACTCACATGAGGGCCCGAGCACACATGTGTCACTGCTGAGGGCGGGGCCTTTGACTCTATGCCACCTGCTCCTGAGGTGGGCACTGACTAGGCTCCCCGCATCTTCCATAGGCACTCGGGGGCCCAGTGTATCACCTGCTCCTACAAGGCGAGCTCGGGACTGCTCTACCCCCTGGAGCGGGGCTTCATCTACGTTCACAAGCCACCTGTGCACATCCGCTTCGATGAGATCTCCTTTGTCAACTTTGCCCGTGGTACCACCACCACTCGTTCCTTTGACTTTGAAATTGAGACCAAGCAGGGCACCCAGTATACCTTCAGTAGCATTGAGAGGTGAGAGCTGCCAGTTACTTTCTGGGCATCCTGGGCCTGTCTCCATCTCTCTCGGGAAGCTGGCATGGCCTGGGGTAATCTCTGTGCTGTGACTTTTCCCTAACATTTCAAGCCTTGAGCAGAATTTTTCTTCTGCTTCCTTGGGATCTGGTTCTTCTTGGAGTGCTCAGCCTTTGAAAGCCTCTCCCTTTTTTTCTGTACTTAAATTGTTTCCCATAGTATGTGCTCAGTACCAGCTCTTCTCCTCCACTCCTCCCATGATGGAAATGCTATCTCTCCTTTTCCTGGAATGAGCTCTGTGCCCGAGAAAACAGCAGCTAATGTTTATTGAGTGCTCACTATGGGCTAAATGTCTTCCAAACATCTTCCCACCTCATCCTTCTGACAGCCCTTGTGAAGTACGAAATTCAGAGTAGCACAAAGGTGAAAATGTCCCTTTCCCTGATATTCTCCCCCTACTTTGGGCATATCCAGTGAATAGAAACACACCCTCCCCACCTTCTCTTTCTCAGACCCTTGAGCCTGCAGGTTCCTTTCAAGACTGGTGTCTGACTCTTCCTTACCGCTGTCCTCTGGGGCTCTCTGAGCTGTTAGCTTGGATAATGTGGTCAGCAGCTGCAGGCCCCACAGCCTTTCCCTGCCTGTGGGTGTCAGAACAGCGTGCGGCCCACCCTGGCATGGGCCCTGCATGTCTAGTAATGTGGTGCATCTCACCTCACAGGGAGGAGTATGGGAAGCTGTTTGATTTTGTCAACGCCAAAAAACTCAACATCAAAAACCGAGGACTAAAAGAGGTACCCGTGCGAGTGGGAAGAATGAGCCTCTTCTGTTCTTTCAGGGGTGGAGGGAGCAGGGATTCTTCTGCCTTCTTTTTCACTCTCTGTTTTCTTCTTACCCTTATAGAAAAAAGAGGTGCGTGTGACCCTCCCCCCTTCCCGGTGCAGGTTTCCTCAGCATGACCTTAGCTCAGTCTCGGCCGCCCCTCAGGAGCCCCCAGTGGGGCTGGGAGAGGGAGGGGCTTGGACTAACCCAGCTGGCAGGACGTCCTCGGGCACAGGCCCTGCACGCCGCTGTGTGTGGACAATCCAGCCCCAGGGTCTTCTGGGAGCTGATCTTACTCACAGGCATGGGGGAGTGCTTTTGAGTGTGCAGGGCTTCTGGCACCAGGGTGAATTGGCCCTAACTCACATCTTTTCCCTGGCTAGGGCATGAACCCAAGCTACGATGAATACGCCGACTCTGATGAGGACCAGCACGATGCCTACTTGGAGCGGATGAAGGAGGAGGGCAAGATCCGGGAAGAGAATGCCAACGACAGCAGCGATGACTCAGGAGAAGAAACCGGTAGGTTAGCCTTGGCAGTGCCGGGGCACGAGGGCAGTCAGGCTGTTGCCTGAGGCCAGAGCTGGGCATCTGGGTAAAGGGGCAGGATCTCCATTTGGGGCAAAACTGATGCATCCTATGTTCTTTTTCAGATGAGTCATTCAATCCAGGTGAAGAGGAGGAAGACGTGGCAGAGGAGTGAGTTTTGGTTCTACTCATAGGGGTGAGGTAGAGGCCTGTGATCTTAAGGGACCAGAAGATCTCTAGACATTTCTCATGTCCCAACATTAGCTACTGACCCACAGTGGAAAAGTGACCTCCATTGAGGTGGTACATGGACATGCTTTGGAAATTGTCAAGGGTTTTGCAGGTACAAGGCACATGGTAAGCCAAAAGAGCAGTAGGGAGAAAATGGGAATAAGAACCAGTGCCTGCACATATACTAACTAGGGAGTTTCGGGGTGAGTCATTGAATCTCTGTGTCCTCACGTAGAACCTCATGTGGTCCCCTGTGCTGTACTGATCAAGACTCTTGATTGCCAACCTCAGAAATGTGGCTCAAACGGACTTTAGCTTAAAAGGGAGTTTTAGAAGTTCATGGAACTGGAGAGTCCAGGGATATAAGTGGCTTCAGGTACCTAGATCCAGATACTCAAAAGTTGTGGGGAATCTTTTATTTCTTCTGTTTTTTTATTTTTTTTATTTTTTATTTTTAGATAGGTTTGACCTCCGCAGTGTCACATGACCCTCAGAAAGCTCTGGGCAGGCTTAATCCTATTGGTTTAACACCCAGAACTGCCTCTTCTCTCAGGGCAGTGAACAGCATGGTTCCTGCCACCTTCTGAGTTATTAGGGGGTGAGCTGTGTTAAAACTAGGCATGTACCCATGCTTAAAGCCTGTTGGAGTGAGCCCCTCCTGAATGGGGGCAAGGTGGTTCGCACAGAAAATTGGGATTTTCTTTACCCAGAAAAATTGGGAATGAATGTTGGGCAGCCAAAAACCCAGTAGATTTATAGTATGTATATGTATTTATATACATAGTATACATATTTAGGAGTGGGTGGTTCTGCTTGCCACATACTTATAAAGGTCAGTGAGCAGACACTTGCAAAAATCCCTTGAAAATTGGCACCATATAGGTATAAGGTAGGTCTGTCTATCTTCTGAGGAGTTCCATGCGTATTGGATAGAATTTAATTATATGTGTATGGATGGACTTGGGTTGAGGTCAGTTTTTCCTTTTCCTTTTCCTTTTTTTTTTTTTTTTTTTTTAAGTATTCTCTACACCCAATGTGGGGCTTGAACCACAACCCTGAGGTCAAGAGCTGCATGGTCTTCCGAATGAGCTAGCCAGGTTCCCCTAAATTTTATTTAAGTTATCTTTAAAAAAACTTTCCTTTTTCTGTAGTAATTATCTCTTTATCAGAAAAAGACTCTAGAATGGATTAAAACAACTAACTCAGAGGAAGTGGTGAAGAGTGGTTAGGGCGTGTTGTGGGCAAGATAAGACTGGGTGCCTGTCTCCAAGAGTATGGCGATGGAGTGAGACATGGGTCAGACCATGAGCAAAGAGCGCAGCTGAAGCCTATTCGTTATTTTATGTCCCCTTGGTTGACTGATGCCAGGGATAGGTGTGCAGAAGAGGCCAGGTGTGGGGAGGGGACAGCTGGAACCACTCCAGCTGAGAGGAGGAAGCAGGGTGGGGACCATTGGGGGGCAGGCTGTCCTGCAGCCCTGCCTTCCCCTTTCTGCATGGGTAGCTTCAGACTCCTTTCCCTCCTGTCCTGAGGCCTTGGGGTGCTGTCCTTCCTCCCAGGTCTAAGCGTCCCTCTCCTTGGCAGGTTTGACAGCAACGCCTCAGCCAGCTCCTCTAGTAATGAGGGTGACAGTGACCGTGATGAGAAGAAACGGAAGCAGCTTAAAAAGGCCAAGATGGCCAAGGACCGCAAGAGCCGCAAGAAGCCTGTGGAGGTGCACATTCAGAATGGGAGGCTGTGGGGGAAGCCATTCCCTTTACTTTCTTTTGTCCACCACCTGTAGGGTGTGTCACAGTGGTCCTGGGGCTGCTTGTTGTAGCCAATAAAGATGGCCTGGGGAAGTATGTCCCTGGAAAGTTTGCTCTCTGGCCTTTGGGCTGATTAGCTTCTGAGAGATCAGAATTAGGAGCCTGGCTTCTGTCCTAGGAGCCCAAGACAGGGGGCCCCTAGGGAGCGAGGCAGTGGGTGTAGGGCGAGTCTAGCGTTATGCTTACTTATTAGTTCTCTCATTTTTCTCCTCAAGCAGGTGATCTAAATAATTTGTTTTGGGGGCCTGTGAGAAATAGATGGCTGAAGGCATTTGGGTTTTCATGTAGGTGAAGAAGGGCAAAGACCCCAATGCCCCCAAGAGGCCGATGTCTGCCTACATGCTATGGCTCAATGCCAGCCGAGAGAAGATCAAGGCCGACCATCCCGGCATCAGCATCACTGATCTTTCCAAGAAGGCAGGCGAGATCTGGAAGGGAATGTCCAAAGAGAAGAAGGAGGTGAATGGCTGCAGAGATGAGGGGTGGCATCCTTGTAACTGATACAGGGGGCAGGGACGAGCTGTCAGTGGACCTTTTCTATATAGATTTTACCACCATCAGGGAAGAGGGCTCATTCTTCTCTTCGTGTGTGTGTGTGTGTGTGTGTGTGTGTGTGTGTGAGACAGGAGTGGGATCGCAAAGCTGAGGACGCCAGGAGGGAATATGAAAAAGCCATGAAAGAATATGAAGGGGGCCGGGGTGAGTCTTCCAAGAGGTAAGTGTTGGGAACAAAATGGCCCAGTAAGTGCTTTTTTTGGCATCTATTTTTGCGGGTCCATGTTGAGAATTGGGGTGTTAAAGATAATAGATAGGCTCTGATTGCAGTAGGCAGTGCTTCTCAGGTCTGGGTAGGCAACTGCCCAATATGGTAATGTGCTGGGGAATTCCAGAGCTCACTGGATAAATGGGGCCCTTTTCCTAGAGGGTTAGTTTTACTTGAAGGTGTGGGGGAATAAATAAATATGATGGAGCAGAATTCACATGAAGTTTTAGAGATAAGCAGGATATGTACAAGGTCTGCAATGTGCTCCAGGCTGTGGCCCGTGATTCTTGTGGTTATTTACTTACGGGGCTCTTCCTTGGGCACTTTGGGGCTCACCTGGCTGGCTGTTTGCACTTATAGTGAGATGGGCGGTGTGGCTGGGAGTGAGAAAAGCCCTGTTAAAGTTAGGGGTGGATTGGCTTTGATGGGTGAACCTGAAGGCCCAGGCCCTTTTCCCTCTTGCTGCTATAGGGACAAGTCAAAGAAAAAGAAGAAAGTAAAGGTGAAGATGGAAAAGAAATCAACGCCCTCGAGGGGCTCATCATCCAAGTCCTCATCAAGGCAGCTAAGTGAGAGCTTCAAGAGCAAAGAGTTTGTGTCCAGTGATGAGAGTTCTTCCGGAGAGAACAAGAGCAAAAAGAAGAGAAGGCGGAGTGAGGTGCGGCAAGAGTTTAGGGGTGAGGGGCCTTGAGGCAGAGGGGTGGATGTCTGAGGGCCAGGGGCTGTGGTAGGTCTGTGAGAGTAGTGAGTTGGAGTGGAAAGGTGCAGTTCTCAGGTTCTGAAGGCGAGTGCTGCAGTGGGGGGTTGGGGATGGGTAGGGAATTAGGGATCCTTCACCACTGAAAAGTGGCTCCCTGGGAGGGCAACCAGGACTCTAAACCTTTCCCTTAAGAGACCTTTGATTTTCAGGACTCTGAAGAAGAGGAGCTGGCCAGCACCCCCCCCAGCTCAGAAGACTCGGCATCAGGATCTGATGAGTAGAGAGGAAGAAAATTCTCTCTCCTTGGGCTTGCCCTGTCACAACCTGCAGTCTCTCCACCCGTGTTTTGGTACCAGTTTCTCATGAAATGCAGCCCTTGGATTTTGTGCCATCTTGACAAGCTCTCCTGGTGACATGCACTTCACCGGGGCAGCAGGGGAGGTGTCCTCCTCTCTACTGCTTCTCAAGGATGGCTCTTGATAACTTGGGGAGAGATTGGGTGGGGCAGTGCAGTGCAGGGTGGAATCCTGAGCCTGCTCCTGCGACCTTAGGGATACGGCTGCTGCTTCTCCTGTTCAGGTTGCTGCAGCAGGGGTCAGGTGAGGGCAGGCCATAGCTCCTAACGGGGCCTATTTCTACTTTTATTTTGTATTTCTGGTCTGTGAAAAATCAACATTTAATAAAGGGAACTGACTTTGGAAACCATGTGCTAATGCCTTCTCTGTAGCCCTGCTGCTGTACACAGGCGCCCGTGGTCCGGGGGTGGTGGTTGCCGTACTGTTGTGATTGGGCCGGGCCCTGCTGGCCAGCCGGGAAGCAAGCCTCCAGGTACATCCTGTTCTGTTCCCGGTTGGACGGGCATTGGTTTTCACTCTCTCCTGCGGGGATGGGCCACCTGAGAGTCTAGAAACCAGAGCTGATCTGATTAGGAAGTCACTCTCACAGTTTCACTCCATTAGCCCCGCTGAGGGGAGGCAGCCTCTGGCTCAGTCCTTCATCACCCGAGTCAAGGGTCTTCCATGGCTTTAGATAATGGAATAAGGATTGACCGGGCTGCGCGCAGCGGGGTCGACGGAAACCCGAGAGCGGAGAGCGGAGAGCGGTGGACGGCGAGTGGTGGGGGTGGGGGTCAGGGTGCAGCCCAGGTGTGCAGCGCGGGTGCAGCTTTTGTTCTGGTGGGGCGGTCGTGGAGCTTCCGTCCGGGAAGGGGGATAAGAGCACATAAGCGAGGGCCGGCTGGAGAGCCGGGGCCCGCGGCCGCCCCACGGCGGCTCCACGCCTCGACCGGTACACGTGGAGCGGCCACGTTGCGCGCGTTCTCAGGTGTTCGCCGCAGGAAGCCCCTCCGGTCCGCCAGCGGTGACCTTCTTTCTCGCCGGGACTCTATGGTGCTGCAATCAGGGCCCGCCGAGCCCGAGCCCGAGCCCGAGCCCGAGCCGGCCGCCCTCAGGCCGCCTCTCTAGGCAGCCGTCTCGGTGGCCATCTCGCCCAAGCGCTCCCAGCCGCCGAGTTGCGTCAGTTTCGCCGGGGTCCGAGCCCGGGGCAGGCCCCTTATTTGCAAGACTCATAAATAATTGAGCGCCGGGGCTGCCGCTCATTTGCATACGGCTCGGCGTGCCCGGCCTGGGCTTCCCGCTCCCGGGTCCCACCGGCTCATGAATATTCACGAGGCGCGCTGGGGGCGGGGCCCTGGGCGGAGCCGGGGGCGGGGCCCCGCCGGGGCTCGCTCAGGCTTGGTCCCGCGGTGACGGCGGCGGCGGCGGCGGCGAGGACTGGCGTCGGGGCGCCGAGCCCGAGCCGCGCGGAGCCGGATCCCCGGGGAGCGCGTGAGTGCGCGGGGGCGGGCAGGAGGGCGAGGGAGGGGGCGGGGTCCGGGATGGGGGCGGGGGAGAGGCATGGAGGGAGTGGGCGCTTTCCTGCCGGGACCTCGGGTCGTGGAGGTGGTGGCGGGGGGCGGGGGGCGGGGGTCAGCGGGAAAGTTTGCAGGGGCCGGGGGCGCGGGGGGCGCGGGCGAGCGGGCGCGTGCGCCCGGGGGCGGTGGGTGCAGGGTCTGGAGCTCGTGCTGGCCGAGCTAGAAGAAAGGGGGGAGGGGGAGGGGGCGAGGGCTTGAGGCGGGGCCGGGGGCGGGCGGAGCTGCTGGAGGGACCCCCGCCCCCTCCCCGGCTCCCGCGGCACGCCCCCAGCCACCCCAGTCCGCCCCCACCCGGCCCGCGTCCCCAGTCCCTCGTCTGTTCGCCGGCTGCTCAGCCAGCGCACCGGTCCTCCGCTTCTGCCGCCGCCCCCTCCTCCTCCTCTCCCCTCCTCCTCCTCCTCCTCCTCCTCCTCCTCGGCGGCCGGCGTCCCCTCTGTGTCCAGGGCTCCCCACTGGGCCCCTCCAGACGGCCCCTCGCCCCGGGCTGTTCCGTCTTCCCGTTGCCCTCCCTCCTCCGGTGGTTTCCGTGCTGTCCCTGCCGACCTCTCTGGCCCCGGATCCGGCCGGAGATCCCAGGGTCCGTAGGGGCGACCCCGCTGGCGCTGAGGGCGCGCTGGGCCGCTGCCTCCCCGGGCTGGAGCTGCCCAGCCTCTCCCCAGCCCCTCTGGTGGCCTTTGCGCCCGGGGGTCGGTGGTCCCCCCCTGACTGTTGGGGCTCAGGAGTGCTCAGTGCTGCTGCCGTTCTACAGCTTTTGGCTACGGCCTTGGTCACCTGGGTTTCCTGGCTGGGCCCTCTGAGCTTCTGTGGCCCTCAGGTGGGGAAGCCGACCCCCCCCCTTCATTGCTGCAGCCTCTCCTACTGCAGAGGTGCCCATCAGGCCCCCCAAGTGAAAGGGTTTTATGGTTCTGGGCCAATCTGTCCCCATTTCTAACCACCCACACCATGTCCCTTTTAATAATGTTCAAGGACAAGGAAACAATCTTGTGTTTTTTTTTAATTTTTTTTCCCCCTGTCGTGCGCCCCTCCCCCATGCACACTCGGACTGGCTCTGCACAGTTATCACCCACCCACCGCGTGCGCTGCTCCCTTGTAGTTGGCTGACCAAGGGATTGACGGTCCTGGGTTTGTCTTTACCCTTGTCGTGTTTTCTCCCATCTTAGGAGCCAGCTGGGGCAGGGGCAAAAGTGAGGGGTGGTTGGGTTCTGCCAAGGCTGGGCCCCAGGGGTCTCCTCTCAGGATTTGGCGCTGTCTCCCCCAGGCCAGCTGGAGTGGGTGGTGAGGAAAGCAGTGCCCCTTGCAGGCGGGAGAGGGTTGGGCTGTCCTCAGGGCTGCGGGCATGCCCGGTGATGGGAAGCCTCCTCCTGCCTTAGGAATGAGAGGGGTAGGGCTCTGGAGCCTGGGGGGTCTTGTGGGTGGGATGGAGCTAGAATGGGAACTGAGGAGGTGGTGGGGTGTCTGAGGAGCAGGTGACAAGATGGGCCCGCGGGAGTGGAGGAGTGGTTTGGAGTGCTGGCAGCCTGTGGCCTGGGGAGAGGAAGAGGCAGTTAGTTACCAAGGATCTTAGCTCATTGGTGACCCTGCATGGAATCCTACTAATGCTGGCCAATATTTGCTGGATACTTTTTATGGGTTAGGCGTGCACTCTCACATAGGCCTCCCGCCAGTCTCAGGTAAAGCTGTGTTTCACATAGGGAAACTGAGCCATCGAGAAGTAAGCAGTGTGCCTAAGGTCACACAGCTAAAGAAGTGGTAGAGCCACTCAGCGTTTGAATCCTGATGTGTCAGACCCCAAAGCTCCTGCTTGAGGCTTAGAGGAGGGGCATCATTCGGTCTCTGCCATAGGGCTGTGTTGCTTGGTTTAAAATTTCTTTGGCTCCCCCTCCTCAAAATCCCTGGGGCCGACCCTGGGCTGCTGAGTGATGCCCAATATCCCCATTTCATAGGCTCTCCCACCCTGACTGCCTAGAAGGGGGAACCCCGGGGAGTTATTTCCCCCAAGCCACCCCACCCCCCGGATGTTCTCAAGTCCTGTCCCATTCTCCCAGCCCAGGCCTGGGCCGGCTCCTCCTTCCTCTTGGCGAGGCTCTGGAAATCCAGTGGGAGGCCATTGCTATGGCAACAGGACTAGGCCCTGGCTTTACCTCATCAAATTCCAAGCTGAAGCCAAAGCGATTGAGAAATTAAAGAAAAAAAAATGTATTCCAGATGTTTACTTTTTATTCCTTATTTTTCCGTGTTTGGATGAGACGGCTCGGAGGGAGGCGGGAGTGGGGCTGGGATGTGGAAGGAGAAAGGGGGGGGCTGAGCGGGGAGAGGGAACCACTCCCAGCTGCAGGGGGAGGGGGGAAGGAGGGAGAGCGGGAAGGGGGAGGCAGGCGGCGGGGCGGAGCCCCAGGTTGGGGAGGAGCGGGTTTTTCCCGTCTCCCATGAGGTGATTCACGGAGGGACCTCAGAGCTCGCGGCCCTCTTGCTCTGCCCCTGAGTAGACGTCTCAGGCTGGGCCGCCGGCCCCAAGGGGTGCCCTGGGAACGGTAAGTAGGGGGTCTTGGAGAGCTTGCCCCGGGGAGCAGCGGGTCCCTGCCGCTCCGGGACTTTAGGGTGAGGAGCCCGGAGTTTAGAGAGTGGTCTGGGAAGAGCGGAGGTTACAGCTGTAGGGGACCGCTCTTGACCTCCCCAACCCCCCTCCGAAGTTCCTGCTTCCTGTCCCACACTCTGCCTCTGCTGGAAGTAGGAGACTTGTGTCAGCTATGCCTACTGCCAGTGCCCAGCCCCTCTGCCTTCTCAGTCTCCCTCCCTCTTTTCCTGGGTCTCCAGCCCCCCCGGCTCACAGCCCTCTGCTCTCCAACTCTTCATGCAGGGTCTGCCGCCTGTGATGAAAGTGTCCGCTCTCAGGGAAGGCACTGCCATGGCTTCCCCACCGCCCCGGGAGACGGAGGAGGAGCTGGGATCTGCTGGCTCCGAGCCAGGTACCTATGGGTGCAGGGTGGAGCAGGGTGGCTGGGAGGAGAGTGGGAGGGGCAGCAGCCGATCCCCCTGCTCTGTCTTGGAGGGGGTGGGGGAGTGAGGG